>NC_140990.1:98615665-99116470 GCF_052327205.1 Somniosus microcephalus | reverse complement strand
TTTAGTGACGTGAAGGTTGACCAATCCTACGGGGGGAGCACACTGCATCATGGGGGGCATGGGCGGGGCCTAATCCTTCAACTGAAAAGCAAGCTGCGGCCATTGTTGTTTCTGATAGAGCAAAGTGAAAGATGAGGACCCCTTTTTTAATAAAAATTGGTGACGTTGTAAAGTGTATGTTGTACAAAGCTTTAACCAAAAATGTTTCAAGGTATTAAAATGGTCATGGAGGTGAGGAAATTGTTGATTCATTAGTATTGACACATTAACCACTGGAGCAATGCCAGAAACGATGCAGATGGGGATTAAATGATATGAAATATAGATTTCCAGCAAAAAAAAGTTGGTTTTAAAGAAAAAAAAAATCAATTTGCAAAGGGGACTCGGGCTTTCCCCCCCTCGGCGGTGGATGAGCTGCCTGCAGGCCTCAGGCCTCGAAGCCTCTCCTCGCCAGCCATGCCCGAGCTAGGCTCCGCACGTCCCGCTGGGCCCGATTCCAAACCAGCGGCCCGCGATCGCCGCCATCTTGGTAAAGGCTGGCTGGGTGGGAGACAGCGAGCGCGTGAACGTCGGCGGCGGCCCAGAGCGGCACCTGAGCTAAGGTGAGTCGGGCCGGGCCTCAGGCGCTACGTGGAAGGAAGACGCACAGGAGTCTGGGAATTGTAGTTTCCTGGGCTCGGGCTCTGCGGGCCGTTGAGGTGAGTGGGGGATCCGCACATGGGGGCTTCGGGTCACCGCATCTGGGCTCTGAGGAAAGGAGAGAGAGAGGGGGAGGGAGAGAGAGAGGGGGAGGGAGGGAGAGAGAGAGGGGGAGGGAGGGAGAGAGAGGAAATCAGGGAGAGACAGTGGAGGAGAGGAGAGGGGGGAGGGAGAGGAGAGGGGGGGAGGGAGAGGAGAGGGGGAGGGAGGGTGAGGAGAGGGGGAGGGAGGGTGAGGAGAGGGTGAGGCGAGGGGGAGGGATGGTGAGGAGAGGTGGGGAGGAGGGAGGGAGGGAGGGAAGAGGAGGGAAGGAGGGAGGGAGAGGAGGGAGGGAGGGAGAGGAGAGGAGGAGGGAGAGAGAGCGGGGAGGGGAGAGAAAGGGAGAGGAGAGGGGAGGGAGAGAGAGGGGGAGAGAGAGAGGGGAGGGAGGGAGAGGAGAGGGGAGGGAGGGAGAGGAGAGGGGGAGGAGGGAGAGGAGAGGGGGTAGGAGGGAGAGGAGAGGGGAGGGAGAGAGAGGGGGAGGGAGGGAGAGGAGAGGGGGAGGGAGGGAGAGGGGAGGGAGGGGGAGGAGAGGGGGAGGGAGAGGAGAGGGGGAGGGAGGGAGAGGAGAGGGGGAGGGAGAGGAGAGGGGTAGGGAGGGAGAGAGAGGGAGAGGCGAGGGAGAGAGAGTAAAGCAGGGAGAGACAGGGGGAGGTGAGAGAGAGAGGGTGAGAGAGGGAAAGAGTGAGGGGGTGGGAGAGGGAGGGAGAGCTCGCCGCCTTCCTTCCTTCCTTCCTTCGCAGGGGTCCATCGGGTCAGGCCTGAGGCGTTCCTTCCCCCTCTCTCTCTCCAGGCTAATCCCAAACTAAATCCAGCAGTCTCTCTTTCTCTCTTCCCCCCGTCTCTCTCTTCTCCCCCTGTCTCTCTCTCTCTCTCTCTTCCCCCCTGTCTCTCTCTTCCCCGTCTCTCTCTTCTCCCCCCATCTCTCTCTTCTCCCCCAGTCTCTCTCTCTCTCACTCCCCTGTCTCTCTCTTCCCCGTCTCTCTCTTCTCCCCAGTCTCTCTCTCTCTCACTCCCCCGTCTCTCTCTCTCTTCCCCCCAGCCCTCTCTCTCTCTTCCCCCCAGTCTCTCTCTTCTTCCCCCCCAGTCTCTCTCTCTCTTTCCCCCAGTCTCTCTCTCTTTCTCTCTCTTCCCCCCCAGTCGCTCTCTCCCCCCCAGTCTCTCTCTTCTCCCCCCAGTCTCTCTCGCTCTCTCTCATCCAACAACAACATGCCCTCAAAAAACCCTCGGCACGCCGGGCACTCCAGCTTGTATCTCTATATATGAAGCCCAGGATCCCGTAGCCTTTTTAACTGCTTCCTCAACCTGCCTTGCCACCTTCAAGGATTTGTGCACACATACCCCTCGTCTCTCTGTTTGTGCATCACCTTCAGGATTGTACCATTTAGTTTATATGTCCTCTCCCCATTCTTTCTACCAAAATGTATCACTTCACACTTTCTGCATTAAAATTTCATCTGCCACGTGTCCGTCTATTCCACCAGCCTGTCTCTGTCCTCTTGAAGTCTGTCACTCTCCTCCTCACTTTTCACTATACTTCCAAGTTTTGTGTCATCTGCAAATTTTAAATTGTGCCCTGTACACCCACGTCCAAATCATTAACATATATCAAGAAAAGCAGAAAAGCAGTGGTCCTAGAACTGACCCCTGGGGAACACCACTGTATACCTTCCTCCAGTCCAAAAAACAACCGTTCACCACTACTCTCTGTTTCCTGTCACTTAGCCAATTTCCTATCCATGCTGCCACTGTTCCTTTTATTCCTTGGGCTTCAACTTTGCTGGTTACCCTATTATGTGGCACTTTGTCAAACGCCTTTTGGAAATCCATGTACACTACGTCAACCGCCTTGCCCTCATCAACCCTCTCTGTTACCTCATCAGAAAACTCAATTAAGTTAGTTAAACACGATTTGCCTTTAACAACTCCATGCTGGGTTTTCTTATTTAATCCAGACTTGGCCAAGTGACTGTTAATTTTGTCCCTGATTACTGTTTCTAAAAGCTTCCCCACTACCGAGGGCATACCGACTGGCCTGTAGTTGCTGGTTTATCCTTACACCCTTTTTTTTAACAATGGTGTAACATTTGCAAATCTCCAGTCCTCCGGCACCACCGCCGTATCTATGGAGGATTGGAATATTATGGCCAGTACCTCCGTGATTTACTCCCTCAATTCCTCAGCATCCTTGGATGCATCCCTGTAGAAAGTCCGACAAGAGACGGGGCGGTACTGGACCTAATTCTAGGGAATGTAGCCGGGCAAGTGGTAGAAGTGTCAGTAGGAGAGCATTTTGGTGACAGTGACCATAATTCGGTGAGATTTAAGGTAGTCATGAAAAGGACAAAGATGGACCGGAAATAAAGGTTCTAAATTGGGGGAAGGCTGATTTTAGTACGATAAGGCAGGATCTGGCCAAAGTGGACTGGGATCAGCTACTTGTAGGAAAATCCACATCAGAGCAGTGGGAGTCTTTCAGAAAGGAGATAAGAGTACAACACCAACATGTTCCCATAAAGGTCAAGGGTGGGACCAACAAGCCCAGGGAACCCTGGATGTCAAGGGATATACAATAATGGATTAGGAAAAAAAGGGAGGCTTTTGGCAGATACAAAGGACTAAAAACAGTGGAAGCCCTAGAAGAGTGTAGAAAATGCAGGGGGGTACTTAAAAAAAGAAATTAGGAGAGCGAAGAGGGGGCACAAAAAAACACGGGCGGGCAAAATAAAGGAAAATCCCAAGGTGTTTTATAAGTATACTAGCTAGGGTGCCCGGCGTTGCCAGGGCAATTTTGGGCTGTGCGGTCTCCCTGCCCCTGTCCTGTCCCCTCTCTCTGTCCCTCCCTCTCCCCCTCTCCTCTCCCTCCCTCCCCTCCCTCCCCCTCTCTCTGTCCCTCCCTCCCCTCTCGCTGCCTAGCGCCTGAGGCCCGGTGCCGTTGTGATACCGGCCGTGCGGGGCCCAGCGCTTCAGGCCCGGCCGGGCTGTCGGGCAGAGATGGACCCCAGCTGAACTCCCCCGTGTGTGGCGCAGTTGACGGCCGGCCGCTGCCGTTCCCCCACCCGCCGTGTGTAAACTCACCTGCCGCTCCCGGAGCCGCAATGTGGGGATTTGTTCGGCTGGTGCTGTGGCTGTGGGGATGAAAAAAATGGCGGCGAAGTTTCGGGAGACTGGTGGATTAGGTCCCGCTCTGTGATGCAGCGATTGGTCAACCATCAGGTCACTGAACTGTAGGATTGGTCAACCAGCACGTCACTCAATGCTAATGAGAGGTAGGATTGGTCAACTGCTAATGAGCGGATTTTTGAACTTTTTTGTATAGTGTCCGAACAATTTTTGTCTGACCAAAAAGTAAATATGCCTATGAGACTCCCCTAATGATAAGCTTTGTTTTGATATAACATGCATGTAGGTACGCTCTATAACTTTTGATTGTATAGCCGGACAGACAGACAGACAAACAGACAGACAAACAGACAAACTCTTTTTATATATAATAGACCAGCTGGAGTGCCCGGCGGTGCCGAGGGTTTTTTGAGGGCATGTTGTTGTTGGAAGAGAGAGAGAGAGAGTTGGAAGAGAGAGAGAGAGAGACTGGGGGGAGTAGAGAGAGACGGGGGGGGGGGGGAGGGAGAGAGAGAGACTGGGGGGAGAGAGAGAGAGAGACTGGGGGTGAGAGAGAGAGAGACTGGGGGGAGAGAGAGAGACAGAGAGAGAGAGGAGAGAGGGAGAGAGAGACAGAGAGAGAGAGGGAGAGAGAGATACAGAGACAGAGGGAAGGAGAGAGAGAGACAGAGAGGGAAGGAGAGAGAGAGGGAAGGAGAGAAAGGGGTGGGGGAAAGGGGTGGGGGGAAGGGGTGGGGGGGGAAAGGGGTGGGGGGGAAGGGGGCAGGGAGGGGGGAAGAGGGGGGAGGGGGGAGGGGAATGGGGGAGGAAGGGGGGAGGGGGAATGGGTGTGTGTGGGAGGGGGGTGGGAAGGGGGTGTGGGGGGAAGGGGGGTTGGGGGGGAAGGGGTGTGTGGGAGGGGGGAAAGGGGGTGTGGGAAGGGGGTGTGGGGGGGAAGGGGGGTGGGAAGGGGGTGTAAGGGGGAAGGGGGAAAGGGAGGGGGGAGCCAGCAGACCCTCTCCCCTCTGCCAATGTTGAGTGTTGCGCTGCCGGCGGTTGGAGAAGGCTAGGCCCTGGGGCCTTGGGCACCCGCACTGACATGGCCCAGCCGAGCCCAGTGCCCCGGGCAGCCCGAGCTCCGCAGCCGCCGTTCAGCCGCAGGCCACAAAGCACCCGAGCCCAATGCCGGCGATGGATCCGCGGAGCTCCATACCGCCCCGCCAGCCTTTACAAAGATGGCGGCGGTGGCTACGCTCGGCTCAGGCCCGCCCCGCCAGCCTTTACAAAGATGGCGGCGATAGCGGGCCGCTTGTTGAGCGGGACGGGAGGTGCTTAGCTTGGGCGTGGCTGGGGAGGAGATGCCAAGGCTTTGAGGCCTGCAGGCGGGGTAACCCTGGAAGGTTGTGGCGCCCGGCGGAGGTAGCGAGTCAAGAGGGAAAAAAAAGAGTGAAAGGTAGGAAAATTAATGAGGCTAGCGAAAATATTTACAAATTAATTAACTTTTTTTAAAAACAATTTCATTGTGTTTTAAAAGCAACTTTTTTTTGCTGGAAATCTGGATTTGAAAATAAACACGCAGAAAGTGGGAAAAATAAATGAATAGTTAGGAATCAAGATGGCGGCCACTCACCTCAGCTCAGAAGGATTAGGCCCACCCACACACGCAATGAAACGCCCCCCGTGACACACCGATTGGTCAACCATCAGGTTAATCCCCTGTACGATTGGTCAACCATCACGTCACTCAACGCTAATGAGCGGAATGTTGCCGTTTTTTGAAACTTTTTTGTATACTGTCGGAACAATTTTTGTCTGACCAAAAAGTAAATACACCTATTAGAGTCCCCTACTGATAAGCTTTCTTTTGATATAACATATGTGTAGGTACGCTCTATAACTTTTGATTCTATAGCCGGACAGACAGGCAAACAGACAGACAGATAGACAGACAGAGAGACGGACGGACCGGTTTATATATATATATAGATAGATTAAGGGCAAGAGGATAACCAGGGACAGAGTAGGGCCCATTAGGGACCATAGTGGCAATCTGTGCGTAGAGCCGGAAGATGTAGGTGAGGTTTTAAATGAATATTTTGCATCTGTGTTCACTATGGAGAAGGGTGATGTAGGCATAGAAATCAGGCAGGGGGATTGTGATATACTTGAACAAATTAGTATTGAGAGGGAGGAGGTACTAGCAGTTTTAGTGGGCAAAAAAGTGGATAAATCCCCAGGCCCAGACGAGATGTATCCCAGGCTGCTGTGTGAGGCAAGGGACGAGATTGCAGGGGCTCTGACACAAATTTTCAGAACCTCTCTGGCCACAGGGGAGCTGCCAGAGGACTGGAGGACCGCTAACGTAGTACCATTATTCAAGAAGGGTAGTAGGGATAAACGAGGGAATTACAGGCCAGTGAGCCTAACATCAGTGGTAGGGAAATTATTGGAAAAAATTCTGAGGGACAGAATTAGTCTCCACTTGGAGAGGCAAGGATTAATCAAGGATAGCATGGCTTTGTCAGGGGGCGATCATGTCTAACCAATTTGATTTAATTTTTCCAGGAGGTGACTAGGTGTGTGGATGCGTATAGTGCAGTTTACATGGACTTCAGTAAGGCTTTTGACAAAATCCTGCATGGAGACTGGTCAAGAAGGTAAGAGCCCATGGGATCCAGGGCAATTTGGCACATTGGATCCAAAATTGGCTTAGTGGCAGGAGGCAGAGGGTGATGGTCAAAGGTTGTTTTTGTGACCGGAAGCCTGTGTCCAGTGGTGTACCGCAGGGATCGGTGCTGGGTCCTTTGCTGTTTGTAGTGTACATTAATGATATCGATATCAATGTAGGAGGTATGATCAGTAAGTTCGCAGATGACACGAAAATTGGTGGAGTGGTAAATAGTGAGCAGGGAAGTTGAGACCGAACCAGTGTTTTATAAAGGTTCATCATAACTTCCTTGCTTTTGTACTCTGTGCCTCTATTTATGAAGCCCAGGATCCAGTATACATTTTTAACCACTTTCTCAACCTGCCCTGCCACCGTCAACGATTTGTGAACATAAACCCCCAGGTCTCTCTGTTCATGCACCCACTTTTAGGAATCTACCTTTTAGTTCATATTGCCTCTCCTCGTTCTTCCTACCGAAATGTATCACTTTGCACTTTTCTGTGTTAAATTTAATCTGCCACGTGTCCATCCATTCCACCAGCCTGTCTCTGTCCTCTTGAAGTCTGTCACTATCCTCCTCACTGTCCACTATACTTCCAAGTTTTGTGTCATCGGCATGAGGATTCCAACCCTGGGATTGTAAATGGGGATTCCAGCCCTGGGATTGTAAATGGGGATTCCAACCCTGGGGCTGTACATGGGGATTCCAACCCTGGGACTGTACATGGGGATTCCAACCCTGGGACTGTACATGGGGATTCCAACCCTGGGACTGTACATGGGGATTCTAACCCTGGCACTGTAGATGGAGATTCCATCCCTGGGACTGTACATAGTGATTCCAACCCTGGGACTGTACATGGGGATTCCAACCCTGCGACTGTACATGGGGATTCCAACCCTGGGACTGTACATGGGGATTCTAACCCTGGGAATGTACATGGGGTATCTAAACCTGGGACTGTACATGGGGATTCTAAACCTGGGACTGTACATGGGGATTCCAGCCCTGGGACTGTAAATGGGGATTCTAAACCTGGGACTGTACATGGGGATTCCAACCCTGGGACTGTACATGGGGATTCCAACCCTGGGACTGTACATGGGGATTCTAAACCTGGGATTGTGCATGGGGATTCTAACCCTGGGACTGTACATGGGGATTCTAACCCTGGGATTGTAAATGGGGATTCTAACCCTGGGACTGTACATGGGGATTCCAACCCGGGGACTGTACATGGGGATTCTAACCCTGGGATTGTAAATGGGGATTCTAACCCTGGGACTCTACATGGGGATTCTAACCCTGGGACTGTACATGGGGATTCTAACCCTGGGACTGGACATGGGGATTCCAACCCTGGGACTGTACATGGGGATTCTAACCCTGGAACTGTACATGGGGATTCCAACCCTGGGACTGTACATGGGATTCTAACACTGGGACTGTACATGGGGATTCCAACCCTGGGACTGTACATGGGGATTCTAACCCTGGGACTGTACATGGGGATTCCAACCCTGGGACTGTACATGGGGATTTCAGCCCTGGGACTGTACATGGGATTCTAACACTGGGACTGTACATGGGGATTCCAACCCTGGGACTGTACATGGGGATTCCAACCCTGGGACTGTACATGGGATTCTAACACTGGGACTGTACATGGCGATTCGACCCCTGGGACTGTACATGGGGATTCTAACCCTGGGACTGTACAAGGGGATTCTAACACTGCGACTGTACATGGGGATTCCAACCCTGGGACTGTACATGGGGATTCTAACCCTGGGACTGTACATGGGGATTCCAACCCTGGGACTGTACATGGGATTCTAACACTGGGACTGTACATGGGGATTCCAACCCTGGGACTGTACATGGGGATTCTAACCCTGGGACTGTATATGGGGATTCCAACCCTGGGACTGTACATGGGATCCAACGCTGGGACTGTACATGGGGATTCCAACCCTGGGACTGTACATGGGGATTCTAACCCTGGGACTGTACATGGGGATTCTAACCCTGGGACAGTACATGGGGATTCCAACCCTGGGACTGTACATGGGGATTCTAATCCTGGGACTGTACATGGGGATTCTAACCCTGGGACTGTACATGGGGATTCTAGCCCTGGGACTGTACATGGGGATTCTAAACCTGGGACTGTACATGGGGATTCTAACCCTGGGACTGTACATGGGGATTCTAACCCTGGGACTGTACATGGGGATTCCAACCCTGGGACTGTACATGGGGATTCCAACCCTGGGACTGTACATGGGGATTCTAACCCTGGGACTCTACATGGGGATTCTAACCCTGGGACTGTACATGGGGATTCTAACCCTGGGACTGTACATGGGGATTCTAACCCTGGGATTGTACATGGGGATTCCAACCCTGGGACTGTACATGGGGATTCTAACCCTGGGATTGTACATGGGGATTCCAACCCTGGGACTGTACATGGGGATTCCAACCCTGGGACTGTACATGGGGATTCTAGCCCTGGGACTGTACATGGGGATTCTAGCCCTGGGACTGTATATGGGGATTCTAGCCCTGGGACTGTACATGGTGATTCTAATCCTGGGACTGTACATGGGGATTCTAGACCTGGGACTGTGCATGGGGACTCCAACCCTGGGACTGTACATGGGGATTCTAGCCCTGGGACTGTACATGGGGATTCTAGCCCTGGCACTGTACATGGGGATTCTAGCCCTGGGACTGTACATGGGGATTCTAATCCTGGGACTGTACATGGGGATTCTAGCCCTGGGACTGTACATGGGAATTTTAGCCCTGGGACTGTACATGGGGATTCTAACTCTGGGACTGTACACGGGAATTCTAGCCCTGGGATTGTACGTGGTGATTCTAATCCTGGGACTGTACATGGGGATTCCAACCCTGGGACTGTACATGGGGATTCCAACCCTGGGACTGTAAACGGGGATTCTAACCCTGGGACTGTACATGGGGATTCCAACACTGGGACTGTACATGGGGATTCTAACCCTGGGACTGTACATGGGGATTCCAACCCTGGGGCTGTACATGGGGATTCCAACCCTGGGGCTGTAAATGGGGATTCCAACCCTGGGGCTGTACATGGGGATTCTAACCCTGGGACTGTACATGGGGATTCTAACCCTGGGGCTGTACATCGGGATTCCAACCCTGGGGCTGTACATGGGGATTCTAACCCTGGGACTGTTCATGGGGATTCTAACCCTGGGACTGCACATGGGGATTCTAACCCTGGGACTGTTCATGGGGATTCTAACCCTGGGACTGTACTTGGGGATTCTAACCCTGGGACTGTACATGGGGATTCCAATTGTGGGGCTGTACATGGGGATTCCAACCCTGGGGCTGTACATGGGGATTCTAACCCTGGAACTGTACATGGGGATTCCAACCCTGGTACTATGCATGGGGATTCCAGCCCTGGGACTGTACATGGGGATTCCAACCCTGGGACTGTACATGGGGATTCCAGCCCTGGGACTGTACATGGGGATTCCAGCCCTGGGACTGTACATGGGGTTTCCAGCCCTGGGACTGTACATGGGGATTCCAACCCTGGGACTGTACAAGGGGATTCCAGCCCTGGGACTGTACATGGGGATTCCAGCCCTGGGACTGTACATGGGGAATCCAACCCTGGGACTGTACATGGGGATTCCAACCCTGGGACTGTTCATGGGGATTCCAGCCCTGGGACTGTACATGGGGATTCCAGCCCTGGGACTGTACATGGGGATTCTAACACTGGGACTGTACATTGGGATTCCAACCCTGGGACTGTACATGGGGATTTTAGCCCTGGGACTGTACAAGGTTGCCCAGATCTAAGGCACTTCTGTTAAAATTGTGTGGGTCATTTAACCGTATGCTCTGCTTTGAGCAGCACTTTCAGGAGAGATGGTGCGAAATCCAAAATGTGGAGAGTGAATCAAATAACCGAGTCAATGATTTACTCGGACCCGGTTGGGAACAGACACTGAAGCCCCGCTCACTCTTTGTTCCTGCACAAAGATGGCCGCGCATACGCTTTTCCCAATTTCCTGTACAAAGATGGCGGCCGTTAGCCTGGGCCTGTGACAGGGAGAAGCCCTGAACCTGCAAACGCGGGACCTTCAGGCTATTATTCGGGGCTTGCGACCTACATTAGTTGTTTATAAATCATCCTCGCCCACCCACCGGTGCATTACTTATTTCTGCCAGGCCGCCTCTTGCACCTTTCCGGAGCCCATCTACACTTTCCGTTTTCAGCCATTACACGCACCGCGCATGATCCAAACCCAGCGGGTCCCACACCTGCGCACTGGGCTCCTGTAATCTGGGTGCGGCACCTTCTCCCCATGGGGAATGCTGGGTAAAAGCCCCGCTATTGAAAGTGAATAGAACAGGATTTACTGGGATTGCATTGAGCACTGAACCATGTTCAATCTGGCAGGTAGAGTGTGTCTCTGATGATCTTAATAATCCCTATACCTGAGCTGGAGATTAATATTCTGTATAAATATTGAAAAATCAGCTTTGTTTCAAACACACAGTGTGTCAAATCTTTGATTTTTCCATGATAAGAGGAGACTAATTGATGTCCTGTTATCGACTGTTCCATTGATGAGCCTTTTCTTACTCAAGCTTATAACACTTCCCTACCTTCTACCATGTTAAACCCCAAGCTTGTTCCGTTTGAGTACTTGGCTTGTGGGTGTAGAATCATAGTCATAGAGTCATAGTCAGAGTCATAACGGCACAGAAGGAGGCCATTCAGCCCATCAAGTCTGTGCCGGCTCTCTGTAGAACAATCCAGTCAGTCCCATTCCCCTGCTCTATCCCCGTAGCCCTGCAAGTTTATTTCCCTCAAGTGCTTATCCATGGTAACTACCACAGAACTTGGCGCAAACATGCAAAATCTCCTTCTTGTGGTTACACACCAGCTGTATGTTGAGGGAGTGGAAGCCCTTGCGGTTGACAAAGATAGCTGGGTTGTGATGGGGTGCCCTAAGGCCCACATGTGTGCAATCTATGATGCCCTGAACCATTGGCAAGCCTGCCATATTTGCAAAGCCAACCGAACGCGCGGTTACACTTGCTTGATCCCTTGAAAAGTGGCTGTAATTGTGCGCCTTTGCGAAAAGGGCAACAGTAACCTGCGTGATGCAACGCCGCCGACTGGGAGATGCCGCTGATGTCAGCTGATGATCCCTGGAAGGAGCCTGAGGCAAAAAAGTTGAGTGCGGTGGTGACTTTGACAGCCACTGGTAAGGGGTGTCCACCCGCTCCTCTGGGCTCCAGGTTTGGGTGCAGCAGTGCGCAGATATCTCCGACAAACTCTCGCGAAAGTCTCAGCCTCCTTTGACACTGCTGCTCACTCATGTTGAGGTAGCTTATCCTCTGTCTGTAAGTCCTAAGAGGGGGTATCTCCTGCGGCGACGTGCTTCCATGCGCTGGCGCCTTCTGCCCTGTGCACCATCAAGTGGGTGAGCAGAAGGTTGGCGCTCCTGCTGCTGTTGCTGCTGAGCTGCCGGGTTCTGCTGCTGCCGTGGCTGCTCCTCATCCGAATCTAAGGTCCATGGTGAAAGGAAATAAATAGTTCCCATGCTGCTGGCAGATACCTCCATTGGGGAAGCGCTCAGTCCAAGTGGGGAGAGGGTCTTCCGAGGAGGTCCCACAGTTCAGAGATAGAAGTTGCAGCACCTCCGACTTCGGTCGGCCTGCTAAAAGTGCTGAAAGACCTTTGGAACAAAAGTTCTGCCACCTGCAACTGCTCCCTGATGAAAGCTCCGTTTTAATGGTGGAGCTGCAGCTGTGAGGAGACCACCCACTTGTCAACCCGCCAGGATTAGCTGGCGTGGTTTAGGAGGGCCGTGCAACATGCTGAAAATGTGGTAAAATAACAAAGGCCTGGCAAAATAGGATCATAGAGGCCCTTGACCACTATTTAAGGGTCTTAACTGCCTCTCTCGACTGATGGAGGCGGGACCGAATCACACCCATGAAACCCACCTCCGTCAAAATTGTGCGGAGGTGGGTTGGAGGCAGGTTGTGAACCCGCCCTCACTTTTTGCGATTTTCCCAACTGTCCCGCCTCCAAACCCGTCTCCTCAGGGCTGGGAAAATTGCCCCCGTAGTGTAATTGCATCTCTATTGTTTCTTATCTATAGCCATATAGATTCAGTCCTTGACCCCTCCAGGACATCCTCCCTCTCCAGCACTGTAACATTCTCCTTAACCAATAGAGTCATAGAGTTTTACAGCACAGAAAGAGGCCCTTTGGCCCATCGTGTCTGCGCCGTCCATCAATCCCTGTCCAGTCTAATCCCATTTTCCAGCATTTGGTCCGTAGCCTTGTATGCAATGGCATTTCAAGTGCTCATCCAAATGCTTCTTGAATGTTGTGAGGGTTCCTGCCTCTACCACCCTTTCAGGCAGTGAGTTCCAGATTCCAACCACCCTCTGGGTGAAAAAGTTCCTCCTCAAATCCCCTCTAAATCTCCTGCCCCTTACCTTGAATCTATGCCCCCTTGTTATTGACCCCCCTACTAAGGGGAAAAGTTCCTCTTTATCTACCCTATCTATGCCCCTCATCATTTTGTACACCTCAATCAGGTCCCCCCTCAGCCTTCTTTGCTCCAATGAAAACAACCCCAGCCTGTTTAGTCTTTCTTCATAGCTGAGGCGCTCCATCCCAGGTAACATCCTGGTGAATCTTCTCTGCACCCTCTCTAAAGCAATCACATCCTTCCAATAGTGAGGCGACCAGAACTGCACACAGTACTCCAGCTGTGGCCTCACCAGCGTTTTGTACAGCTCCATCATAACCTCCCTGCTCTTATATTCTATGCCTCGGCTAATGAAGGCAAGTATCCCATATGCCTTTTTAACCACCTTATCTACCTGTTCCGCTGCCTTCAGGGATCTATGTACATGCACACCAAGGTCCCTCTGACCCTCTGTACTTCCTAGGGTCCTACCACTCATTGTGTACTCCCTTGCCTTATTTGTCCGTCCAAAATGCATCACCTCGCACTTTTCAGGGTTAAATTCCATTTGCCACTTTTCCGCCCATCTGACCAACTCGTTTATATCTTCCTGTAGCCTGAGGCTTTCCTCCTCACAATTTACCACCCCACCAATTTTCGTGTCATCTGCGAACTTACTGATCATACCTTTTACATTCTCATCCAAATCATTTATGTAGATCACAAACAGCAAGGGACCCAGCACCGATCCCTGAGGTACCCCACTAGACACAGGCTTCCAGTCACAAAAGCAACCTTCGACCATCACCCTCTGCCTCCTGCCACTCAGCCAGTTTAGGATCCAACGCGCCAAGGCACCCTGGATCCCATGGGCTCTTACCTTCTTGACCAGTCTCCTATGCGGGACTTTGTCAAAAGCTTTACTGAAGTCCATGTAAACCACATCCACAGCATTTCCCTCATCCACACACCTAGTCATCCCCTCGAAAAATTCAATCAGATTTGTCAGACATGATTTACCCTTGACAAAGCCATGCTGACTATCCCCGATTAATCCTTGCCTCTCCAAGTGGAGACTAATTTTGTCCCTCAGAATTTTTTCCAATAATTTCCCTACCACAGATGTTAGGCTCACTGGCCTGTAATTCCCTGGTTTATCCCTGCTACCCTTCTTGAATAATGGTACTATGTTAGCTGTTCTCCAGTCCTCTGGTACATCCCCTGTGGCCAGAGAGGTTCTGAAAATTTGTGTCAGAGCCCCTGCAATCTCCTCCCTTGCCTCACACAACAGCCTGGGATACATCTCGTCCGGGCCTGGGGATTTATCCACTTTTTGGCCTGCTAAAACCGCTAGTACCTCCTCCCTCCCGATGCTAATATGTTCAAGTATGTCACAGTCCCCTTGCCCGATTTCTATGTCTACATCATCTTTCTCCATAGTGAACACAGATGCAAAAAATTCATTTAAAACCCCGCCTACATCATCTGGCTCTACACACAGATTGCCACTTTGGTCCCTAATGGGCCCTACCCTTTCCCTGGTTATCCTCTTGCCCTTAATATACTTATAAAACATCTTAGGATTTTCCTTTATTTTGCTCGCCAGTGTTATTTCATGGCCCCTCCTCGCCCTCCTAATTTCTTTTTTAAGTATGCCCCTGCACTTTTTATACTCCTCTAGGGCTTCCTCCGTCTTTAGTCTTTTGTAACTGCCAAAAGCCCCCCTTTTTTTCCTAATGCATTTTTGTATATCCCTTGTCATCCAAGGTTCCTTTTGCTTGTTGGTCCCACCCTTGACCTTTACAGGAACATGTTGGCGTTGTACTCTCTCTATTTCCCTTCTGAAAGCCTCCCACTGCTTTGATGTGGATTTTCCTATAAGTAGCTGCTCCCAGTCTACTTTGGCCAGATCCTGCCTTATCATATTAAAATCGGCCATCCCCCAATTTAGAACCCTTACTTCCGGGCTGTCATTGTCTTTTTCCATGACCACCTTAAATCTCACCGAATTATGGTCACTGTTGCCAAAATGCTCTCCTACTGACACTTCCACCACTTGCCCGGCTACATTCCCTAGAATTAGGTCCAGTACCGCCCCCTCTCTTGTAGGACTTTCTACATGTTGGCTCAAAAAGCTCTCCTGGATGCACTTTGAGAATTTTGCACCCTCTAAGCCTTTCACACTCTGACTATCCCAATTAATATTGGGGAAGTTGAAATCCCCCACTATTATTACCCTATTATTTTCGCACTTCTCTGAGATTTGCCTACATATCTGTTCCTCTATCTCCCCCTGACTGTTTGGGGGCCTATAGTACACTCCCAGCAAGGTGCTTGCCCCCTTTTTGTTTTTAATTTCTACCGATATGGCCTCATTAGAGGAACCCGCTAATATATCATCCCTCCTTACAGCAGTAATCGACTCCTTAATTAATATTGCAACACCCCCTCCCCTTTTACACCCCCCTCTGTCTCTCCTGAAGATTCTATACCCCGGAATACTGAGCTGCCAGTCCTGACCCTCCCTCAACCATGTCTCCGTGATAGCAACAATATCGTACTCCCATGTGTTCAACAACAACTTCAGTTCATCCACCTTATTTGCAAGACTCCTTGCATTAAAATAAATGCCTTCCAGCCCTGCCATATTCCCTTTTGCCCTCACATATTTTCTCTGCCTTCCCAGCTGACTTGTTTTTTCCTCTGTATTTGGCTGTAAATCACCCCCTACTATAGCTCCACTCTGTATCCCATCCCCCTGCCAAGTTAGTTTAAACCCCCCCCAGCAGTGCTAGCAAACCTCCCCGCAAGGATATTGGTCCCCCTCTGGTTCAGGTGTAGACCGTCCGACTTGTACAAGTCCCACCTTCCCCAGAAGCAGGCCCAGTGATCCAGGAAACTAAAGCCCTCCCCCCTGCACCATCCCTTTAGCCACGCATTCATCTGTTCTATCTTCCTATTCCTATACTCACTAGCACGTGGCACCGGGAGTAATCCAGAGATTACAACCTTTGAGGTCCTGCTCTTTAATCTTCCACCTAGCTCCCTAAATTCTTGCTGCAGGACCTCATCCCTCTTCCTACCTATGTCGTTGGTACCAATGTGGACCACGACCTCTGCCTGTTCACCCTCCCCCTCCAGAATGCCCTGCAGCCGCTCAGTGACATCCTTGACCCTGGCACCAGGGAGGCAACAAACCATCCTGGATTCACGTCTACGGCCACAGAAACGCCTATCTGTTCCCCTTACTATAGAATCCCCTACCACTATTGCTCTCCCACTCTTTTTCCTCCCTTCCTGGGCAGCAGGAGCACCCCCAGTGCCAGGAAGTTGGCTGCTGCTGCCTTCCCCTGGTGAGTCATCCCCCTCAACAGTATCCAAATCGGTATACCTGTTTGAGAGGGGAATGGTCACAGGGGTCTCCTGCACTACCTGCCTGCTTCTATTGCTCCGCCTGGTGGTCACCCATTTCCTTTCTTCCTGTGCAACCCTTCCCTGCGGTGTGACCAACTCACTAAACGTGCTATCCACGACCCTCTCAGCATCGTGAATGCTCAACAACCCATCCACCCGCAGCTCCAGCGCCTCAATGCGGTCTGCTAGTAGCTGCAGGTGGATGCATTTCCTGCACACGTGGTCATCAGGGGCAGTGTCCCTGAATTCCCACATAGAGCAAGAGGAGCACATCACGGGTCTGGGCTCTCCTGGCATGACTTACCCTTTAATTAATTTAAATTAAATTCACTATCACCAATTAAAGATACCTCTAATACTGCCACACCACCTCCTATCTTTCCTTCCCTATCTTTCCTGAACACTTTATAACCAGGAATATTTAATACCCAATCCTGCCCTTTTTTGAGCCAGGTCTCAGTTATTGCCACAACGTCATATTCCCATGTGGCTATTTGTGCCTGCAGCTCACTGACCTTGTTTACTACGCTTCGTGCATTCACATACATACACTGTAAACCCATCTTAGGCCATCCTGTATTCTCTCTTAGTTTGACCCCACCTTACTATTTCTTACTTTACTGCTCTCTGCCTCTCCCAATCCTTTGAGCACTTTATTTCCCCTTTCTAATGTTACATCCTGGTGCCCCCTGCCAAATTAGTTTAAACCCTCCCCAACAGCACTAGCAAACCTCCCTGCGAGGATATTAGTTCCGGTCCTGTTGAGGTGCAACCCGTCCGGCCTATACAGGTCCCACCTCCCCCAGAACCAGCCCCAATTCCCTAGAAATCTGAAGCCCCCCCTCCTGCACCATCTCTCCAGCCACACATTCATCTGCTCTATCCTCCTATTTCTATACTTACTAGCGTTTGGCACCAGGAGTATTCTGGAGATTACTACTTTTGAGGTCCTGCTTTTTAATCTCTTTCCTAGCTCCCTAAAATCTGCATGCAGGACCTCACCCCTCTTTCTACCTATGTCATTGGTACCGATATGGACAACGACCTCTGGCTGTTCACCCTCCCCCTTCAGAATGTTCTGCAGCTGCTCAGTTGCATCCTTGACCCTGACACAGGTGTCATCGACTGAACTGCAGTGCCTCACGTTACACTCATCTGAAATTCCTTTGAACCACCTCTTGAAAGAATGATCTTGCATAAGATTTGAAATCCATTATTTTCTGTATCAGTTAACCCTTTTTGGATCTGATTTAATAAAAAAAAGTCCTCCTGTGGCAGAGCCACTAAGGGACTCAGATCAATTGTATATAATTCCCTTTAACAATATGTTAGCTACAGCCTGAGTCTGTATCTTCGTTTTTACTGTTTACATCTATAGAGCGCGATCACCTTAATAGCGCGGGTAAACGCGATGACGTCACGCCGTTCATCACGTGATCCCCACCGGCGGGAAAAACGTGATGACGTCATGATGTCAGCCACGGGACCGCCCTAGCAGTCCTCGTGGAGCCTCCGAACTGACTAGACCTATATTCGATGTTCTCCTGTAATTATCCGTTAAACTCTGTTAGTTTTCATTGAACCTTGTTTGTTTGATCGCCTGAGTGGACCTCAGTCTTTTGATAGGAACTAGACATTCCTACATTGGTGACCCCGACTTTTGCGAACGGTTTTCGCGGAAGTTACGAAACATGGAAACGAATGCCGTCGCTTTGAAGCTACCGCAGTTCTGGGAGCAACAGCCAGCCACGTGGTTCATCCAGGCTGAAGCCCAGTTTGCAATCAGGAACATCGTTGTGGATCAGACCCGTTACTATTACGTGGTCTCCACCCTCGACAGCGCCACAGCCTCGCGGATCGTCAGCCTGCTTAGTAATCCACCAGAAGATCGCAAGTATGAAACGACAAAGGCGTGGTTGTTACAGGCCTTCGGGCTCACAAAGTCGGAGTGCGCCCGCCGGCTGCTCGCTATGCCCGGCCTCGGGGACTCCAAGCCGTCCGAGCTCATGAGCCAAATGCTCACGCTCCTCGGCTCCGAACCGGAATGCTTCCTCTTCAGGGTGCTATTCCTCAGCCAACTACCAGAGCAAGTTCAGGCTGCCCTAGCCAGGTCCGAAGTTACAGACTGCGCAGCGCTTGCTGCCGAAGCGGACAAGATTTTCGCAGTGACGCAGCAGTACTGCGCTGCCACGAGGCACCCATCCCCCACAGACGCTGCTCCAGCCCCTCAACCTGCGGGGTTGTGCTTCTACCACGCCCATTTTGGCGTGAAAGCTAAATGCTGCCGCCCTCCCTGCAGCTTTTCGCTCAAAAAAAACCAGCAACCCTGGCAAAAGAGGACCGGTTATAATGAGCGCCCCGCGGCTGCGATGGCAATCGGTAATTTGGGAAAACTCCTCTTCATCACTGACTCCCTATCTGGTCGACGTTTCCTCTGCAACACCGGGGCGCAGTGTAGCATCCTACCCACGTCAAATCTTGATATACAAACTGGGGGGCACTGTAAGAATTCGCAATAATTTACAGTTCGGAAGATTCATTTTTTTGATTAAAGTATCCCTGGGCGTTGTGTTTTTAAATTTCCAGGGATAAAAATGGCGGACACCACATGGCCGAGACAAAGAGGCTTGGAATGCAGCTTTCTGTGTCTGGAAGCAAGGTTCAATGAAGACAAAGGACAATGCTTTGTTTACAAAGCAACTGAATGCTATTAGCATTTGTTTGTATATCGAGTGGATACAAAGGAAACTGCAGAAGAGACTTTTGCACCTTGAATGGGAATCGTTCAAGATTTGAATGGGTTTTAAATCACCCAGCACTGGACAATAGAGCAGCTGTATCTCCATTTTGTTATTGGACCCTTTTGGGTGGGGAATTTTGCACACAGCCCTTGCAAGGCAGGACGGGAGGGGCTCACCAGATATAAAGATAGGGCTGAGAAGCCAGCTCTCTCTCTTGACTTCCTGGGACCATAGGTGAGCTCTCTCTCTCTCTCTCTCTCTCTCTTCGCTGGACCACATGTGAGCAGTGTTTCTGACTCCTCAACAAAGCAACCTAGCAGGAGTTTGGGGGATGGTGATTTAAGGGAATTGCTAAGATTGTTTAAATAACATTGTAGCCATTGTATCCCTCGTTTTCGCCGTCTGCAACCCCCGTTATATAATTTTACAATTTTACTGTGTTCGTGTGGGATAGTTTGATATTGTGATTATAGTTTCTTTTAGTTAATAAAGTTTGATTTTTGTTCTCTCATCCAAACCACGTGTTCCGTTTTAATATCATTAATTATAAGTTCCTCCACTCAGAACTAAAGGAGGGGTAGCGATTCGAAACCGCTGTTTGTAAATTGGTTTAGAGTGCAGCAGCAAAAAGACTGCTGGCCAGGTAGATTACCTTAAAACTGTTAAAGGAAGCCCCCGGAATCCTTACAGCACGGCCTCTCCCTCGAGGCGGCGAATGGCGGGGCCATTCGGACCTTCGGAAGACGGCGGGTCCAGGTGTGCTTCGGCGGCCAGCGGTTTTACTGGGAATTCATCACGGCCAAAGTCTCTCAAGCCATCCTCGGGGCGGATTTTTTATGTGCCAACGGCCTCCTGGTGGATGTAAGGCACCGCCGGTTGATCAATGCGGCCACTTTTCACTCCATCCCGTGCCACCGCGGTAACGCTGTGTCGCGCACTGTCTCCTGTGCGTTCCCACCGCCGGATGACTTCACTCGCCTCCTCGGAGATTTCCCAGACCTGACTAGACCCACTTTCTCCTCCACGGCCACGAAACATGGTGTCGAACATCACATCACCACTACTGGCTCCCCGGTCTACGCACGGGCCCAGCGCCTCGAACCTGGCAAGCTTGCGGCTGCGAAAGCAGAGTTCGACACGATGGAGTGGCTAGGGATTATTCGCCGGTTGAATAGTCCCTGGTCTTCGCTTCTCCACATTGTTCCGAAACCTGGCGGCGGATGGCGGCCTTGCGGCGACTACCGACGCCTGAACGACGCCACTACTCCTGATCGGTACCCGATCCCCCATATTCAGGATTTCTCTGCCCATTTGGCGGGAAATACCATTTCTTCAAAAGTCAACCTTGTCCGTGGCTACCACCAGGTCCCCGTCCACCCGCAAGACGTCCCGAAAACTGCAGTCATCACCCCATTCGGCCTGTTTGAATTTCTGCGGATGCCGTTTGGATTGAAGAATGCTGCACAGGCTTTCCAGCGCTTGATGGACTCCGTGCTTCGGGACCTCAAATTTCTATTCATCTACCTCGACGACATCCTCATCGCCAGCCCTAACAAAGAGGAGCACATCTGCCATTTCCGCACCCTCTTTAGACACCTCAGTCAAAATGGCTTGATCATCAACCCGGCCAAGTGCCAGTTCGGCCTGCAGCAGATCGATTTCTTAGGCCATCGCATCACATCTGACGGCGCAATTCCCCTGCAAACGAAGGTGGAGGCAGTTACTTCTTTCCCACGTCCGCAGACTGTCAAGGCCCTGCAGGAGTTCCTCGGGATGGTAAATTTTTATCACCGGTTCGTCCCTAACGCAGCTCTGCTCATGCAGCCCCTGTACGAGGCCCTCAAGGGCAAGCCCGGCAAGGATCCGATTAGCTGGACGGTTGACATGGACTGGGCGTTCGTCGACACAAAAGGTGCCTTAGCCAACGCAACCATGCTGACGCACCAGCTGCCAGGTGCCACCATCGCCCTTATCATCGGCGTAGTGCAGGAACAGTAGGTGAATGGGACGTGGCAACCACTGGCGTTTTTCAGCCGTCAACTACGGCGAAACAAACGGAAGTACAGTACTTTCGACCGGGAGTTGCTGGCCCTTTTTCTGGCCATTCACCATTTCCGGTTCTTGCTAGAGGGACGTCCGTTCACGGCTTTTGTGGACCATAAGCCACTAACATTCGCTATGGCCAAGACCGCCGAACCGTGGTCAGCTCGGCAACAACGTCACTTGACGTTCATCTCAGAATTCACCACTGACATTCAGCATGTGTCCGGTAAAGACAACCTGGTGGCGGATTGCCTCTCCCGCGCGACCGTTCATGCAGTCCAGCTCGGCATCGACTATGCCCTCATGGCTGCGGATTAAGCCTTGGATCCGGAGGTCCAATCTTACAGAACCAACCCCTCTAGCCTCCAAGCGGCCAACGTCAGATTCCATGCCGCGGGCACCACGCTACTTTGCGACGTCTCCGTGGGAGATCCTCGCCCTATCGTGCCGGTCACCTGGCGCCGAAAAGTCTTCGACGCCGTACACGGGTTGTTGCACCCTGGCATGAAGGCCTCGCAACGGCTGATGTCATCCAAATTCGTGTGGCGGGGCATGCACATGGATGTCTACAACTGGGCCAACACCTGCGTGGTCTGCCAAAAGGCCAAGGTGCAGCGCCACGTCAAGGCTCCATTTACCACCTTCGCAGTTCCGGAACATAGGTTCGATCATGTGCATGTGGACCTGGCGGGGCCACTTCCGCCTTCGCATGGGTTTACTCATCTTCTTACAATGGTGGACCGCACCACTAGATGGCCTGAGGCGGTTCCTTTTTCATCCACCACCTCCGTAGACGTCGCCAGGGCATTCATCTCCTCTTGGGTCGCCCGTTTCGGGGTACCAGCGGACATCTCGTCTGATCGTGGGCCGCAGTTTTCTTCTGAACTCTGTAACGCTGTGGCTCAGGGGCTCGGCGTCAAGCTACATCGCACCACTGCCTACCATCCACAGGCGAACGGCCTGTGCGAACGATTCCACAGGTCGCTCAAAGCCACACTGCGGCTGGGCGGGATGGGTGGACAGGCTTCCATGGGTCCTTTTGGGTCTTCGTACGGCACCTAAAGAAGATCTGCAATCGTCCTCGGTGGAGCTCGTATATGGCCAGCCACTACGCGTACCAGGGGATTTCCTCCTGACTCCGACAAAGCCATGGTCCGCATCCCAGCAACTCATCAGCCACCAGGAGGCAGCCAGATGCTTCGCTCCAGTGCCTACGTCGCATCACGGCTTGCAGAGCTCCCACGTCCCAGCTGAGCTGAAGAACGCCGACTATGTGTTTATCTGCCACGACGCTCATCGGGATCCGCTCAAACCCCCTTACACTGGTCCTTTCCGCGTGCTAGAGCCGGGAGACAAAACTTTTTCGGTCGATATCGGAGGTAAACCGGACCACATTTTGGTTGACCGGCTGAAGCCGGCACACTTGGACCTTGACCGCCCAGTCGAGATCGCACAACCGCCAAAACATGGCCGACCGCCCACAGTCGTCATGCCAGATCAAACGCAACTGCCCACCAGCTCGCCCGTCGTCCATCACCTTCCACTTCAAGGCTACAGAAGTCGCTCTGACAGGCTTGTCAGGCCTCCTCGCTGTTTTACTTTTGCTGTTAAAGACAATTCTGGGGGGTCGCATGTGGCAGAGCCACTAAGGGACTCAGATCAATTGTATATAATTCCCTTTAACAATATGTTAGCTACAGCCTGAGTCTGTATCTTTGTTTTTACTGTTTACATGTATAGAGCGCGATCACCTTAATAGCGCAGGTAAACGCGATGACGTCACGCCGTTCATCACGTGATCCCCCACCGGCGGGAAAAACGTGATGACGTCATGACGTCAGCCACGGGACCGCCCTAGCAGTCCTCGTGGAGCCTCCGAACTGACTAGACCTATATTCGATGTTCTCCTGTAATTATCCGTTAAACTCTGTTAGTTTTCATTAAACCTCGTTTGTTTGATCGCCTGAGTGGGCCTCAGTCTTTTGATAGGAACTAGACATTCCTATACTCCACACATATTGCATGTGATAGCCTTTGAAATGTTCTGATCTTTGTAATAGATGTGGTAGGGGACAGTATAGTCAGGGGGATAGATACTGTTCTCTGCAGTCACGACCGAGAGTTCCGAAGGCTGTGCTGCCAGGGTTAAAGACATCTCCTCATGGCTGGAGGAGAAATTGGAGTGGGAGAGAGAGGATCCAGTTGTCGTGGTCCATGTAGGAACCAACGACATAGGTAGAACTAGGAATGAGGTTCTGCTGAGGGAGTTTGAGGAGCTTGGATCCAAATTAAAAGGCATCACCTCAAAGGTAATAATTTCTGGATTTTTACCTGAGCCACACACAAATTGGCATAGGGACAAACAGATTAGAGGTTTAAATGCGTGGCTCAAAGAGTGGTGTGGGAGGAAAGGGTTTCAGTTCATGGGGCACTGGCACCAGTACTGGGGAAAGAGGGAGCTCCTCCATTGGCAAACCGAATAACTAGGACAGTAGACAGGGTTTCAGACTAATGAAGGGGGTGGGGTGGGAGGATTCAGGAAAGGGTAAATTAAAAAGCAGCAAGAGAAATGTCAAGGCTCTAGAGCAGGGTAGAGTTTTGGGTAAAAATAAGCAGAGTGGGTCAGGAAGGGACAGAGAGTAACAAAGGTAATAAGGCATCAGTGACTAAGGTGACGTCAGGGAAAAATCGAAATAAGTCAAAGCTAAAGGCACTATATCTGAATGCGCAAAGCATTCGCAAATAGATTAATTAATAGTGCAGATAGAAATGAACAGGTTTGATCTAATAGCCATAATGGGACATGATTGCACAGTGGCCAAGGTTGGGAATTAAATATTCCAGGATACTTAACTTTTAGAAGAGATAGGCAAAATGGAAAAGGAGGAGGGGTAGCCCTGATAATAAAGGAGGGGATAAAGACAGTAGAGAGAAAGGATCTTAGCTCCGAAAATCAAGAAGTAGAATCAGTTTGGGTGGAGCTACACAACAGCAAGGGGCAGAAAACATTGGTGGGAGTTGTTTATAGGCCTCCAATCAGCAGTTGTAATGTAGGGCAGAGTATAAATCAGGACATTAGAGGCACATGTAACAAGGGTAATACAATAATCATGGGGGACTTTAATCTACATGTAGACTGGGCAAACTAAATTTGCAGTAACAGTGTGGAGGACGAATTCATGGAATGTATGCAAGATAGTTTTCTAGATCAGTATGTTGAGGAACATAGAAACATAGGCCTAGAAATTCAGTATAGCTACTTTTGGGGCGGTAAAGTCGGGCGGCCGCTAAAGTTTGCGCCCGCCGGAAAGTGGAGGCCACTTCGCCGATATTCAGTAGCTTTGGCCAAGGAGTTTGCTCGAGCGCTAAAACTGGCGTTGCACGGCTATCTTTAGGCGCTAAGCCAGCGGTGCAGACTGATACCGCCGAGGCCGGGCGCAGCGCAGGTGCGGTCATGTTTTGATTGACAGCAGACACCCTGGCGCCGGCCAGCTCTTAAAGGGGGAAGGGTCGACTTGGTCTGCTGCCACGCCCTGGATACTGCAGCCCTCCAGCTAGGCCTAAACACTGCTGCTGGAGAGAAATAGCGCCAGGAAGGATGCAGAGGGCCCGTGAGCGAGCGCAGCGCTTCTCTGCCCATGATTTAAAGGTGCTGGTTAGGGCTTTGGAGAAGAGAAGCCATATCTTGTTCCCGGACAGTGGCAAGAAGGCTCCCAAGAGGCTGTACAGGAGAGCCTGGAGGGAAATCGCCCAGAGGGTCACAGCCAACAGCGATGTCCCCAGGACTGGTGTCCAATGCCGGAAAAAGTTTAACGACCTCACTCGGATTGTCAGGGTGAGTACCCTTTCCAGTGTCCTCCTCATCCTTGCATGTGCACCTCACATTATGGGCAAAGGGACCTCAAAGGCCTAATGGCCAGCCCTCATCCAGCAGCTATGGCACTGGCATGAACATCAATTGCACTTTCTGCACTTTACACACTGGCCAAGCTATTCGACCATGGGAGGCAGTGCACACAACAACAGGGCACCACACTGGCAAGCTATTCGACCATGGGAGGCAGTGCACACAACAACAGGGCACCACACTGTACTTAGAGGCCGTCCTTTCTCTTGCAGGCCAAGCTGGCCCAGAATCTGAAGAGCCGGACTGTCACTGGGGGAGGCCGTGCCCAGTTCCAGCAGCTCAGTGACCTGGAGGAGCGCGTGGGTCGAGTCATGGGTGCCCGGGTGATTGGCCCCGTTGCAATTGGAGATGCCGACCCTGTGCTGGGCCCCAATGGTAAGGACATGACCGTTTGGACCTCTCTCGTTCCCCTGCGCTTCAGATCTACATCCTTTGCCACTGTCCGACCAATGCGCAGAATGCCACCACTCATGCCTCCCTCGCTGACGCCCTGTCCTCACTCTAAAGCTACTCTTGTGCCTTCCTGCTTTCAGCTGGTGAGGAGGAGGTCCCTGAAGCTGCGAGTGTCAGTCCCTCGGAAGAGGAGGACGAGGAGGAGCAAGAGGAAGGCGGCACATCGGGGGAACCCTCATCCACGCCAGGGGATGGCAATGGAGGGGACACGTCTTCCCTGGAGGAGAGCCAGGGGGAAGTGTTGCAGGGGGGTGTAGCTCCTGTGCCCAGTGGCGTCCAGCCACGCGGGAAGGGTCGGGCAGCTCGGCGGCCTTCTCCCCAGAGGGAGAGTCCGGCCTCCAGTCCGGAGACGGTCCTCGCCCAGGAGGTGCGCCTCCTTGATCAAATGTCCGCGGACTCGGATCGTCGGCACACCGAGTTCATGGGGGTTGTGGCACGGTTGCCTGAGGCCATTGATTCCCTGGCTCATAGTGTGTCCGATTTCGGGGCCTCACAGGCCAGGGGTTTCGAACAACTCGCGGCAGCACAGGCCAGGGGTCTCAAACAATTCGGGGCATCACAGGACGCGAGTCGGGCACAATTCGGGGCAGCACAGGACGCGAGTCAGGACGACTTCAGGGCAGCACAGGCAGCGAGTGGACAGTTGATCAGTGGTGCCGTGCAGTCACTGGCTGGTCTGATGCGGGCACAGACCAGGGCAGTAGGGGCACTCACTGCTGCCACACTCGCTGTGTCACGGACGCATCGCCAGGGCACCCGCCGCGCTGCTGCAGCACAGCGGTCTGGCCTTCACCAGATTGCTGCGCTTGCTGCAGTGCCAGCCCAGCCGAGTGCCAGTGTCTCTGGCGACCAGCGAGCACCTGGCATCAGCCAGCTTGCCCCCATTGCTGCAGCCGCCACTGCCACTCCCCCAGCAAAGCTGCGACGAGCTGCTGGAGAGACTGATGCTGCCCAGCCACAGCTGCAGCAGTCAGCAGCTGGCCCCTCGAGGGCCAGAGCTCGTCTAGGCCGACCCCCAAGGTCATCTGCCATCACGCAATGTGTCCCTCAGGAGCCTTCCCCCAGCCTTGCAACACCCACAGGGCCCAGGTTGAGGCGGAGCAGCAGGTCGGCCAGGGGCCGGAAAAGGCTGGACAAGGACTCGCCCTCTCGGCACACAAAGTAGAGAGTGTTGGCAAATGTTTTTTTATATGGGGGTGCTTGTGCTGTCTATGGGGGGGGTTCTTTTGGTAAGGCCGAGGATGAAGGCAAATGTTTTTTTATATGGGGGTGCTTGTGCTGTCTATGCGGGGGGGATTCTTTTGGTAAGGCCGAGGATGAAGGCAAATGTTTTTTTATATGGGGGTGCTTGTGCTGTCTATGGGGGGGGTTCTTTTGGTAAGGCCGAGGATGAAGGCCATTTGGATGGACAAGTTTTGTTATTCCTCCCCAGGTTGTGGGAGTGAGATATGTTTTTGACTGTTTTTTGGGGGTGTTGTGTGTTTTTGGGTTTCATGTGGGAAGGGCCCTGAGTTTGTTCAATAAAGCTTTTTCTTTATTCAGCTTGTCCATGTGTGATGTTTCAAGTGGTTGTTGCGTTAACCGGCTGAGGGCTTGCGGAGCGGCTGCATTCATGTGCCTTCATTGCCACAAGCCATTCCCTGACAGGGGGCCTAGAAGTGTCATTCAATAAGCCGCCGACGGACGGCCCTTGGACCTTGTGGCTCCCTCCTGGGTTGGTACTCCTCCTCCTCCTCCTCCTCCTCCTCCTCCTCCTCGTGGTCCTCCTGCTCGTCCTCCTGGGGTGGTGGTCCAACGTGAGGTGGCAGTGCCTGAGTCCTGCGGATAGCCAGGTTGTGCAGCATGCAGCAAACGACGACGAACTGGGAGACTCTATCCGGCGAATGCTGCAGAGATCCGCCGGAGCGATCCAGGCAGCGGAACCATTGCTTGAGGATGCCAATCATTTGCTCTATGATGTTCCTTGTGGCTTGATGGCTTTCGTTGTATGCCTCCTCAGCAGGGGTCCTGGGCGCGCGGAGCGGGGTCATGAGCCATGTACACAAAGGATAGCCTTTGTCCCCGATAAGCCATCCTCTTGGGGGAGGCTGTGCCTGGAACATGTCAGCCACAGTAGTCTGGCGCAGGATAAATGCATCGTGGCTGCTGCCTGGAAAGCGGGCATTGACAGCTAGGATGCGCTGCCTGTGGTCACACACCAGCTGTACATTGAGGGAATGGTAGCCCTTCCGGTTGCGGTAATCCTCGGCATTGTCGATAGGTGCCCGCAAAGCCACATGCGTGCAGTCAATGGCGCCCTGCACCATGGGGAAGTCGGCGATCCTCGCAAATCCGACTGCACGCTGCTCCTGCCTCTCTAGGGTCATGGGGAAGGAGATGAATTGGTGTCTCCTTGTGAAAAGGGCATCGGTGACCTGCCGGATGCAGCGATGCACGGCGAACTGGGAGATGTTAGCTATGTCCCCAGCAGCGGCTTGGAAGGAGCCGCTTGCATAAAAGTTCAGAGCCACCGTGACCTTCACTTCCACCGACAGAGACGTCCTGCACATCAGCTGTGGACGCAGATCTCTGTGAAGCAGCTGGCAGATCTCTGCAACCATCTCCCTTCTGAAGCGCAGCCTCTTAACACACTGCGCGGCAGTCATGGTGAGATAGGACACCTGCTGGCGGTATTCCCTGAGTGGGTAAGGCCTACGTTGCCGACGCCTGATGGCCCCTCTGCATCTAGGCATGGCTGCCCCTCTCACACAGCGTCTGCGAGCCCTTCGCACATAATGCTGGAACTGAGGGTTGGAACCCCATGCAGCCCCCATAATATACTTGCAAACAGTGAAATCACAATGAGTCAAATTTCCAAGCTCTGGCCAGAAGCCAAAAATACCTCTCCTATGTTGGCCCAAATCAGTAAGGTCTCTTCCTTGGTCTCTGTCCAGAAATCCGTTGCACTAAAGTCATTGCAGCAAAATGGCTGGCCTTTATAGTTCAGTCTAAGTGCCCTTTAATTAGCGCTCCCCAAGGCCCGCAGGGCCTCTGCTGCGTTCCACTTCACAGTTCTTAACAGCGCCACGCCCACATTGGGCGGGCGCCACTGAAGTTCCGGTTTGGGGCGCACAAACGGCGTTGCACGACGAAATGACGTCATAAGTTGCGCGCGCAGCTGAGCGCGCGCAAACACTTTGCGCCGGTGCTAAATGTCTACTGAAGTTGGGCGTAGGCGCAGATCGTTCTGCGCCCGGCCGCTAAGTGCCTAGCGCTCGAGATCTACTCCTCTTATGGCGCTAACGGCTGGCGAACGCAACTGAATTTCTAGGCCATAGAAACATAGAAGATAAAAGCAGGAGTGGGCCATTCAGCCCCTCGAGCCTGCTCCGCCATTCAATGCGATCATGGCTGAGCATCCAAGTTCAGTACCCGATACCTGCTTTCTCCCCATACCCCTTGATCCCTTTAGCCTTAAGAAATATATCCAACTCCTTCTTGAATATATTTAATGAATTGGCCTCTACTGCCTTCTGTGGTAGAGAATTCCACAGGTTCACCACTCTCTGGGTGAAGAAATTCCTCCTCATTTGTGTCCTAAAAGGCCTACCCCTTATCCTTAGACTGTGACCCCTGGCTCTGGACTCCCCGGCCATGTGAAACATCCTTCCTGCATCTACTCTGTCCAGTCCTGCCAGAATTTTATAAGTTTCAATGAGACCCCCTCTCATTCTTCTAAACTCCAGCGAGTACAAGCCCAATCGACCCAATCTCTCCTCATACGTCATTCCTGCCATCCCAGGTATCAGCCTGGTGAATCTTCGCTGAACTCCTTCCATGGCAAGAATATCCTTCCTCAGATAAGGCGACCAAAACTGCACACAATACTCAAGATGTGGTCGCACCAAGGCCCTGTACAACTGCAGCAAGACATCCTTGTTCCTGTACTCAAACTCTCCCTATGAAGGCCAACGTACCATTTGCCTTCTTAACCGCCTGCTGCACCTGCATGCTTACCTTCAGCGACTGGTGCACAAGGACACCCAGGTCTCGTTGCACTTCCCCTTCTCCCAATCTATTGCCATTCAGATAATAATCTGCCTTCCTGTTTTTGACACCAAAGTGGATAACCTCACATTTATCCACATTATATTGCATCTGCCATGCTTCTGCCCAATCACCCAACCTGTCCAAATCATCCTGTAGTTTCTTGGCATCCTCCTCACAGCACACACGTCCACCCAGCTTTGTGTCATCTGCAAATTTGGAGATATTACATCTAGTTCCCTTGTCAAGATCATTAATATATATATTGTGAATAGCTGGGGTCCGAGGACCGATCCCTACGGTACCCCACTAGTCACTGCCTGCCATTTGGAAGAAGACCCGTTTATTCCAACTCTTTGCTTTCTATCTGCCAACCAGTTCTCTATCCAAGTCAGTACCTTGCCCCCAATCCCATGTGCCTTAATTTTGCACGCTAATCTCTTATGTGGGACCTTATCGAAAGCCTTCTGAAAGTCCAAATACACCACATCCACTGGTTCTCCCTTATCTATTTTACTAGTTACATCCTCAAAAAATTCCAGTAGATTAGTCAAGCACAATTTACCTTTTGTAAATCCATGTTGACTTTGTCTGATCCTGTCACTGTTTTCCAAGTGCTCTGCTATTACATCTTTTATAATGGACTCTGGCATTTTCCCCACTACCGATGTCAGGCTTACCGGCCTGTAATTCCCCGTTTTCTCTCTACCACCTTTTTTGAATAGTGGGGTAACATTAGCTACCCTCCAATCCATGGGTACTGTTCCAGATTCCATCGAATGCTGGAAGATGATCAGCAATGCATCTACTATTTCTAGGGCCACTTCCTTAAGTACCCTAGGATGTAGATTATCAGGCCCTGGGGATTTATCGGCCTTCAATCCCATCAATTTCCCTAACACCATTTCCCTACAAATACTGATTTCTTTCAGTTTCTCCCTTTCATCAGACCCTATGTTCCTTGACATTTCTGGGAGGTTATTTGTGTCCTCCTTTGTGAAGACAGAATCAAAATATGTATTTAATTGGTCTGCCATTTCTTTATTCCCCATTATAAATTCCCCTGATTCTGACTGCAAGGGACCTACGCTTGACTTCACCAATCTTTTTCTCTTCACAATATCTATAAAAGCTTTTACAGTCAGTTTTTATGTTCCCTGCAAGCTTACTCTCATATTCTATTTTCCCTTTCCTAATTAATCCCTTTGTCCTCCTTTGTTGAATCCTAAACTGCTTCCAATCCTCTGGATTACTGCTTTTTCTGGCCAATTTATATGTCCTCTCCTTGGATCTTATGCTTTCCCTAATTTCCCTCATTAGCCACGGTTGAGTCATCTTTTTTGTTTTATTTTTATGCCAAACTGGGATGAACAAATTCTGTAGTTCATCCATGCGGTCTTTGAATGTTTGCCATTGCCTAGCCACCGTTAACCCTTTGAGTGACATTCCCCAATCAATCCTACCTAATTCGCGCCTCAGATCATCATAGTTTCCTTTATTTAAATTCAGGACCAACTAGGGAACAGGCTATTTTAAATCTAGTATTGTGCAATGAGAAAGGGTTAACTAATAACCTTGTAGTAAAGGGGCCTTTAGGGAAGAGTGACCATAATATGATAGAATTTTATATTGAATTTGAAAATGATTTATTTAAATCCGGAACTAGGGTCTTAAATCTAAACAAAGCAAACTACGTAGGTATGAGGGATGAGTTGGCTAAGGTAGATTGGGAAACTACATTAAAAGGTATGATGGTAGAGAAGCAATGGCTTGCAGTTAAAGAATTAATACATAATTTACAACAAATATACATTCTTTTAAGGCACAAAAACCCCACAGGAAAAGTGGTCCAACCGTGGCTAACAAGAGAAGTTAAAGATAGTATTAGATCAAAGGAAGAGACTTATAATGTTGCCAAAAAGAGTAGTGAGCCTGAGGATTGGGAAGATTTTAGAATTCAGCAAAGGAGAACCAAGAAATTGATAAAGAAAGTGAAAATAGAATGAGAGTAAACTAGCGAGGGACATAAAAACAGACTGTAAAAGCTTCTTTAGGTATGTAAAAAGGCAAAGATTAGTGAAAGTAAATGTGGGTCCCTTACAGGCTGAGACAGGAGAAATTATAATGGGGAATGAGGAAATGGCAGAGAAATTAAACAATTACTTTGTGTCTGTCTTCACGGAAGAAGACGCCAAAAACTTCCTGGAAATAGTGGAGAACCAAGGGTCTAGCGAGAATGAGGAACTGAAAGAAATTAGTATTAGTAAAAAAATAGTACTGGAGAAATTAATGGGACTGAAAGCCGATAAATCCCCAGAACCTGATGGCCTACATCCTAGGGTTTTGAAAGAGGTGGCTATAGAGATAGTGGATGCATTAGTTGTCATTTTCCAAAATTCCATAGATTCTAGAATGGTTCCTGTGGATTGGAAGGTAGCAAATGTAACCCCACTATTTAAGAAAGGAGGGAGAGAAAACAGGAAACTACAGACCGGTTAGCCTGACATCAGTAGTAGGGAAAATGCTAGAATCTATTATTAAGGACGTGGTAACAGGGCACTTAGAAAATAATAATAGGATTGGGCAGAGCCAACATAGATTTATGAAAGGGAAATCGTGTTTGACAAATCTGTTAGAGTTTTTTGAGGTTGTAACTAACAGAATAGATAAGGGGGAACCAGTGGATGTGGTGTATTTGGATTTTCAGCAGGCATTCAATAAGGTGCTACACAAGAGGTTATTAAACAAAATGGTCTCATGGGATTGGGGGTAATATACCAGCATGAATTGAGGATTGGTTAACGGACAGAAAACAGAGAGTAGGAATAAACGGGTCATTTTCGGGTCGGCAGGCTGTAACTAGTGGGGTACTGCAAGGATCAGTGCTTGGGCCTCAGCTATTCACAATCTATATCAATGATTTGGATGAGGGGACCAAATGTAATGCATCCAAGTTTGCTGATGATACAAAGCTGGGTGGGAATGTAAGTTATGAGGAGGATGCAAAGAGACTTCAAGGGGATATAGACAAGGTAAGTGAGTGGGCAAGAACATGGAGAAATGTGAAGTTGTCCACTTTGGTCAGAAAAATAGCAAAGCAGAGTATATTTTAAATGGTGAGAGATTGGGAAATGTTGGTGTTCAGAGGGACCTGTATGTCCTTGTACACGGATCACTGAAAGTTAACATGCAAGTACAGCAAGCAATTAGGAAAGCAAATGGTATGCTGGCCTTTATTACAAGAGGATTTGAGTATAAGAGTAAAGACATCTTACTGCAATTATATAGGGCCCTGTTTTTTTTAATTCATTTATGGGATGTGGGCGTCTCTGGCAAGGCCAGCATTTATTGCCCAACCCTAGTTGCCCTTGAGAAGGTGGTGGTGAACCACCTTCTTGAACCGCTGCAGTCAGTGTGATGAAGGTAGTCCCACAGTGCTGTTAGGGAGGGAGTTCCAGGATTTTGACCCAGTGACGATGAAGGATCAGCGATATATTTCTAAGTCAGGATGGTGTGTGACTTGGAGGGGAACTTGGAGGTGGTGGTGTTCCCATGCGCCTGCTGCCCTTGTCCTTCTAGGTGGAAGAGGTCGTGGGTTTGGGAGGTGCTGCCGAAGAAGCCTTGGTGAGTTGCTGCAGTGCATCTTGTAGATGGTACACACTGCAGACACGGTACGCCGAGGTGGAGTCACTGAATGTTTAAGGTGATGGAAAGGGTGCCAATCAAGCGGGCTACTTTGCCCTGGATGGTGTTGAGATTCTTGAGTGTTGTTGGAGCTGCACTCATCCAGGCAAGTGGAGAGTATTCCATCACACTCCTTACTTGTGCCTTGTAGATGCTGGAAAGGCTTTGGGGAGTCAGGAAGTGAGACACTCGCTGCAGAATACCTAGCCTCTGACCAGTATTTATGCGGCTGGTCCAGTTAAGTTTCTGGTCAATGGTGACCCCCAGGATGTTGATGGTGGGTGTAAAGTCTGTGAGTTGTTTAGTTAATTAATACACAGACTACCAGAGTAACTTAAAACAGGACTTTACTATTCGAAGGTCAGGGCGAATCTGCCAAATAAATCCTGACACAGCACTTATATACCGGTGTGGTCACCGTCGGTATTACAGTATTGTGGTGATTATTCCTTGATTAGTAAAAGTATTGTGATTCGTTGTTTGTTAACTGCCTTGGGATATGTGTTGTAATCTCATTGGTAGTTGATGATCACATGATGTGTTGTGGCTACCTTAAATTCAGTCCTTTTCTAGCTTTAGTTGGGACTGGATGTAGAAAGATATGCTGCCGATTTTAAAGTTAATAAAGCCTAACTTTGGAAGGCAAATCTATTCTTTATTTCAATTTATTAACTTTATGTTAGAATGGAGCGATATCTTCAACCAGAACAATTCAAGGCTGACCCCAATTCTGCTGGAGTGGATGATAAATGGAAACATTGGTATTGTACATTTAAAAACTTTTTGGGCGTGTTGGATCAAGAGGCTCTAAATAAGCTGAATATGCTGATCAACTACATTGACCCGGATGTATATAAATATATTTTGCACTGTAAAACTTATGAAGAGGCTACTTCTACATTGGAAAAGATTTTTGTTAAACCAAAGAATGAGGTATTTGCACGTCATCTTCTATCTGCCCGTAGGCAGCAGGTGGGAGAATCTTTGGATACTTATTTACAAGCACTTCGGTGCCTTAGTGTTGACTGTAATTATAAGGCTGTGACGGCTGAAGAATATAAGGACGAATCGGTACGGGATGCTTTTATTAATGGATTACTGTCTAGATCAATTCGTCAGCGGTTGTTAGAAAATAAGACTCTGGATCTTAAAAGTGCTTTTGAGCAAGCTTCTACATTGGATGTGGCTCAGAGAAGTTCGGATTCTTATGCTCTTTTTAATCGGCCTGCGACTGTGGTTTCGGCAGTTTCGGATGAAAAGGAATTATGTGGACTTAATGGGAGTGGTTTACTAGATTTTGAAACAGTTTCTACTTCGGCGGCCGTTGCCTCTAGGATTCAGAAGTGTTATTTTTGTGGGAATATCCGGCACCCTCGTCTGAAGTGTCCTGCTCGGGAGGCTGTGTGTAGTAAATGCGGCAAGAGAGGTCATTATGCACGTGTGTGCAAATCATCAGGTTCAATTACCTTCCCTTCTCCTGGTGTGGGAGGGTCTTCCTCCACTACCTCTTCTGTGACTATTCAGCCTTTAGATAGGGCGTTTATTGCATCAATTTCTGCTGCTTTTGCTCATGGCCTAAACAAAGCTATAGTTACGGCTCAAGTTAATGGGTTGGAAGTGAAGGCCCTTATAGATACGGGCAGTACTGAGAGTTTTATAAGTCTTCAGTTTGCGAAGGAGAAGCATTTGAAAATTTCGCCTGTTACGTATCAGGTGTGTATGGCTCAGACGACCCTTACTTCACAAATAGCTGGTTGTTGCTTTGTGAAAATGGTTCTTCTAGGTAATACGTATACTGATATACGCCTATCTGTTTTGCCTAATCTCTGTGCGGATATTTTGATTGGACATGATGTGCTTCAGTTACACGAGTCTCTTAGTCTTTCATTTGGAGGGACTAAGCCACCTTTATCTATTTGTGGATTAACCTCTGTATCTATTCCTCCATTATCACTTTTTTCCAATTTGATGTCAGATTGTAAGCCAATTGCTACCAAGTCAAGAAGATATAGTAGTCAGGATAGAGAATTTATTAATTCTGAAGTTCAACGTCTCTTATTGGAAGGAATCATTGAACCTAGTTGTTCGCCTTGGCGAGCACAGGTAGTTGTCACGACTAACGAGAGACACAAGAAACGAATGGTGATAGACTATTCCCAAACTATTAATAGGTATACTCAATTAGATGCGTACCCTTTGCCTAAGATTGATGAGCTTATCAATAAAGTATCTCAGTATAAAGTTTTTAGCACTATTGACTTAAAGAGTGCTTATCATCAGATTCCTATTGTTAAGAAGGATCAACCATATACGGCCTTTGAGGCTGGTGGAAAGCTGTATCAGTTTTGCCGAATACCATTTGGTGTTACTAATGGTGTTGCTTGTTTTCAACGGGCAATGGATGCTTTTATAAGTGATAACTCCCTCTCTGACAGCTTTTCATACTTAGATGACATCACAGTGTGTGGCAAATCAAGGGTGGAGCATGATTCTAATTTTAAAAGATTCCTTCAAGCTGCGGAAAAAGTTGGTTTAACTTTTAACAAAGAGAAATGTGTCTTTTCGACTACTGAGGTAAATCTATTGGGGTATATTATTTCGGGAAATAAGATTAAACCAGATCCAGAACGTCTGCGACCATTGATCGATTTATCTTGTCCTACTAATTCTAAGGCTTTGCAACGAGTTGTTGGACTGTTTTCTTATTATTCTAATTGGATTGCAAATTTTTCACGGAGGATTCGGCCTCTTATTCGGGTTACGACATATCCTCTATCATGGGAGGCCAGGACATGTTTTGAGAATTTTAAAAAGGATATTTTAGGAGCAGTTGTGCATTCCATTGATGAGCAGGTTCCCTTTGTGATTGAGACGGATGCTTTGGATTTTGCAATTGGGGCTACTTTGAACCAAAATGGAAGACCTGTGGCCTTTTTCTCACGTACTTTGAATAATAGTGAAAAAAGACATTCCTCAATAGAAAAAGAGGCATACGCAATAGTAGAAGCATTGCGTAAATGGAGACATTATTTATCGGGGCGACATTTCACGTTGGTAACTGACCAAAAATCTGTGTCCTTTATGTTTGATGTTAAACATTTTGGAAAGATTAAAAATGATAAAATAATGAGATGGAGGATTGAGTTGGCATGTTACCATTTTGACATAGTTTATCGTCCGGGGAAGGATAATGTTGCTGCTGATGCACTGTCGAGGGCTTATTGTTCGGTGATTCACGGAGATACGCTTATTAATCTTCACAATGCCTTGTGTCATCCTGGGGTTACGAGGATGATACACTTTGTACGCAGTAAGAACTTGCCTTTTTCAGTTGAAGACGTCAAGCGGATGACTTCATCATGTTCTATAGCAAAATACTGCAGATGTTGGAAATCCGAAATAACAACAGAAAATGCTGGAAAAACTCAGCAAGTCAGGCAACATCCGTGGAGAGAAATTTGAGTTGACGTTTCGGGTTTGACCCTTCTTCTTGAAGGGTCAAACCCGAAACGTCAACTCAAATTTCTCTCCACGGATGTTGCCTGACTTGCTGAGTTTTTCCAGCATTTTCTGTTGTTATTTCATCATGTTCTATCTGTGCTCGGTGTAAACCGAATTTCTTTAAGCCTCAACGAGCTCATCTTATAAAGGCTACTTCTCCTTTTGAACGTTTGAGTGTTGATTTTAAGGGACCTCTTCCTTCAACTACTCAAAACCGATATATATTTACTGTTGTGGATGAGTTTTCAAGGTTCCCTTTTGCTTTTCCTTGTGCAGATGTATCAGCTGCTACAGTTATTAAATGTTTGACTCAACTTTTTGTCATCTTTGGGATGCCTGCGTATATCCATTCGGATCAGGGAAGTTCTTTTATGTCTTCCCAGTTGAAGGAATACCTTCAGAGTCGGGGAATTTCTACTAGTCGAACTACCCCGTATAATCCCCAGGGTAATGGACAGTGCGAACGATACAATGGGGTGATCTGGAAGGCAGTTATGTTGGCGTTGACATCCCGGAACCTTAAGAATACACAGTGGGAAATGGTACTGCCTGATGCCCTGCATTCCATTAGATCATTGCTTTCAACAGCTACTAATGTGACCCCCCATGAAAGGCTCTTTAACTATCCGCGGAGATCTACTACGGGATATTCGGTACCTTCATGGCTTACTATGCAGGGACCTGTGTTGCTTCGACGCCATGTTAGATTGTCAAAATATGACCCCTTGGTGGAGGAGGTGGAGCTGTTGGAGGCAAATTCCCAATATGCTCATATTCGATTCCAAGATGGGAAAGAAAGTACTGTTTCAATTAAAGACTTGGCTCCTTGTGGGGGCCAGCCCTCTTCTGAGGATAATAATAATGGTCATGATTCGGATAATGTGGATGCTGTTACAGATACTACGAATATTTCCAATCCGATTGCAGATAATCATACTTTTATTAGTCAGCCTTTGATAGATGTTTATGACCATCCCAGTGCATCTTCTGATGGGATTTCTAATCCGGAAACCATTGAGAATCGGGATATGGATAGCCTTCCTGTTGAAGATACTTCTGTGCCTTCTGGCGTGGGAGGGCAAGGAATTTCACCAAGGTTAAGAAAGTCGACACGAACAAGATATCCGGTCGACCGATTGAAAATGGACTTTTAAATTGATAGTAATGTTTTAAAAATTGTTGAAATATTACAGTATATTGTTTTAGTTGAGAGATACTTAATACTTATGCGTAATGTTATTATTTGTTGTTGTTTATTTAGTATTGTGTTATGTAAATAGTTTTATTCTCGTGCATAGTTTAGTTGTAAATAATTAATTGTAAATTGTAAAAGTTATTAGGTTAGAGTATATTTTAAAGGAGGGGTGAATGTGGTGATTATTCCTTGATTAGTAAAAGTATTGTGAGTCGTTGTTTGTTAACTGCCTTGGGATATGTGCTGTAATCTCATTGGTAGTTGATGATCACATGATGTGTTGTGGCTACCTTAAATTCAGTCCTTTTCTAGCTTTAGTTGGGACTGGATGTAGAAAGATATGCTGCCGATTTTAAAGTTAATAAAGCCTAACTTTGGAAGGCAAATCTATTCTTTATTTCAAGTATACAGAAGCCAACAAAGTAGTGCCACACCTAAAATAGTTCTCTTAAAGGTGAACGGTTACATACAATGGTTTTCTTAAAGGTAGATGGATACATACACTACAATCCTCCCTTTTTAGCTTACAACATACTTAGTCCCCCAGTAAACATAACATATATTCAACTTCATGTAAAACAATTCACAGGTATAATCTATGCGGGAAACAGTTTACAGATTCAGTCTCTGCGGGAACAGTTCACAGATTCAGTCTCTGGTCTTGACTCGGTCCGAACAACATCTCTGTGGTGTAGCCGGTTCACATTGCTAGCGTGACTCATCCAATAGTCTTTCCCTTGACTTAACAGCTTGAACTTCCGTCCTGCTGAACCAGCAGTGCTGACTTTTACAAACAGCTGGACTGCCTTGGTAATTTTTCCTACTTGCCAACTGATTTGGCTCCCTTCGTAGGGCCCACGTACATGATCTGGTAGAAGTGATAATGATTTAGATGGTTATCACCTTCTGCTTCGTCTTTTTCTTTTCTGCTTCTTGGAGACTCTCGGGGCTCCCTTATCAGCTGCCAGCTGTAGCGCCACCATCTCCCTATGTTCCTTAGACTTTAAGTGCTTCATCCTGATTTCTGCACTTTGGGAGTTTTCATCACAAGCTGGGCAGACCAAGTCCTCGTAATATTCCGTGTCACTCAACAGGTCATGGTAATATTCGGTGTCGTCCTGAACTAGTCTAGCGAGAGGGCCTGCTACTTCTTCCTTACCCAACTGGACGTTAGCCGACTGTTGTTCCCTCCCTAGACATCTTTCCTGAAGAGACTTCTTCATGTGTTCATATTCATCCCGCTCTTCCTGGGTTTCCTGCAAATCCTTCACTAATGACCTCATTTGTGATTTCAATACTTCCCCTTCCATCGGGGATTGATTGATCGGGCTATTCAATCCTTCTACTGGAGCAGCTGTTTCAACATTCTGTTGTTCACATAGACGTGATTCAGCGTACTTTTGGCATCCCAGTAAAATCTGTGTTGCAACCTCAGCTATTTCCATAACTTTTGAGAGCTCCGAACTCCTTCCCTTTGAAGATTGAAGCTCGTGTTCAGATTGTTCCCATTGCAGAGTCTTGTCCCTCAGCATATGAAGGAGTTGGCTGACCGTTAACTCTTCCACGGGAACACTGTGGATCAGAGTCTTCTCCATTTCATCCACCTTTTCCTCCAATGCTTTCACCTTCTTTTCCTCTTGTACTTTGGCTTTCAGCGCTCGGAGAAGTTGCGCCTTGATGCTCTCTAGCTCATGTTCAGGGGCCATTCTTACAGTCTCTGTGTTTCTTACAGTTTCCTTTTCTTCCACTGAAAGGATTCCCAGTTGAATCTGTTCTTCAAGTTGTTGAACCTCGGTCATTGCCGCCTTATATTTGTCTTGGGTTTCCTTCAATATTTTTATGAGTTCTTGGACATCTTGTCTTTCATGTTTTGCCATGTCTTTCACCTCTAATTTCTCATCTATGGATGGAACTTCTACCGATGAGTCTGTCTTGGCCTTGAGCTCATCAAGAATTTGCTGCAGCCTTTGGACTTCTTGCTCATGTTCAACCTTTAGTTGCTCATATGCTTCTACTGAAACTAGCTTTTCGGAGGTTGCCGAGTTAATCCCCTCCAGGATTGTAGCCTGGGCCTGTTCATACTGTTCCTTCAACTTCTCAAACTCTGCTTGTAAGGAGTCGTAGAGAAGAACGGGAATAAAATCCTGGCTTCCTGAAGATTCCTCTTCATTTGCTCCTTCCTGCAAATATTCTAACTCCTGAACGGCATAAGGGAGATGTGATCGGTAATTGGTCACAATGGCTCTATGGCCGCTCTCTGCTTGAGCTAGCTGCTTCTGTCGTCTTTCCAGATTCTCCCATTCGGTGTCATAGAACTTTTTCATTGTTTTCATCTCTTGTTCGAGACGGTAACTCACTTGTTCTACTTGCTGTCGTAATTTGAAATAAAGTTGAGTCCGAGCTCGGTGTTCGTCAGTCATGGATATGTCCGTAAACTGAACAGACTCAGAATTCTCTGTCAAACTATGTTGTCGTTGTTTGGCGGAGTTCTGTTCTGAAACTTTGTTCTTCTCTGGAGCATAAGCCTTTATGCATGCCTTCGTTCTTCCAACCTTAGTCGGCAAGTCCATTTTAGCCTTGTCTTTCATATTTGGGTTGGTCTTATCGTCATCCGTTTCAGAATCTGAGCTGATTGTCTGCACCGAGTCCTCACTCGTTATGGCTTTTAGATAGTGCCATTCCATGTCTATTTTCTTGATCCACTCCCATCCCAGAAGTGGTGGTCCTCCCTCAGGTAGTACGTATAAGTTCATTCTTGGGTGTTCTTTACCCCCATCTCTCACCTTGACTCTTATCTTCCCCATGGGGTATACTTTATGCCCCGTGTATGTCTGCAATACGAACTTGGTATCTCTTAAGGGTATATGTGAGAATAGCCGGTGGTAATCCCTTTGACTTATGACTGATAGAGCTGATCCAGTGTCCAACTCCATTTTCACTTGGACACCAGCTATTTTTAGCATGACCCAGATAGTTTGTAGGTCAGCTTCCTTACTCACATTGTGAATTCTCAGACTGCCCAGCTCCTGGCCGTTTGGGTCTGAGTCCGAATTCTGTTCGTCTGAACTCTTCTCAGCCACCTTGTGTACCTTGTTGTACTTTTCCTGTGATGGCTTCCTTTGGTTGTTGATCTTCTTCCCTGACCGGCATACCTTAGCTATGTGACCCAGTTTGCCACATTTCCTACATTCCTGGTTCTTAAACCAGCATTGGTTCTGGTCGTGTGTTGTCTTCCCACAACGATAGCATTTTGTTGTACTCGAGGTAATTTGATCCACACTGAGTGCCGCTGCCTTTAGCTGCATTTCTGCAGTTCCCTTCGCTGCGGCTTCGTGCGATGCTGCAATAAGGACAGCCCTGTCAAGTGTAAGGTCGTTCTCTTCGAGTAGTCGCTTTTGCGTTCCTTCCTTTGACAACCCGCACACGAACTTGTCTCGCAATGCCTCTGTCAGATTCCCTCCAAACTGGCAGTGTTTCGCTAGTCTACGCAGTTCGACCAAGTATTCTGCGTTGCTTTCGTCTTCCCTTTGCGTTCTCGCATAGAATTTGAATCGTTCCGCCAACATCAACGGTGTGGGGTTCAAGTGATCCTTCAGAACAGTCACAATATCATCGAAAGTCTGATCCGCCGGTTTAGCTGGTGCTAGTAGATGCTTCAAGAGCCCGTATGTCTTCGCGCCCATCGAGTTTAGCAAGGTTATAGCTTTGTCATCATCTTCTATTTTATTGGCCTCACAATAGATCTCAATGCGTTCCACATACGTGGCCCAGTCTTCTACCTCGGAATTAAAATCGTTGATGTTACCACGCTTAGGCATCTTCCTCTCTTCCTGATAACACCACGAATTATTTCTTTAAATTTTCTTTTCTTTTTTTTTCCAAGATGGCAGTTCCCGCAAAAATGGCGGTTTCCCGCGCTTATCTTCTCTCCCCGCCCACTTCAATGGCGGTTTCCCGCTTCTGTCTTCTTCCCCGCCTAATGGCGGCTTCCCGCATTTCTTCCCTAGCGGGAGGGGTACACTTTCCCCACGGGCGACGGCCGCTGGCTTTCAGGTTCACAGCCTGCGCGTCGGCTTCAGGGCTTTCCCTTTTCTCGGCAGGGCAACCGGCGCTGGGTACACCCCGTTGACGGCGAACAGTTTCAGCCGCTGGGCTGGCTCTCGCTCGGTTCCCCTTGCTCGGGCTCTGTCTCTCTCCCGCTCGCTCGGCTCTACCGGCGCTGGGTACACCCCGTTGACGGAGAACAGTTTCAGCCGCTGGACTGGCTCTCGCTCAGTTCCCCCTTGGTCGGCTCTGCCTCTCCCGCTCACTCGGCTCCTAATTGCGCCTCCCAGCCCTCTCGCAGTCCGGTGCTTCCCTCCCCGGCTGCGGCTGAGTTTATCTCTTCCCGCGCCTACGCTCCCGGTCGCAGCGCTTCGTGGCTTCGGTCGCTGCCCGGCCTTTTTCGCTGGTCGCGGTCTAGCTGTCTCACGACGCCGTTGCGTCCCCCAGCCTGTCTGTACCACGGCTTCCTTGCTCCATGCTGCCCCAGTCTCAGCGCCTCTGGACCCGACTTCTGTCCGGCTCCTTTCCCCCTCGACCGTGGTCGAGTGCACCGCCCTTATCCTCCGGTTATTCTTTTTACTTTCCCTTACTCACAGTCACCGTGGCTGCCTTGCTTCTCGTGCTGATCGGCTCACTCCTCACCGTGGCAGAAGGGACAGTCAGTGCCTGTTGCTGATGGAAGTCTTTGTCTCTAACTTCTTCTTCCTTTCTAGTTCTGCAGCCTCGAGTTTTCTCCCAGCAGAATGACGAGGGCGGTTGCCTCTTCTCGACGCTCGTTAACTGCTTCAGAAGTATTGTTGCCGCAGGGTACGATCGGACTCGTCGCCACTGTAAAGTCTGTGAGTTGTTTAGTTAATTAATACACAGACTACCAGAGTAACTTAAAACAGGACTTTACTATTCGAAGGTCAGGGCGAATCTGCCAAATAAATCCTGACACAGCACTTATATACCGGTGTGGTCACCGTCGGTATTACAGTATACAGAAGCCAACAAAGTAGTGCCACACCTAAAATAGTTCTCTTAAAGGTGAACGGTTACATACAATGGTTTTCTTAAAGGTAGACGGATACATACACTACAGTGGGGGATTCGGTGATGGTAATACCGTTAAATGTCAAGGGGAGGTGGTTAGACACTCGTTTGTTGGAGATAGTCATTGCCTGGCACTTCTGTGACGCGAATGTTATCTGCCATTTATCAGCCTAAGCCTGAACGTCATCCAGGTCTTGTTGCATGCGGGCATGGACTGCTTCATTATCTGAGGAGTTGTGAATGCCACTGAACACTGTGCAGTCATCAGCGAACATCCCCGTTTCTGACCTTATGTTGGGGGGAAGGTCATTGATGAAGCAGCTAAAGATGGTTGGGCCTAGGACACTGCCCTGAGGAACTCCTGCAGCGATGCCCTGGGGCTGTGATGATTGACCTTCAACCACCACAACCACCTTCCTTTGTGCTAAGTATGACTCCAGCCAGTGGAGAGTTTTCCCCCGATTCCCATTGACTTCAGTTTTACTAGGGCTCATTTGTAGAATTTGCAAAATTGAACATTGTCCTATAAGGGTTTATTGGCAGAAAAGGCCTTAATTTTTAAAAGACTGTTTTAAACAAAGTCCAGAAAAAGGGGCACACAAAATGGCCGCCAGACCCTGTGACCAGCTTTTTGGGACATTTTAAAATGGTTCCTGCAGTCCACAGACAGCCTTTGTGGATTCAGCCCACAGTAAGTTCTGGTACACAGTTTCGGAGAATGCGAAACCAGACAGAACCCCATACATATGGATTGGATGCAGATCCAATCAGATCGGCCTGTAGATAAAGGCCATCTAAATGTTTACCCAGACAAAGGGAAACAGCTTCAAATTCAAAGGGCAACATCAAGACCCATTAAAGACAATACAAGGTCATTCTAGACCAGAGATGGCAGTTACCGGCCATCCCGAAGGTACTTTAAACACAAAACCTACCCCGCTGTGCTACAAGTCCGCCAAAAGTTAAACAAAGACTAACCTTGATATGGCGGGAGATAAGGGCCTCAATGAGAAGTATAATTGGGGACCCGGGATAGCTATCGGGACCCTTTTTCATAGCCGTTGGAGAGCGATGAGCCTTTAGGTAGCCTTGGGAAGGCTTGACATCCAAGAAGGTGGTTCGAGAGGGAAGATCGAGTCGGCGCCCAGACCCGAGGTAGCTATTGGGAGATCATCGACCAACCCCGAGCCATAGACAAGACAAAAAGAACGTCTGGACAGACTAGATGCAGAAAGGATGTTTCTGATGGCCGGGGAGTCCAGAACCAGGGGTCATAGGCAAAGGATAAGGGGTAAGCCATTTAGGACAGAAATGAGGAGGAATTTCTTCACCCAGAGAGTGGTGAACCTGTGGAATTCTCTGCCACACAGGGCAGTTGAGGCCAGTTCATTAAATATATTCAAGAAAGAGTTGGATATGTTTCTTGAGGCTAAAGGGATGAAGGGATATGGGGAGAAGGCAGGGACAGGGTACTGAATTTGGATGATCAGCCATGATCTCATTGAATGGCGGAGTAGGCTCGAAGGGCCGAATGGCCTATTCCTGCTCCTATCTTCTATGTTTCTATGAAGAGGAAGAAGAGACAAAACGCCCTATCGAACGGGTAGCCAGCCTCGAATGCAGGAGCACAGAGAAATTGGGACTGTGACCACCATCGTGGTGTGAAGGAGCACCGAGAAAACGGCCTGTGGGCGAAATGATGGTCGGCGCGTCTTGCTGAAACGAAGAAGCCATCACCTTGAGCAGCCCGCTGCTTCTACAGCCCAATGACCACGTGGAGACAGGATGCCTGAGAGGGCCAAAATGCAGACTTTCAAAACCCTATACTTTCTAACTGGATTGGTGAGCATGTTTCTGGCCCCTCATAATCTCATCTAGCTAGGTTTAGGGGGTGGGCATTTTAGGGGATAATTAACAATGAGTTGTTGTCCCTCGATGTTCCGTGTGTTTCCCTATTTCATGATGAACCTTGTAAAGTATAATATGCCTGTGGTTATATTGGTTAGTACTGTATTATGATTTGTTTTTCCCTCCCATGTACCTTATTGGCTTATATTCAATTTTTTCCTTTATGCAATAAAATTTCATTTTGTTGCATTAAACTTGGTCTATAGAGTATTCTCTGCATTGTAGTTCCTGCCTCAAAGGCCAGTGTATAGAACCTAAGGGGTGAGTGGGTCGAACCACTCGGTAAATTACTGTGCAAGAGAGAGAGGCCTCTAGAGTGAGAGAGAGACCTCGGCGATCAAAAACCCCTTACAGAAAATGGCGACCATGGCAGGACTTTGGCAGCAGGATTGCAATGTATTAGACCCAGGTTTAAATGGACGAAATGTTATGGATGAGAGGATAGCGGATTATGTTTTTGATAAGGTAAATCTCACTAAGCAGTGGATTTCCGATCTCTTACTGGATGGGCGTCCGGTAGACGCAGCCGTCAGGTGGACAGAGAGTAAAGAACATAAAAAGTCAGTAGAGAAGGCAGTGTGGCTGATTTGCTGCAAAAGACAAGTCCAGATTTTGGACAGAGTCATTGCAGCGCAGGCAGCCAAGATCAAAACCCATGCTTCAGAAATAGAGGAAAAGGCCATGGGTGGGGAAAAGCTGATCAGGAACGCCAAACTATAGCCAGCCAACATCAGGCTAAAGTAGAGTACCTGGAATGTCAGGACACTGAGGCAAAGTTTCATGAAGTGAGAGTACGGGAGAAAAACGCCCGCCTCGCACAACAGCTAAGAGCGCAGGAGGAGAGAGTAGTAGAGGTTAAGGCAGCTTACAAGCTGGCCATTGATAACGGGTTTGAGAGCGCAGACCACGGCCCCTGCCAGAAGGCGTTAGAAGACCTAAGAATGGCCCTGGCGAAGGCAAAAGGCATGGTATGCCTCGTAAGCCCAAAAGCAAGTCACATTGACTTCCTGAAGGAATCCAGAAGACCGATTCCACGCAAAGTAGTTGTGGCACCAGCCACTGAACCCTCAGCACCGCCGAGCTATAGTGAGGTTTGGCCCGAAGCGGGGGTGGTAGAAGGGGAGGAAGCCGAGGTAGAACCGGAGGAAGAACAACCCCCGGTAGTGAAGCCGGAGCCGGCACCAATGTGTCCTACTCGGCACCAGAGGTACGGTCCCGCCGACGCAAATGGCGCTGACGGACCCCTCCTGAACCAGATCATGTTGCCCCACGGTGCCCAACAACTCAGAGCGATGGTGAGCCACCTTCCAAAACCCTCCGAGAAGGGAGATCACTCAGTCCATTTCAGGGAGATAGAGCAGACAGCCGCCGTCAATGACTGTGATGGTCCAGAACAGGCTAAGATGTTACTATTCTCCCTGGATAGTGTAGTGTATGTATCCGTCTACCTTTAAGAAAACCATTGTATGTAACCGTTCACCTTTAAGAGAACTATTTTAGGTGTGGCACTACTTTGTTGGCTTCTGTATACTGTAATACCGACGGTGACCACACCGGTATATAAGTGCTGTGTCAGGATTTATTTGGCAGATTCGCCCTGACCTTCGAATAGTAAAGTCCTGTTTTAAGTTACTCTGGTAGTCTGTGTATTAATTAACTAAACAACCCACAGACTTTACAGTGGCGACAAGTCCGATCGTACCCGGCGGCAACAATACTTCCGAAGCAGTTAACGAGCGTCGAGAAGAGGCAACCGCCCTCGTCATTCTGCTGGGAGAAAACTCGAGTCTGCAGAGCTGGAGAGGAGGAAGAATTCAGAGACAAAGACTTCCATCAGCAACAGGCACTGACTGTCCCTTCTGCCACGGTGAGGAGTGAGCCGATCAGCACGAGAAGCAAGCCGGCCACGGTGACTGTGAGTAAGGGAAAAGTAAAAAGAATAACTGGAGGATAAGGGCGGTGCACTCGACCACGGTCGAGGGGGAAAGGAGCCGGACAGAAGTCGGGCCCAGAGGCGCTGAGACTGGGGCAGCGTGGAGCAAGGAAGCTGCGGTACAGACAGGCTGGGGACGCAATGGCGTCGTGAGAGAGCTAGACCGCGACCGGCGAAAAAGGCCGGGCAGCGACCGAAGCCACGAAGCGCTGCGACCGGAAACGTAGGCGCGGGAAGATATAAAAACTCAGCCGCAGCCGGGGAGGGAAGCACCGGACTGCGAGAGGGCTGGGAGGCGCGATTGGGAGCCGAGTGAGCGGGAGAGGCAGAGCCGACCAAGGGAGACTGAGCGAGAGCCAGTCCAGCGGCTGAAACTGTTCGCCGTCAACGGGGTGTACCCAGCGCCGGTAGAGCCGAGCGAGCGGGAGAGAGACAGAGCCCGAGCAAGGGGAACTGAGCGAGAGCCAGCCCAGCGGCTGAAACTGTTCACCGTCAACGGGGTGTACCCAGCGCCGGTTGCCCTGCCGAGAAAAGGGAAAGCCCTGAAGCCGACGCGCAGGCTGTGAACCTGAAAGCCAGCGGCCGTCGCCCGTGGGGAAAGTGTACCCCTCCCGCTAGGGAAGAAACGCGGGAAGCCGCCATTAGGCGGGGAAGAAGACAGAAGCGGGAAACCGCCATTGAAGTGGGCGGGGAGAGAAGATAAGCGCGGGAAACCGCCATTTTCGCGGGAACCGCCATGTTGGAAAAAAAAATAAAAGAAAATTTAAAGAAATAATTTGTGGTGTTATCAGGAAGAGAGGAAGATGCCTAAGCGTGGTAACATCAACGATTTTAATTCCGAGGTAGAAGACTGGGCCACGTATGTGGAACGCATTGAGATCTAAAGTGAGGCCAATAAAATAGAAGAAGATGACAAAGCTATAACCTTGCTAAACTCGATGGGCGGGAAGACATACGGGCTCTTGAAGCATCTACTAGCACCAGCTAAACCGGCGGATCAGACTTTCGATGATATTGTGACTGTTCTGAAGGATCACTTGAACCCCACACCGTTGATGTTGGCAGAACGATTCAAATTCTATGCGAGAACGCAAAGGAAAGACGAAAGCAACGCAGAATACTTGGTTGAACTGCGTAGACTAGCGAAACACTGCCAGTTTGGAGGGAATCTGACAGAGGCATTGCGAGACAAGTTCGTGTGCGGGTTGTCAAAGGAAGGAACGCAAAAGCGACTACTCGAAGAGAACGACCTTACACTTGACAGGGCTGTCCTTATTGCAGCATCGCACGAAGCCGCAGCGAAGGGAACTGCGGAAATGCAGCTAAAGGCAGCGGCACTCAGTGTGGATCAAATTACCTCGAGTACAACAAAATGCTATCGTTGTGGGAAGACAACACACGACCAGAACCAATGCTGGTTTAAGAACCAGGAATGTAGGAAATGTGGCAAACTGGGTCACATAGCTAAGGTATGCCGGTCAGGGAAGAAGACCAACAACCAAAGGAAGCCATCACAGGAAAAGTACAACAAGGTACACAAGGTGGCTGAGAAGAGTTCAGACGAACAGAATTCGGACTCAGACCCAAACGGCCAGGAGCTGGGCAGTCTGAGAATTCACAATGTGAGTAAGGAAGCTGACCTACAAACTATCTGGGTCATGCTAAAAATAGCTGGAGTCCAAGTGAAAATGGAGTTGGACACTGGATCAGCTCTATCAGTCATAAATCGAAGGGATTACCACCGGCTATTCTCACATATACCCTTAAGAGATACCAAGTTCGTATTGCAGACATACACGGGGCATAAAGTATACCCCATGGGGAAGATAAGAGTCAAGGTGAGAGATGGGGGTAAAGAACACCCAAGAATGAACTTATACGTACTACCTGAGGGAGGACCACCACTTCTGGGACGGGAGTGGATCAAGAAAATAGACATGGAATGGCACTATCTAAAAGCCATAACGAGTGAGGACTCGGTGCAGACAATCAGCTCAGATTCTGAAACGGATGACGATAAGACCAACCCAAATATGAAAGACAAGGCTAAAATGGACTTGCCGACTAAGGTTGGAAGAACGAAGGCATGCATAAAGGCTTATGCTCCAGAGAAGAACAAAGTTTCAGAACAGAACTCCACCAAACAACGACAACATAGTTTGACAGAGAATTCTGAGTCTGTTCAGTTTACGGACATATCCATGACTGACGAACACCGAGCTCGGACTCAACTTTATTTCAAATTACGACAGCAAGTAGAACAAGTGAGTTACCGTCTCGAACAAGAGATGAAAACAATGAAAAAGTTCTATGATACCGAATGGGAGAATCTGGAAAGACAACAGAAGCAGCTAGCTCAAGCAGAGAGCGACCATAGAGCCATTGTGACCAATTACCGATCACATCTCCCTTATGCTGTTCAGGAGTTAGAATATTTGCAGGAAGGAGCAAATGAAGAGGAATCTTCAGGAAGCCAGGATTTTATTCCCGTTCTTCTCTACGACTCCTTACAAGCAGAGTTTGAGAAGTTGAAGGAACAGTATGAACAGGCCTAGGCTACAATCCTGGAGGGGATTAACTCGGCAACCTCCGAAAAGCTAGTTTCAGTAGAAGCATATGAGCAACTAAAGGTTGAACATGAGCAAGAAGTCCAAAGGCTGCAGGAAATTCTTGATGAGCTCAAGGCCAAGACAGACTCATCGGTAGAAGTTCCATCCATAGATGAGAAATTAGAGGTGAAAGACATGGCAGAACATGAAAGACAAGATGTCCAAGAACTCATAAAAATATTGAAGGAAACCCAAGACAAATATGAGGCAGCAATGACCGAGGTTCAACAACTTGAAGAACAGATTCAACTGGGAATCCTTTCAGTGGAAGAAAAGGAAACTGTAAGAAACACAGAGACTGTAAGAATGGCCCCTGAACATGAGCTAGAGAGCATCAAGGTGCAACTTCTCCGAGCGCTGAAAGCCAAAGTACAAGAGGAAAAGAAGGTGAAAGCATTGGAGGAAAAGGTGGATGAAAGGGAGAAGACTCTGATCCACAGTGTTCCCGTGGAAGAGTTAACGGTCAGCCAACTCCTTCATATGCTGAGGGACAAGACTCTGCAATGGGAACAATCTGAACACGAGCTTCAATCTTCAAAGGGAAGGAGTTCGGAGCTCTCAAAAGTTATGGAAATAGCTGAGGTTGCAACACAGATTTTACTGGGATGCTAAAAGTACGCTGAATCATGTCTATGTGAACAACAGAATGTTGACACAGCTGCTCCAGTAGAAGGATTGAATAGCCCGATCAATCAATCCCCGATGGAAGGGGAAGTATTGAAATTAGTGAAGGATTTGCAGGAAACCCAGGAAGAGCGGGATGAATATGAACACATGAAGAAGTCTCTTCAGGAAAGATGTCTAGGGAGGGAACAACAGTCGGCTAACGTCCAGTTGGGTAAGGAAGAAGTAGCAGGCCCTCTCGCTAGACTAGTTCAGGGCGACACCGAATATTACCATGACCTGTTGAGTGACACGGAATATTACGAGGACTTGGTCTGCCCAGCTTGTGATGAAAACTCCCAAAGTGCAGAAATCAGGATGAAGCACTTAAAGTCTAAGGAACATAGGGAGATGGTGGCGCTACAGCTGGCAGCTGATAAGGGAGCCCCGAGAGTCTCCAAGAAGCAGAAAAGAAAAAGACGAAGCAGAAGGTGATAACCATCTAAATCATTATCACTTCTACCAGATCATGTACGTGGGCCCTACGAAGGGAGCCAAATCAGTTGGCAAGTAGGAAAAATTACCAAGGCAGTCCAGCTGTTTGTAAAAGTCAGCACTGCTGGTTCAGCAGGACGGAAGTTCAAGCTGTTAAGTCAAGGGAAAGACTATTGGATGAGTCACGCTAGCAATGTGAACCGGCTACACCACAGAGATGTTGTTCGGACCGAGTCAAGACCAGAGACTGAATCTGTGAACTGTTCCCGCAGAGACTGAATCTGTAAACTGTTTCCCGCATAGATTATACCTGTGAATTGTTTTACATGAAGTTGAATATATGTTATGTTTAATGGGGGACTAAGTATGTTGTAAGCTAAAAAGGGAGGATTGTAGTGTATGTATCCGTCTACCTTTAAGAAAACCATTGTATGTAACCGTTCACCTTTAAGAGAACTATTTTAGGTGTGGCACTACTTTGTTGGCTTCTGTATACTGTAATACCGACGGTGACCACACCGGTATATAAGTGCTGTGTCAGGACTTATTTGGCAGATTCGCCCTGACCTTCGAATAGTAAAGCCCTGTTTTAAGTTGCTCTGGTAGTCTGTGTATTAATTAACTAAACAACCCACAGACTTTACAGATAGCACAATCCTTCAGTGCCTCTCAGACGGGAGTAAGAGCAGGCATAAAGGGTATGAGGAACTCCGGAACGAGGTCCTGGAGGTTATGGGAGTGGATGACAGCAACCCGTTCCTCCGTGTGGAAGGGACTGTGCAGCTAACTGGAGAACCCCCACGGGTTTTCGCAGAAAGGCTGTGGCCAGTGTATCGGAACAGCTGTCCAGGCATGCCTGAACGGGCCGCAATGAACAATGTCCAGCGGGTTCATTGGCTCCGCTGCCTGGTTGCCAACAGCTTACCGCAGATACAGGCCCAAGCCAAATCCTGGTTTGACCCCCAAGGTCCCGGTACCACAGAGGAGACAGTGCTCCGACAGCTCACCATTGCGTATAAGAATTGCAGGAGTCAGGAGGCACCTACCTCTAAGGGAAAAGTGCATGAGGCAAAACCCGCAGCCCCAAGTAAAAAGGAGTGGCATCAGGAGGGGAATCGCCCTCCCCAAGCCAAGCTCAATTGCTACGGGTGTGGGAAGGATGGACATTGACGCAGGGACTGTAAAATCCATGTAGGGATAATAAGGGAAAATCTCCCGCAGCCCAAGCCCAAGCCCAGACCGCTGCCCCAGCACGAGTCCAGGTCCAAGCCACAGCCCCTGTCCCAGAAAAGGGAGCCGGTGCAGCTATGGATCCCGCTGCGATAGAGTCAATTTTAGAGACTATGTGGTCTCTTATGATCTCGCAGGGGAAGGTAGCAGCCACCACCGGTCCTGTCGTTCACGCAGCCCCGACCGTTTCACCCCAATGACTAGAGCCAGCGCAGCCCATTTACCTGTGTTCGCTGCGATATGATTTATGGAGACGACCCCTCGTGGAAATGGAGGTAGAGAAGGAAAAGGGGACCTATCTGTTGGATACGGGGGCATCGTGCACCGTGATCCACACAGCTAACCCTACCACCTCACCTCTGTCCACCGGGGTTCCATATATTCTGTCAGGCTTCCCGGGCAAAGAACAGGCTGGCGCATTCTCCACCCCCCTCTCCATTCATTTAGGACCACTCCGCACCACGTGGAAGTGTGTACTGATGAAGTGGGAGGTGGAGGGTGGAAAAGGGATCCTTGGGTCCGATTTCTTAGTAGAACACGGGATCCTCGTGGATCTTAGAAATCACTGTCTCTGGGGAGCGAGTACGGGTAAGAAAGGCAGAAAGGGTTCCAAGGTAAACCCAAAGAAGGCACGGATCGGCCAGCAGGAAGTAAAATTCCTGGGTCTGACCATCCGCGCTGGAGAGAAAGCCATAGAAAAGGCTGGATGGGAACCGGTGCAAGACCCACCGGTCCCCACCACCTACGCAGTGAAGTTGCCCCAGCGCACTAAATGGTTTCACGTAAACCAGTGCAAACTATTTAAGCCGGGTGCAAAACAGCCAACAACCGAGGCCAAGTCTGAGGGTAAAAATCCTCAGCCTGAGGCGTGCAATAAGTCACAGACCACACAGGCTGGCACCACAACCTGCTTGAGGGGAGTGTAATGTCCGTGTGTAATTGAGACACGGACTGCAACAGTTGGTTATAACAGGTGTTTACTGAATGGAGACAAAACTGGAACTACTATACAAAGTTACTACACAGGCTTATATACGGGGTGGTCACTACTGGTACTGCAGTATACAGGGGCTGCAGAATATAGTTCCTTCTTCAAGGTACATACACTACAATTCCTCCCCTTTTAGCTAAACAGTACATAACATTCGATTAATAATTAAATAACATATTTACAATTACAGTTGCTATATACATTAGCTGAAGTTAATCAATTATAAATTCAATCTTTGAGGAGGCTTCCTGATTCTGTCCGGATAACGCCTCTTTGGGGTATCAGGTTCTTCTGGCAAAGTTGATTCGGGATCAACGTCGTTGTTTGGTTCGTCTGCTTCCAATATCACCGATTCTGAGGTAGATGCAATTGGTACTTCGGTTTCATCACCAGGTGTATAGGATCGTGGTGTAGATTTGACGTTTTCCAGTGACTCTAGAATCTGGTCAGCATGGCGTCTTACAATGCTCTCTCCAACGTCCACGGTATACATTAGAGGTCCTTGCCGTGTGCAGATCGTTCCTGGCTGCCATTTCTCTATGCGGTAGTCCAGGGCCAAAACTGGTTGACCTATCTTGAAACTCCTGGTTGGCCTTTCATTCACATTCTGAAACTGCCTGTTCTCCACATCTCTTCTGATGTTTGGCTTAACCAAATCCAAGCGGCACCTTAGTCTTCGATTGAAGGACATCATGGCTGGAGTTTGGTTGGTAACCGCATGTGTCGCATTCCGGTAGGCAAACAAGAAGTTATCCACCTTGTGTTGCAGGGGTATGTCTTCATTACACATTGCCTTGATAGCCTTCTTGAATGTTTGAACGAACCTCTCAGCCAATCCATTGGTGGCTGGATGATATGGGGCAGATGTGTAATGCTTAACACCATTGTTCTTTAAGAACCTCCGGAACTCTTCAGACACAAACTGTGGCCCATTGTCGGAGCAAATCTGTTCAGGCAGCCCATTTCTGGCGAATATGGTTCGTAAGACTGTGATAGTTTTTTCTGTGGTGGTTGAGGACATTTTTATTAACTCTGGCCACTTTGAATGTGCATCCACCGCAATTAAAAACATCAAGTCCATAAATGGACCAGCAAAATCAATGTGTACCCTTTGCCATGGGGATGAGGGATGTAGAGGGGCTTGTGGTGGGGCGTTTTGGACCTTCTGGCATCCTATACAGCTCTTGGTCATCTCTTCGATTTCTCTATCGATTCCCGGCCACCACACAAACGCTCTGGCTAAGTTCTTCATTTTTACCCCTCCCAGATGACCCTCATGAAGCTCATTGAGCACTCTATCCTTCAATTTGGGTGGAATTACTACTCTGCATCCACACATCAAGGTTCCTCGGCACACTGACAGCTGTTCTCTTCTCGGCGAGAATGCTGGCAACAGTGGTTCGCCATGTGCTGGCCATCCCTTCACCGTTAAATCATAGACCCTGGAGAGTGTCGGGTCATTTCGTGTTTCCTTTTTTATGTTTGCATTCGTCACAGGTAGACATTCGACTATGGTCGAGTGGAATATCTCCACTGGATCCACTGCAGGTGCTTCTTCCACCGTCGGCAACGGTAGGCGCGACAATCCATCAGCATTCCCATGCTGTTTAGTTCCTTTGTACTCGATGTCATATTGGTGTGCCCCTAGGAAAAGGGACCACCTCTGTAGCCGTTCTGCTGTCATTATCGGGACGCCCTTCTTAGGGTTGAAAATGGAGACAAGAGGTTGATGATCAGTTAGTAGAGTAAATTTCTGTCCGTGCAGGTAGTGATTGAACTTCTTCACCCCCCACACCAGGCTGAGGGCCTCTCTGTCAATCTGGGCGTAGTTACGCTCGGCTGCAGTTAACGAGCATGACGCAAAAGCTATCGGCCTCTCTGAACCATCAAGGGATTTATGTGACAGTACCGCTCCAACGCCGTAGGGAGACGCATCACATGCCAGTCTTATCGGTAGTGATGGGTTGTAGTGAGCCAATACTTCTCTTGAAGTGATCAGGCCTTTACACTTCTGAAAGGCCTGCTTACATTAATCGCTCCATTTCCATGCTACTCCAGTTTGTAGCAGGGCATTCAGTGGGTGCAGAATTGTGGACAAATTTGGCAAAAACTTATGGTAGTAATTCACCAATCCGAGGAATGACCTCAGTTGCGACACATTTTCAGGCGCTGGAGCCTTAACTACCGCTTCAATTTTGTCAGGGGACTTATGTAACCCCTCTTCATCAATCACGTGGCCACAATACGATATTTGTTTCTTAAAAAACTCGCACTTGGGGCGATTGGCTCGTAGCCCATGTTCTCTTAGTCTAGTGAGCACCTGCTCTAGGTTGGCAAGGTGTTCACTGTCATTTTCACCTGTCACTAGGATGTCGTCCAAGTAACACTGAGTCCCCGGAATCCCTTGCAGGACTTGTTCCATCGCTCTTTGCCATATAGCCGGAGCTGATGCTACTCCGAATACCAGTCGATTATACTGGTAAAGACCTTTGTGAGAGTTTATCGTGAGATACTTCCTAGAGGATTCTTCAACCGCCATCTGCAAATATGCTTGCGCTAGGTCAATTTTTGTAAAACGTTTCCCTCCAGATAGTGAGGCGAAAATATCTTCTATCCTCGGAAGAGGATACTGTACTGTGTGAAGGACTGGGTTCACAGTCACCTTGAAGTCCCCACAGATGCAAACCTTCCTTGGCTCCTCAGACTTATTGTTTAACGTTTTCTTCATGACAGGAACGATGGGTGTCGCCCACTCGCTCCAGTCTACCTTAGATAACACGCCTGCATTCTCCAGATTCTCCAGCTCTGCCTCGACGGCTGGGCGAATTGCATACGGTACCGGTCTTGCTTTGAAAAACTTGGGAATTGCATTCTCTTCTATTTTTATCGAGGCGGTTACGCCTTTAAGAGTTCCCAGTCCTTGTTGAAATACCTCTTTAGCGTTAGCTAAGATTTTTGACAATCGTCCCGGTGTGACGTCGTCATCCTTTTTACCAGCCACAGTCAGTGCCTGAATGGAGTGCCAGTCTAAACTTATCTTTCTGATCCATTCACGTCCCAATAACGGTGGTCCACCATCTTGCAGTATGTACAGATACAATTTCTGTATTTCCTTGCCGTTGTATTCGACAGGCACCCTTATTTTCCCTCTGGGGTATACTTTCTGCCCGTATATGTCTTCAAGACAATGGATGTGTCTTTCAAGGGTATGTGTGAGAATAGCTGCTCGTAGTCTCATCGATTCATGATGGTCAGGGCTGATCCTGTATCCAATTCCATTTTGACTTGGGACCCTGCTATCGTGAGGGTGACCCAAATGGTTCGGTGATCCTCTTTTGCGATTACATTGTGTAGTTTGAGACAGCTTAGTCTCTTGTTCCCGGATTCACTATCGCTCATCTGGTCTTCGGAACTACTGTCCGTCATCTTTTGTACTTTCCTGTACTGTTCCTTAGTAGTCTTTTTGTTGTCGTTAGTCTTCTTCCCGGACCTGCAAACTCGTGCAATGTGTCCCATCTTTCCGCATTGCCTGCATGTTTTGTCCTTGGACCAGCAGTCCTTCTGGTCATGGTTTGTTCTGCCGCAGCGATAACATTTTTCAAATCCCCGTGTCATTTCATGGGTGCCGTATTCCTGTGGCTTTTGCTGTTTTTCCGCAGCTCCCCTTGCTGCTGCTTCGTACGATACTGCCACGCTGAAAGCCTTATCTAGCGTCAGCTCTTTCTCTGAGAGTAACCTCTTCTGGGTTCCTTCACTCAGGAGTCCACAGACAAATTTGTCCCGTAGGGTGTCTGCCAGTCCTGCTCCGAACTGGCAGTGCTTTGATAGCTTGCGTAGTTCCATAAGGTAATCAGCATTGCTCTCATCTTTATGCTGATTTCTCTTGTGGAATTTAAATCTTTCTGCTATCAGCAGCGGTATAGGATTTAGGTGTTCCTGTAGGATATCAACAATCTCATTAAAACTCTTCACCATCGGTTTGACTGGAGTGATCAGGTTCCGCAATAGGCCGTACGTTCTTGCGCCCATTAAGTTTAGTAGTACCGATGCCTTTTTCTCATCGGCTACTTCATTTGCCTTGCAATATACTTCGACTCTTTCCACATACGTGGTCCGGTATTCTATTGCATTATCGAAGGCAGTGATATTGCCAGTCTTCGGCATCTTGGAGATCTAAGATGGTGCCTCCTGCACTTTGCCTTCTTCCCCGATTGAACAAAATGGCGCCTTCCCCGCTGGATTAAGATGGCGCCTCCCACGCTTTCTGCCTTTTCCGCTGCTGCCAGCGCTGTTGCTGGTGTTTTTATGCCTTGATGGCGACGCCCTATGGTCTTTGCGCACTTCCCCCCGCGCTGCTGCCAACTCCGCTCTCCGCGGTCCTCGTGGCAAACTGCAGCTCCTCGCGGCTTTCTGCGCTTCTAATTTCTTTTTCTTTTATTTTAATTACTGTTCCCGTCATCAGAGCAGACCCTATGGGACACTTCCCTCCCTCTTCTCGGGTCTGTACGCTGCCCGGCTTCTTAGCACCAGCCGCGCCCTGTGTGCTCCACCCTCTCTCTCTCTCTCTCTTCTTCCCGACAACGCTGCTCGGCCCCGTTAAAAAGCCACCTGATCGAGTAGTAGCCCGCCGCAGCCCAGGAAGGATCAGTGTACTACCTGCCACCAGCCCGATTAGCTGGAACACCATAGACTGGATAACCAAGCCCAGCTCTCGACAGCCTCTCCTGCAAATCTTCGAATTCGATGAATCAGAGGGCGGTTGCCCACGGTCGATGCCCGTTTCTTCTGTTTGTTTTTTTTGTTTTTGGATTTCTTCCTTCTGGCTTCGACCTCTAATAACTTCGCTTCAGGGATGGATCCCCGTGAGGTGGTGCAGAACTGTCGGTAAGTTCGAATCTGTTCGTCGCCAATGTAATGTCCGTGTGTAATTGAGACACGGACTGCAGAAGTTAGTTATAACAGGTGTTTACTGAATGGAGACAAAACTGGAACTACTATACAAAGTTACTGCACAGGCTTAGATACAGGGGTGGTCACTACTGGTACTGCAGTATACAGGGGCTGCAGAATATAGTTCCTTCTTCAAGGTACATACACTACAGGGAGGAGCTATCCCGCCCACCTGGGAGGTTTCCCCATTGGCCTGGGACTCGGACGGGGAAGAGCCCGAAGACCAAGGCCCTCCCCCTGACCCGAGCACAGTTAGGGGGGAGCCCGAACAGCTAGGCCCCGCCCCTGACACGATTCTGGAGGAGGTGGAGTCGGAGGACGGAGGTCCCGCCCTCGGCTCAAGCTTAGGGGAGGTAGAACTTGGGGGCGGAGATTCTCCACCTGTAGGGACAGGTAGGGAGGAGTCGTCTGCCACAGACCCAAATCCCAAAGGGGCGGAGTCTGAGGGAAGGGAGCCGAAGCCGACAGTCTTGGAGAAGCCATGGGCTGTGAGGGCTAAAGTCCCAACCAAAGGTCCACTCGCAAAGGGAGCCTCGCCCGAAGTACCCTCTCGCAGGTCGTCTCAGACCCCTCAGCCAATAAAGCTCTGGCCCGATTCCCCCTACTTCAGCAGACACCGACTTGGGAAATCCCTAGAAAGACGCAATCCCCAATTGGCAGCAAAAGGCTGCGGGGGACTCGAGCTACAGGTCAGTGCGGCCCCACCACAGGGAGTGGTGAGCTGCAGTCCGAACAGGGATTAGGCAGGCCGCCTGGGGACGGGCGGCGCTGTACATAAGTTTAGTTAAGTTTAAGTTTAGTTAAGTTTAAGTTTGGGTAAGTATAAGGTGTGTACATTTTCAAGGTGATGGGTGTTATAAGAAATAGTTTTGGAATCTGCCCAGCATGAGTGTTTGTTTTGGATCGAGGTCGTAAGACCCGATCATGCCTTCACCTAGGCCAGAATCTCTCGGGAGCCTGGCTGTATCGTTTAATCTGTTGCAGGAACCAAAGGTACTATGGAGAGGATTCTCATCGTGTTCGCGGTGATCGGGTGTAGCTTGGCCTATCGGGGCTACACCAAGGACTCCATCGTGTATGAATGCTCTGGGGACACAGCCCCCATCGTGACTGATGGGACAGGTGAACGGGACGTTGAGGAAACAGCCACCTACTTCCACGAAGGGAGGTGGCCAGGATGGCTGGGGTCAAACTCTACAGAATACTCCAGCCAGTCCGGGTTTGCATACGGAGAGACTTCTCTAATGTGTCCCAGGGTGAGGGTCATCGCACCCAGGGTCAGCATCACCGTCGGGAGGAAGATTTGCTTGGTGTGCAACGGACATGTATGGAGTAAAAGGTAAAGTAATAAAAAGGGCAAAAGCAGGAACTAAGTGTCACAAAACATCTTTGAAAGTTCTCTATCTGAATGCACGTAGCATTTGTAACAAAATAGATGAGCTAATGGCACAAATAACTACATATGAGTATGATCGTGTGGCCATTACAGAAACATGGCTGCAGGGTGACAATGCCTGGGAATAAACATACCAGGTTATTTAACCATCAGGAAGGACAGGCAGGAAGGAAGGGGAGGTGGGGTGGCTATGTTAAGAAAGGAAGGAATCACTGTAATACAGAGAGATGATATTGGGTCAAAAGATCAGGGCAATGAAACAGTTTGGGTGGAAGTAAGGAATAATAAGGGGAAAAAAACACTAGTGGGCGTAGTCTATAGGCCTCCGAACAGTGGCAACTGTTGGATGGAGTATCAATCAGGAAATAGTTGAGGCTTGCAATAAGGGAACATCTATAATTATGGGGAATTTTAACTATCATATTAATTGGACAAATCAAATTGGGCAGGGCTGCCTTGAGGATGAGTTCATTGAGCGTATTAGGGATAGGTTTCTTGAGCAGTATGTAACTGAACCGACCAGGGGGCAAGCAACCTTAGATCTGGTCCTGTGTAACGAGACAGGATTAATTAAAAATGTCCTAGTAAAGGATCCCCTTGGAATGAATGACCATAACATGGTTGAATTCCATATTCAATTAGAGGGTGAGAAGGTTGGATCTCAAACAAGCGTGCTAAGCTTGAATAAAGGAAACTATGAAGGTATGAGAGCGGAATTGAGTAGAGTGGATTGGGAAAATGGATTAAAGGGTAAGACGATACATGATCAGTGGTGTACATTTAAGGAGTTATTTTACAACTTCGAAAAAATATATATTCCACTGAGAAGAAAAGGGTTTAAAAGAAAAGACAGCCATCCGTGGCTAAGTAAAGAAATTAAGGATAGTATTTGACTAAAAACAAGGGCATATAAGGTAACCAAATCTAGTGGGAGGATAGAGGATTGGGAAAACTTTAAAAGACAGCAAAAAATAACAAAAAGATTGATTAAGAAAGGGAAGATAGATTATGAAAGTAAATTAGCAAAAAATATAAAAACAGATAGTAAGAGTTTTTATAGTTATATAAAAAGAAAAAGGGTGGCTAAAGTAAATGATGGTCCCTTAGAGGATGAGACCGGGAAATTAATGGTGGGAAATATGGAGATGGCAAAAACACTGAATGAATATTTTATATCAGTCTTTACAGTAGAAGACAATAAGAATATCCCAACACTGGACAAACAGGGGGCTAAAGGGGGGGAGGAGCTAAACACGATCAAAATCACTAAGGAAGTGGTACTCGGTAAAATAATGGGACTCAAGGCGGATAAATCACCTGGACCTGATGGCTTACATCCTAGGGTCTTGAGGGAAGTGACAGTAGGGATTGTGGATGCATTGGTAATAATTTTCCAAAACTCCCTGGATTCGGCAATGGTCCCGGCAGACTGGAAAACTGCTAATGTAACACCCTTATTTAAAAAGGGCAGCAGACAGAAGGCTGGAAACTCTTGACCGGTTAGCCTAACATCTGTGGTAGGTAAAATTTTGGAGTCCATTATTAAGGAGACAGTAACAGGACATTTGGATAATCATAATTTAATAGGATAAAGTCAGCATGGTTTTATGAAGGGGAAGTCATGTTTGACAAATTTGCTGGAGTTCTTTGAGGAAGTAACATATAGGGTGGATAAAGGGAAACCAGTGGACGTAGTGTATTTAGACTTCCAAAAGGCATTTGACAAGGTGCCACACAAAAGATTATTGCTTAAGATAAAAAATCACGGGATTGGTGGTAATATTCTGGCATGGATAGAGGATTGGCTATCTAACAGAAGGCAGAGAGTTGGGATAAATGGTTCATTCTCAGACTGGCAATCAGTAACTAGTGGTGTTCCGCAGGGGTCAGTGCTGGGTCCCCAACTCTTTACAATCTATATTAACGATTTGGAGGAGGGGACCGAGTGTAACATATCAAAGTTTGCAGATGATACTAAGATGGGGGGGAAAGTAGTGAGTGAGGAGGACATAACAAACCTTCAAGGGGACATAGACAGGCTAAGAAAGTGGGCAGAGATTTGGCTGATGGAATACAATACTGGAAAGTGTGAGGTTATGCACTTTGGCAGGAAAAATCGTAGAGCAAGTTATTATCTTAATGGCAAGAAACTGGAAAGTACTGAAGTACAAAGGGATCTGGGGTTCCTGGTGCACGAAACTCAAAAGGTTAGTATTCAGGTGCAGCAAGTGATTAAGAAGGCCAATGGAATGTTGGCTTTCATTGCTAGGGGGATAGAATATAAAAATAGGGAGGTATTGCTTCAGTTGTACAAGGTATTGGTGAGACCGCACCTGGAATACTGCGTACAGTTTTGGTGTCCATACTTAAGAAAGGACATACTTGCTCTCGAGTCAGTACAAAGAAGGTTCACTCGGTTAATCCCGGGGATGGACATATGAGGAGAGGTTGAGTAGATTGGGACTCTACTCATTGGAGTTCAGAAGAATGAGAGGCGATCTTATTGAAACATATAAGATTGTGCAGGGGTTGGATCGGGTGGATGCAGGGAAGATGTTCCCGATGATGGGTGAAACTAGAACTAGGGGGCATAGTCTTAGAATAAGGGGCTGCTCTTTCAAAACTGAGATGAGGAGGAACTACTTCACTCAGAGGGTGGTAGGTCCATGGAATATGCTGCCCCAAAAAGCTGTAGAAGCTACATCATTACATAAATTTAAAACAGAAATAGACAGTTTCCTAGAAGTAAAGGGAATTAAGGGTTACAGGGAGCGGGCAGGAATTTGGACATGAGTCTTGGTTCGGATCGGTCATGGCCCTGTGGGTAGCGGAGCGGGCCCAGGGGCCGTGTAGCCTGATCCTGCTCCTATTTCATGTGTATAATTCTGTTAGATTCAGGAGATGGTTCTGTGATAGTGGATTGGCAGTTAGGATCACCTCAGCCATGATCTTATTGAATGGCGGAGCAGGCTCGAGGGGCTGATTGGCCTACTCCTGCTCCTATTTCTTATGTTCGTATGTTCTTATGTTCCTTTGGACAGATGGTGGTGGCTCCGGAAGCTGAGTAAAACCATGAAAATCTCCACGGTCGAGTGGGAGCGACTGGGTAACAATACCCATCGGACTATTACGGGGACTCTTGGGGGATTGAGTGTCTGTTGGGACAAATGGTGGGAACCAGATGAGGGGATTTACATCTGCATGTGGGGTTCAGAACGCGTCTGCCCCACAGGCGTCTCCATCTTTTTCCAAAGACAGTGGCAGGATGCTGGGAAAGGGATGAGGTGGGACGTCAGCACACGGGCGTGCGGAGTCCCATACTCTCAGATCCCGGTGAATGCCACTGAGCTCATCACCCGCCCCCGCAAGCCCCTGCCCACGATTCCGGCAGCCAAAGCCCGCAAGGAAGGGTGCACCGCCACTACCAAGGGACCCGGGAATGGACTGGTATTGGTACCTACAGGTCAGGTGCTGTACCAAGGGGTGCACTACGCGGTAGCCTCAGTGATTTTAAACCTCACCGAGGTGCGATTGCCAGAGTGGTGCCCCAAGGAAACGGAGCAATTGTACCATGTCCTGTTAACAAATATGTTCAGACAATTTTATGAGTTCGACTTTGCCGATGTCGAAAGAGCCAAATTGTACACCACACCACATGAGGTCTTGGACAGGGCAGGGAGACAAAGAAGGGGTACAGTCAATTATATTTTTACCGCCTTTAACACAGGGACTTCCGTCATCAACACTCTGGATGACGTGGAGCTTCAGACCCAGATCAATGGTTTAAAAGCGCGGTGTGGCGACATGCCACCATTGGACATAATCCGCTCACGGCGGCACGGACAGTTTACGCAGGCGCACTGCCGGCATCAGCCGCCCCCAGCCGTGGGCCCTTTCCTCCGGCAGCTTGTTTCCCGTAGGGACAGGCTGCCGGGAGCACTTCCTGTCTGGGGAGTATTTAAGTGGTTGCGCGGGCTTTTTAAGCACTTGTTTTTGCCATGATGTAAATTAAAGCAGTTGTGTTCCATCAACTCTGGTCTCGACTCCCACATTTGCCGCAGTATCTCAACACTGGTGACCCCGACGCTCAGGACGAATCCTAAGCTAGCATGGCGGATACAAACGCAGTCACGGTTAAACTACCGGACTTTTGGGAGAACCTGGCCGAGGCCTGGTTCGTTCAAGCCAAGTCCAGATTCCGGCTGAGAAGCATTACAGTCGACGCCACGAAGTACGACTACCTCGTCACCTCTCTCACCTGCGCCACAGTCCCTAAGGTTTGGGCAGCGCTGCAGGATCCACCAGAGGAAGGCAAGTACGAACATCTGAAGGTCGCGCTCCTTAAAAAATTTCAGGCGTCCTCCTACCAGCGCAACTGCCAACTCCTCAACCTTCCAGGCCTTGGTGACGCTTCACCATCAGACCTGCTTTCCCACATGCTGTCCCTCTCGGACGACGAAAAGCCCGGCGCCCTCTTTCGTACGCTTTTCATTCAGCAGCTCCCCGCCAGCATCCGCCCGCTCATTGTGGAGTCTGGCTCCATGGACCTGAACGAGATAGCCAAAAAGGCCGACCGGCTGCTCTTCGCGCAGACCGCCTGCGACGTCGCGCCCGACCTCACGGCAAAGACCACGCGGTCCCCCCGGCTCACTAGGCCCAACCGCCCTTCCACTCCGGGTCACTGCTACTACCACACCCGTTTTGGCACTAGGGCCCAACGCTGCACGCCACCGTGCACTTTCAAACCTATCCCCGCACCGCCTCGTCGACATCAACACTATGGCCCCCATCCCTGGCGCAGTCACCCCGGCCCGTTCGGCTGGCCTGACGACCTACTGCCTCGCCAGAGCCACGGACGACTACTCGGCACTACTAGCCGAGTTTCCCGCCCTCACTAACCCGACCTTTTCGGCCAAAGCCGCCAAACATGGTGTGGAGCACTATATCCCCACCACCGGCCCCCCGGTCGCTGCCCACGCCCGCAGACTCGACCCGGCCAAGCTGGAAATCGCGCGGGCCGAGTTCACCACCATGGAGCAACTCGCCATCATCCGCTGCTCCAACAGCCCTTGGGCCTCGCCCCTCCACATCGCCCCCAAGCCCGGCGGAGGCTGGCGCCCCTGCGGGGACTACCGCCGCCTCAACAATGCCACCACCCCCGACCGATACCCGGTGCCACACATCCAGGACTTCTCGGCCCGATTGGCTGGACGAACCGTCTTCTCCAAGGTCGACCTGGTGCGCGGTTACCACCAAGTCCCCGTACACCCCGTGGACAGCCCCAAAACGGCCCTCATCACCCCATTCGGCCTGTTCGAGTTCCTGAGGATGCCCTTCAGCCTCAAGAATGCAGCCCAGGCTTTTCAGCGCCTTATGGACTCAGTCCTCTGGGACCTGAACTTTCTATTCGTCTATCTAGGCGACATTCTCGTGGCCAGCTCCTCCAAACAGGAACACCTCGAACACCTTCGCATCCTGTTCGGGCGCTTAGCCCAACACGGGCTTATCCTCAGCCCAGCGAAGTGCCAATTCGGCCTAGCCGAGATCGATTTTCTCGGCCACCACATCACTCCTGTTGGGGCCGTCCCCCTGCCCAACAAGGTGCAGGCCGTCCAGCAATTCCCCCGCCCTAAAACCATCAAGGGCCTCCAGGAGTTCCTCGGGATGGTGAACTTTTACAACAGGTTCATCCCCAGAGCTGCAGCCCTCATGAAGCCCCTATACGATTCCCTCCGAGGTAAATCCGGCAAGATGGCCGTAGCCTGGACCGCTGACACGTCAGCCGCCTTCGACGCCACCAAAAACGCGCTCGCCGATGCCACCTTGCTCGCGCACCCGAGGGCTGATGCCTGGGTCGCGCTCACCACCGACGCCTCCGACCATGCGGTCGGAGCAGTGTTCGAGCAGTGGGTCAATGGCGCGTGGCAGCCACTTGCCTTCTACAGCCGCCAACTGCGTCCCCCGGAGGTCAAATACTCTACTTTCGACCGCGAGCTTCTCGCGCTCCACCTGTCGGTCCGCCATTTCAGGTTCCTCCTGGAGGGCCGCCCCTTTACCACGTACGTGGACCACAAGCCGCTCACATACGCGATGGCCAAGAACACCGACCCCTGGTCCGCTAGGCAGCAACGCCAGCTCGCGGCCGTGTCCGAGTTTACCATGGACATCCAGCACGTCTCCGGTAGAGACAACGTTGTCGCCGACTGCCTTTCCCGTCCTGCCATCTGCGCGAATCACCTAGCGGTCGACTACGTGCAACTAGCAGCGGCCCAGCTCACGGACCCAGACCTCCTCTTGGCGGCTAGCAGCCTGCCAGGGCTATGCCTAGCCAAGGTCGCGCACGGGCCCAAAGCCACGGCAGTCACTTGCGACGTCTCACTCGGCCAACCCAGGCCGGTCGTCCCTGCAACCTGGCGCCGCCGCATCTTCGACGCGCTCCACAGGCTCTCCCATCCGGGTTCCCGCGCATCCGTTAAACTCCTCTCCCAGCGCTTCGTCTGGCGCGGCCTCAGCAAAGATGTTCGGACTTGGGCCAACTCCTGCCTTGCCTGCCAATGGGCTAAGATGCAGCTGCAAACAAAAGCACCCCTGGGAGACTTCGAGGTACCCAGCCGCCGCTTCGACCACGTACACGTCGACATCGTCGGTCCTCTGCCGCCATCGCAAGGCCAAACTTATCTTCTCACGATGGTCGACCGCTACACACGCTGGCCTGAGGCAGTGCCGCTGACCTCCACCACCACAGCCGACATCGCCAGGGCGTTCATTAACACCTGGGTCGCGAGGTTCGGCGTACCGGCCGACATAACCTCCGACAGAGGCGCCCAGTTCACCTCCGAACTCTGGATGGCCACAGCACGCAACCTCGGGGTGACGCTCCACCGAACCACGGCGTACCACCCGCAGGCCAATGGGCTGTGTGAACGCTTCCACAGGTCACTCGAGGCCTCACTTCGCGCCAGCCTACAGGACAGTACCTGGACTGACCGCCTACCGTGGGTGCTACTAGGCCTACGTACCGCGGTCAAGGAAGACCTCCAGTCCTCAGCAGCGTAGTTAGTCTACGGACAACCGCTGTGCGTACCAGGCGAATTCCTTCCGGAGGCTACCACGCCTTGGTCGGCCGAACAGCAGCGGTTCAACTCTTTCTCTTCCGCTCAACAGTTCGCCCCACTTCCGGTCAACCGACACGGCGAACTCGCACCTTACGTCCCGCCAAACTTACAGCAGGCACGCTTCGTCTTCGTGCGACATGACGCACACCCCTGCGACCCCCGTACGATGGACCGTACGAGATACTACAAACCGGGGACAAGGTCTTCAAGCTGCGACTGGGTCGAAACGGTCTCCATTGACCGACTCAAACCAGCACACACAGAACCAGGGGAACAGGTCCCCATGGCCCGACCTCCAACTAGAGGCCGTCCCGCCAGCAAGCTAGCACAGCCGGCGGCGAACCACCCGGCCCCACCAACTAGACCGGCGGCCACTCAGAGCCGCTCCGGCAGAACCATTAGACCACCGTCACGACTTGTCTACTCCTCCTAAGCGGATTCTGGGGGGAGCTCTGTGGCGACATGCCACCATTGGACATAATCCGCTCACGGCGGCACGGACAGTATACGCAGGTGCACTGCCGGCAGCAGCCGCCCCCAGCCATGGGCCCTTTCCTCCAGCAGCTTGTTTCCCGTAGGGACAGGCTGCCAGGAGCACTTCCTGTCTGGGGAGTATTTAAGTGGTTGCGCGGGCTTTTTAAGCACTTGTTTTTGCCATGATGTAAATTAAAGCAGTTGTGTTCCATCAACTCTGGTCTCGACTCCCACGTTTGCCGCGGTATCTCAACAGTGGTTAAGAAAGATACTGACGGATGAGAATAAGGTAGTGGGTTCTGAGTTACATGAGCACCAGGCATGACACTACACTTAAAAGAAATCATAGCTGAGCTGGAGAAACATGCTAAAATGGTAAATGCTCTCATCAGAGAGGATCGGAATGCATCAGATCAGGCTGCGCAGAACGAGGCGTGCGTGCTGTACGGGGTGTGGTTACTGGGCGAGGGCCACAGTAATCTGGAGGATTTAAAACAAGGCATTGAATATAAGAGCAAGGAGGTTATGATGGAGCTGTATAAAACACTGGTTAGGCCACAGCTGGAATATTGTGTGCAGTTCTGGTCGCCACACTACAGGAAGGATGTGATCGCGTTAGAGAGGGTGCAGAGGAGGTTCACCAGGATGTTACCAGGGCTGGAGCGCTTCAGCTATGAAGAGAGACTGGGCAGGTTGGGTTTGTTTTCCTTGGAGCTGAGGAGGCTGAGGGGGGACATGATTGAGGTGTACAAAATTATGAGGGGCATAGATAGGATGGATGCTGAGGAGCTTTTTCCCTTAGTAGAGGGGTCGATAACTAGGGGGCATAGATTCAAGGTAAAGGGCGGGAGGTTTAGAGGGGATTTGAGAAAGAACTTTTTCACCCAGAGGGTGGTTGGAGTCTGGAACTCACTGCCTGAAAGGGTTGTGGAGGCAGAAACCCTCACAACATTTAAGAAGCATTTGGATGTGCACTTGAAATGCCATAGCATACAAGGCTACGGGCCAAATGCTGGAATATGGGATTAGATTAGACAGGGCTTGATGGCCGGCGCGGACACGATGGGCCGAAGGGCCTCTATCCGTGCTGTATTACTCTATGACTCTATGACTCTATGACTAAGGTTTGGTCCCCTCCTGGATCAGCAATAAGCACCTCGCAGCCCTCCACCCTTTTGAGAATGCATTAAGTCCGTGCCAGCTCAGACTAGCTTCAGAGGCCTACCCAGTCCCAGTGGACTGTGGGCGGTCTAATCACACCATTATGGGTGTAGTGGTAAGAATGCCAGTTATGGGAAAGACAGCTAAACCCGCCCCGGTATACAGGGTGGAGAACATTGGAGTCATTCAAGGGGGTGCACACATTCGCTACACAGCGGTCCCATCTTACGTCATTCGATGGGAGCATGCAATGGCGGGTACCGACCTCTCGGGGTGCCGGAGCCGGGGAGCACACATCATCCTGTGTCCCCAGCACTTGAATGCCTATTCGAAACCACAGTGCGGGTTCAGAGCTGCTGGCGCGAAGCCTATAAATTGCACCATGGAGGCAATGGCACAAAGCCATGTGCCCCCGCAGGTGGCATATATAGGAGGTGGGACATACTGTGTCACCACTGCAGCGCCCCACTACCAACATGGACAGCACGGCTGGTGTCCGGTCAGTGACAGCAGTTTCTGCTTCAAACCCAAGGCAGAAGTTCAAGTGGCCCAAGAGCGAATTGTTCCTATTCCTGAACCTTCCACTGTTCACCTCACTGTCAAGGAAAACTTCACCGATCTGCAACGATTCGTTGCATATTTTGGCTACATCATTCCCCCTCTCCCTGAACACCTCACCAAGATACTAAAAGCCGTTGCAGTTTCACAGAAACATTTTTACACGCTGGAGCAGAAGACATTAGAAATAGGGGTAGACATATTAAATCTAGTGACCCCACAGTGGTGGGACCTGTTCACTAATATAGAAGTCCCTTCATGAATTAGGATAGCCTCCCACATCCTCGTAGTAGGTCAGATTTTTATTGTGATTTATTTATTCTTTGTACATTGTAAGAGGGACAAACGTTTCCAGAAGTATGAGAACAGAGGAGAATGGAGGGAGCATTATGTGCGGGTAGACGAGGAGACACCCGTTTAAATTTTGCTGCTATGTATAGAGTTAGAGTTTCCCTCCCTCCTCTATTTTTGATAGTATTCAGGTGTGATTTTGTGTGTATTTTCTTTCTTTATTATTTTTATTGAAGTTTATTATGTGTGTTGTTATTAATAAAAGATAATATGTATGAACCAGGTGGTGTAGGAGTATTAGGCCCCCCTCCACACCAGGAAATGTGTGTGTCAGATTTTAATTCCAATGTATTGCCATCTATAGATGCTTAATGTACACTGTGGGTTCTCTGATATGGGAAATGCATGTGTCGTGGGGTCATAGATAGGTAAATACAGGGGATGGTTTGATTATGGAGAGTCAGAAAATTTTGCTCACCCAGAATTATGATACTTCAAGCAAGTTATAGTATCATCAGGGGGGACTGTAGAATTCGCAAAATTGAACATTGTCCTATAAGGGTCTATTGGCAGAAAAGGCCTTAATTTTTAAAAGACTGTTTTAAAAGAAGCCCAGAAAAAGGGGCACACAAAATGGCCACCAGACCCCGTGACCAGCTTTTTGGGACATTTTAAAATGGTTCCTGCAGTCCACAGACAGCTTTTGTGGATTCAGCCCACAGTAAGTTCTGGAAGGCCGTTTCGGAGAAAACGAAACCAGACAGAACCACATACATATAGATTGGATGCAGATCCAGTCAGATCGGCCTGTAGATAAAGGCCATCTAAATGTTTACCCAGACAAAGGGAAACAGCTTCAAATTCAAAGGGGAACATCAAGACCCATTAAAGACAATACAAGGTCATTCTAGACCAGAGATGGCAGTTACCGGCCATCCCGAAGGTACTTTAAACATACAACCTACCCCGCTGTGCTACAAGCCTGCCAAAAGTTAAACAAAGACTAACCTTGATATGGTGGGAGATAAGGGCCTCAATGAGAAGTATAATTGGGGACCCGGGATAGCTATCGGGACCCTTTTTCGTAGCCGTTGGAGAGCGATGAGCCTTTAGGTAGCCTTGGGAAGGCTTGACATCCAAGAAGGTGGTTTGAGAGGGAAGATCGAGTCGGCGCCCAGACCCGAGGTAGCTATCGGGAGATCATCGACCAACCCCGGGCCGTAGACGAGATGAAAAGAATGTTCGAAGAGGAAGAAGAGAGGAAACGCCCCATAGAAGGGGTAGCCAGCCTCGAATGCAGGAGCACAGAGAAATTGGGACTGTGACCACCATCATGGTGTGAAGGAGCACCGAGAAAACGGCCTGTGGGCGAAATGATGGTCGGCGCGTCTTGCTGAAATGAAGAAGCCATCAGCTTGAGCAGCCCACTGCTTCTACAGCCCAATGACCACGTGGAGACAGGACACCTGAGAGGACCAAAATGCAGACTTTCAAAACCCTATACTTTCTAACTGGATTGGTGAGCATGTTTCTGGCCCCTCATAATCTCATCTAGCTAGGTTTTAGGGGGTGGGCATTTTAGGGGATAATTAACAATGAGTTGTTGTCCCTCGATGTTCCGTGTGTTTCCCTATTTCATGATGAACTTTGTAAAGTATAATATGCCTGTGGTTATATTGGTTAGTACTGTATTATGATTTGTTTTTCCCTCCCATGTACCTTATTGGCTTATATTCAATTTTTTCCTTTATGCAATAAAATTTCATTTTGTTTCATTAAACTTGGTCTATAGAGTATTCTCTGCATTGTAGTTCCTGCCTCAAAGGCCAGTGTATAGAACCTAAGGGGTGAGTGGGTCGAACCACTCGGTAAATTACTGTGCAAGAGAGAGAGGCCTCTAGAGCGAGAGAGAGACCTCGGCGATCAAAAACCCCTTACACATTCATGTCACACTTGGTCAAATGCTGCCTTGATGTCAAGGGCAGTCACTATCGCCTCACCTCTGGTACTCAGCTCCTTTGTCCATGTTTGGACCAAGGCTATAATGATGTTGGGAGCCGAGTGGTCTTGGCGGAACCCAAACTGGGCATCAGTGAGCAGGTTATTGGTGAGTAAGTGCCGCTTGATAGCACTGTCGATGACACCTTCCATCACTTTGCTGATGATTGAGAGTAGACTGATGGGACGGTAATTGGTCAGGTTGGATTTGTTCTGCTTTTTGTGGACAGTTTTTCACATTGTCAGTTGATGCCAGTGTTGTAGCTGTACTGGAATAGCTTGGCTAGAGGCGCAGCTAGTTCTGTAGCACAAGTCTTCAGCACGATAGCCGGGATGTTGTCGGGGCCCATAGCCTTTGCTGTATCCGGTGCACTCAGCCGTTTCTTGATATCACGTGGAGTGAGTCGAATTAGCTGAAGACTGGCTTCTGTGATGGTGGGGACTGTTGTGTATGTAATATGTGTGCTACTTTGAACCTATGGACAGGACTGCACTACTTGTAGGGCGTAGTGATACGCAGTACCACTCCTGGCCTTAGGGGTATAAATAGTACTGTGGGTACTGATCTCCCCTCAGTTCCCGCCTGTGGGCATGAAGTAAAGAGCTACGTGTAGTCCCTACCTCCAACCAGTAAAGACCTGTTTTATTGTTACTGATTAAGTCTGAGTATTAATTACTTGAACAACTCACAGACTTAACACTGGCGACGAGTCAGGTTCTTACCCTGCGGCAGTTGAAGAGAGGTTTCAAACATCACCACCCCACTAGAAGCGACAGGCTTTAGGACTCTGAAGCCTCCATCAGCAACTGACAGCTTCCAGCGACTGACAGAAGTCTTTCTGCAGTTTCCTTGTTCAACCTAGGTGGTGGGGTAAGCCGTGCAGTGTTGGCTGCAAAGACAGGGCTGGGGAAGTTGGAGAAGATAAGGGCGATCGCAATCCCTGATAAGAGCCGCGGTGAAACGCGCGAGCGGGTAAGCCAGAGCCCGGGAGGGAGCGAGCAAGAGCCGCTTCGGTCGGGAGCCACTTCGCGATCCAGCGATCGCATCCGCTGATAAGGGCAGCACTCGGGCGATCGCGGCGAAGATAAGGGCCGCACTCGAGGGCTGAAGGGAGACGGCGTCGGGGGACGGGTGAAGACCGCCAAGCGCGGGAAAACCGCCATTTTGTGGGCGGAGGACGACGGCAAGAGCGGGAAGCTGCCATCTTTGATAACAAGTAAAGAAAATAAAATCTGAGAAATTGCAAATCTACAATGCCTAAACATGGGAATATTAGCACCTTTGATAGTGACCTCGAAGATTGGGCCATATATGTTGAAAGAGTAAAAAATTATTGTAAGGCCAATAAAATTTGTGACCAAGATAAAGCTCTAACATTATTAAATTTAATGGGTGCGAAGACATACGGGCAATTGAAACACCTGTTATCACCAGATGAACCGGTGGATAAGACGTTCGATGAGATTGTTACTGTCCTGAAAGATCATCTAAACCCCACGCCGCTGATGCTAGCGGAACGATTTAAATTTTATGACAGAAGGCAGCTACAGCATGAAAGCAATGCTGAATATTTGCTGGAATTGCGTAAATTAGCGAAATATTGCCAGTTTGGAACGGGACTGACAGAGGCACTTCGAGACAAATTTGTGTGTGGTTTATTTAAACAGGATACACAAAAGCGACTGCTCGAGGAGAATGAGCTGACGCTTGAGAAGGCGGCCACTATGGCAGCAGCACACGAAGCCGCAGCGAGAGGCACGGCAGTAATGCAGCTACGGTCACCGGAGCTCAGTGCACACAAATTGGGTGTGAGTTCTGGCAAATGTTATCGTTGTGGAAAGACAACGCATGATCAGAACCAGTGTTGGTTTAAAAACCAAGAATGTAGAACTTGTGGTAGGCTTGGACATATAGCTAGAGTATGCAGGTCAGGGAAGAAGACCAGCAACAAGAAGTCACCGCAAGGAAAATACGCAAAGGTACACAAGGTGACCGAACAGGAGTCCGATTCAGACGCTAGCAGTAATGAACTGGCTAGCTTAAGAGTACTCAACGCTGGTAAGGGTGCAGACCTCCAGACAATTTGGGTCACTCTTCAGATAGAAGGAGTCCAAGTAAAACTGGAATTAGACACTGGATCGGCATTGACGGTCATAAATAAGAAAGATTACGGAAAGTTATTCCAACATATTCCCCTACAGGATACGGGGATTATATTGAAAACATACACGGGGCAAAGAGTGTACCCCATCGGGAAAATAGAGGTTGCAGTGGTCCACAAGGGCGAAGACAGTCAAATAATGGACTTATATGTGATATCTGAAGGAGGTCCTCCACTACTAGGACGGGAGTGGATTAGGAAAATGAATATGGACTGGCATTTCCTACAAACAATAACGAGTGAGAACTCGGTGAAGATAGTCGGCCCAGACTCTGGAACGGATGATGGTAAGCCCAACTCAGGTGCAAAAGACAAAGTTTCAGCACAGAATTCCACTGAGCAACAACAACATAGTTTAACTGTGGATTCTGAGTCTGACAAGTCTACTGATGTGCCCATTTCTGAGGGACACCGGGCTCGAACTCAACTCCATTTCAAACTACAACAGCAATTAGAACAAATGCTTCGCCGTTTTGAGCAAGAGTTGAATGCAACGAAAGAGTTCTTTGATATAGAGTTGGAGAATCTGGAAAGACAACAGAAGCAGCTGATGGAGAAAATGGAGCAGGAGCACACAAAACGTCTGATGTCAGAGGAGTTAACGGTCAGCCAACTCCTGCATATGCTGAAGGACAGGACTCTGAAATGGGAAAAACTTGAACACGAACTTCAATATTCAAACGAAAGGGGTTCGGAGCTCTCAAAGGTTATTGGAAGAGCTGAGGTGGCAACACAGACTGAGATGACTGCAACAGAGCAGCCCTTGGATGCCAAAAGTACGCTGACTCCCGTCAACGTAGAACAACAGACCGCTGAAACAGCTGCTCCGGTAGAGGGATTGAATAGTCCGATCAATCAATCTCCAAAAGAAGTTGAAGTAGTAAAATCTCAAATGAGGTCATTAGTAAACGACTTGCTGAAAGCCCAGAAAAAGCTGGATGAAGAGGTACGCATGAAGAAGTCTCTTCAGGAAAGATGTCTGGACTTGGAACAAAAGCTGGCTAACGCCCAGCTGGGTATGGAGGAAATAGAAGACCCTCTCGCTGGCCTAGATCAGGACGACACCGAATATTACTATGTCCTGTCCTGCCCAACTTGTAACTTCGACTCCCACCATACAGAAATCATGGAGGAGCACCGAAAGTCTACGGAACATCGGGAGAAGGTGGCTCTACTACGGAAAAAGGAGGAAGAGAAGGAGGAACTGCGCATGCAGCTGGCAGCTGACAGTGGAGCCCAGAGAGTCTCCAAGAAGCAGAAAAGGAAAAGTCGAAACAGAAGATGACCCATCTGAACCATTATTACCTCTACCAGATCACACACGTGGTCCCTCCGAACGGAGCCAATTCAGTTCGGAAGTTCAAACTGTTAAATCCATGGAAGGACTATTGAATGAGTCACTCCAGCAACGTGAACCGACTACACCACAGAGATTGAATCTGTGAACTGTTTTCCGCAGAGACTGAATCTGTGATCTGTTTTGACATGAAGTTATCTATGTATCTATGTTATTCTGTTATGTAAACCTGAAGTTATATATGTATATATGTTATTACGTTATGTTAAATGGGGAGATGACTGTAAAGCTAGGAAGGGAGGAATGTTGTGTATGTAATATGTGTGCTACTTTGAACCTATGGACAGGACTGCACTACTTGTAGGGCGTAGTGATACGCAGTACCACTCCTGGCCTTAGGGATATAAATAGTACTGTGGGTACTGATCTCCCCTCAGTTCCCGCCTGTGGGCATGAAGTAAAGAGCTACGTGTAGTCCCTACCTCCAACCAGTAAAGACCTGTTTTATTGTTACTGATTAAGTCTGAGTATTAATTACTTGAACAACTCACAGACTTAACAGGGACCTCAGGAGTAGGCCAATATGGATCATCCACTTGGCACTTCTGGCTGAAGATGGTTGCAAACGCTTCAGCCTTGTCTTTTGCACTCACGTGCTGGGCTCCACCATCATTGAGGATGGGGATATTCATGGAGCCTCCTCCTCCCATTGGTTGTTTAATGGTCCACCTCCAATAGTTACCTTTAACACACAGTCTCCCCCCAGAAACTTCTTAGTTAAACAGTTTAGACGGAACCACGTAGACTGGACCTTTTCCAAAAATAAAATTTGATTACCCCCTTAAATTTCAGATAAATTTCCCTGCCCCGAGTGCTTGAGCAGCGACTCATATCAATTTATCGAATCAATTTTAATTTCGCAAACAAAATATGTTCAGGCTTGTGATTTAACAAAAGAAAACAAAAGCATTTGCAATTGCATTTGGATGTAAGTCCTTTATCTTGGATGTAAGACATGTGTCTTGGAAGATAACACATGACTCCAAATAGTTAATTCCAAGCATTAAAAAAACCAAAGTCTTCAGTCCAATTTTGTCGCAATGCTGGGACATTCGAGATCCATCAATGTCTGCCGATAGGAACTTGAATTCTGATCAGTACTGGAGCCCCCACTGCACCTTTCCAGCAAAGTTCAAGCTCCGTAACACTGCGAGAGCATGGTTAGGAAACTTTGTTCTCAGTGAGCACTGGCTCTTCACTTAAACTTAGTTCCCAAATTCCCAGACCTCTCTGCCGTCAAGACTACGCTTCTCCACTGGACTAGTGATCTCGTGACTAGTGGATCGCGAGTGGAGCTCGGGGCCAGGGATCGCGAGAATATCAGTGCTAATTTGATCCTGTGAGAGACAACATCATTCATGTCCGAGGCCAGGACCCAGGAGCGAGGACGAGCCCAGCAGCGAGGTCAAGGCCCAGGAGTGGCATAGCGTGGACCAGCAGCGGGGTCGGGGCCCAAGGAAGGTGCGGCAGGGGCCATCAGCGAGGTCGGGAGGACCACAATGCATCCTATGAAACCCAGGCAGGGAGGGCCTGAGGGAAGGAGGGAGGAGGACAGTAGCAGTATGTTTGTGTGTGTGTGTGTGTGTGTGTGTGTGTGTGTGTGCTAGGCCATTGTAGCAGAGCCTGGTCTCCAATCGTCTTGGATCCCTTGCCATTGGACCGAGACCTTGCTCTGTCCAGCCCGTGTGGTAACTGGTGTGCAACGGCCACCCCACGTTAAAAGAATTCACGCACAGGCATCTTCCATCCTTTAAAATGAAATTCGGGACCTGGAACGTCAGGACCCTCATGGACAACCCCAACAGGACTCATCAGTCACCTGAGAACTCATTTTTAATGTGGAAGTGTGGCGGAGACCACATAGGGACAATAACACAATTCACAATGTATAGCCAATGTTGTTATATGTACGTATTTGGTTGGGTTATCGGGGCAGGGTCCCTTTAAGAGCGTCAGTAGCGTGATGACGTCATGCGTCGGTAGCGTGATGACGTCATAGCCCTGCAACGAGGCTGAGACCCTCAGTCCTCATGGAGAGTGAATAAAGTAACACGCGTTTTGCCTTTGCTGCAACAAAAGTCTCAGAGCCTGTTGATTTCTAGCGACCCCAACATAAGCAAGTCATCCTCGGTTCCGAGGGACTGCCTCAGAGAGAGAGAAGAGGAATTAATTAATTCGTGCAGGAATTTATTAATGAATTAATGTTTATGTGTAGAAACTTGCTGATGAATTAATGTTTAGGAATGTGTGTATGAGGACAGACGGGCTGTCGAATATAGGCCAGCTCTCTAATATGAACTTGTGAACTGTGACCTTTGACTGCGGAAGGAGTTGGTGCTGGAGCCAGCATGGTTTGAACAAAGGAGGCGATGCTTGCCTTTGAAGTTCCCTCTGGAAGGACGTCATTGGACGAGGCCGGTGCTGGAGCAAGGAGAACCAATCGCAGAGTGATCATGCAGCTTGGGAACCAATCACCCGGCTCAACAGGATTGTGCACGAGGGGCCCATGCATGGAAGACGGAACAAAGGAAATAAGCCTAAGTGCTGGCAGGCACGGCGGAGAAAGGAGAAACAAGGAACAGGGAGCTGGGAAGAACAGGGAATCATCACTATGCACCCAAGTCGAGTCAGCGCGCTCCACTGTCCAAAGTTATATACGGGAAGTAAAGCCTGTTTGAACTAGTTCATTGCTGCCTAGTTTTGTATATTTGTGTGATTAATAAACTTTTCCAACTTGTCATAAATCAGTGATCTTGTCGTCAATTTAAGCCGGGTCAAAAGAACTAAAAATTGTAATCATTTCTATATCAAAGAACCCCTCTTGGTAATCTTGCACCAGCAACACTCATATGGCCCCCCTGCTTAAAAAAAAACAGCCAATGGGTTCTGCCAGCCCAATGGGTTAATTCGTCAATTCCTGATTCCCTTCTGCCACTGTGGGGGAAACAGCCACTCAAATTTAAAAAACGTAAAAATCTAACAAGGCCCAAAAATGTTCACAAAACCCACAGCTGTTTGTGAAAAGACTTGACTTAGTTTGTTTCCAAAAGAAGACAAACACAAATATCATCAATCATCGTCAGCCTGGGGGGCGATTTTGCCAGCCCTGGGGAGGCGGGTATGGGGGCGGGTAGCCGTCCCGCGCCGGGTCCTGTCTCCTTGGAGGCGGGAAGGGATTAAATCCTATTAACTGCATGTTAACAGGTGGTTAACAGGCAGAAAATAGGATTATCCCCTTTTTGCCCTCACAAGTGCGGGCTTCCCGAAGGCTCCGAAACCTGCCAGGTCAGCTAGGCGAGTAGTGGGTCTGTGGGGGTCGGAGGGGTGCAAAAGTGTGGTGTGAAGGTAAGTGATGGGTGCAAGTGTGGAGAGGTGAGTATCTGAGGGAAGTGCAAAGTGTACTTACCTTTGTTTCTTCCTGCAGGCTTCAGTCGGTGTGTATGCGGAGAGTCTCGCACCTCCGCGGCAGAGATGACAGATGGCCGTTGCATTCTCAGATGCAACAACCATCTAATTCCTGCAAAAGAAAGAAGTTTGACGAGGTCTTGAATATAAGGACTCAGCAAACTACAGAGAATGTCACTGTTTGACAGCTCACAGAGCTGTCAAACGGTGACAATTCATCGATCAAAAATTTTGACAGGTGAAACGTCATACGCTGATGTTCTCTGCAATCGGCTTTCCCTTGATTGGCCTGCTAAGCCCGCTGGGCGGGTTTAACAAGGTCAATCAAGGGAAAATAGCGTGGGTTGGCCAGAAGTCGATGGAGGCGGGACTAAAACCCGACAAGTGGGAGTCCCGCCTCCAAAAGCTCCCCATTGGCAAAATCACCGCCACTGTGTCACAAAGCTTCTCGCAGCTTTCAAGTAACTTTAAAAAAACCTTGTTAATAAAAAAACTGTTACTTTTGCAAAATCTTTGTGCCTTTAAAACTTGTAAAGATTCTGATCAATTCAATTCAGCAGGTAAAAACATCAGACGTCATTAGTAACACCACTACAAACATTCTGTGAAACAACTCCACACAGAACAATAGCACTTCCTTTCCCCACCCACCCCCTCCCCCACACCGGTCACACATACTTGAAATTGGTCAAAAAAAAATTGTTGATGTGATTGCCTCGTGTCTGGAACTAGAGGCTTTCACACAATTTACACCAACCAGAATTTCACCGCGGGCATAATAAAAGTCTGGTTTTAATAGGTTAATTAACCTCAATAGAATCATAGAAAGTTACAGCACGGAAGGAGGCCATTTTGGCCCATCGTGTCCGCGCCGGCCAACAAAGAGCTATCCAGCCTAATCCCACTTCCCAGCACTTGGTCCGTAGCCCTGCAGGTGACAGCATCCCAAGTGCACATCCAAGTACTTTTTGAATGTGGTTAGGGTTCCTGCCTCTACCGCCCTTTCAGGCAGTGAGTTCCAGACCCTCACAACCCTCTGGGTGAAGAAATTTCCCCTCAAATCCCCTCTAAACCTTCCCCCAATTACTTTAAATCTGTGCCCCCTGGTTTTTGACCCCTCTGCTAAGGGAAATAGGTCCTTTCTATCCACTTTATCTAGGCCCCTCATAATTTTATACACCTCAATAAGGTCTCCCCTCAGCCTCCTCTGTTCCAAGGAAAACAAACCCAGCCTATCCAGTCTTTCCTCAGAGCGAAGATTCTCTACTCCCGGCAACATCCTTGTAAATCTCCTCTGTACCCTCTCTACGGGATGGTTTCCTGGACCAATATGTCAAGGAACCAACTGGAGATCAGGCCACCTTAGACTGGGTATTATGTAATGAGAAAGGATTCATTAGCAATCTTGTTGTACTAGGCCCCTTGGGTCAGAGCGATCATAATATGATAGAATTCTTCATTAAGATGGAGAGTGAAGTAGTTGACTCAGAGACTAGGGTCCTGAATTTAAATAAAGGAAACTACGATGGTATGAGGCGCGAGTTGGGTAGGATTGATTGGGGAATGTCACTCAAAGGGTTGACGGTGGATAGGCAATGGCAAACATTCAAAGACCACATGGATGAACTACAGAATTTGTTCATCCCAGCTTGGCATAAAAATAAAACAAAAAAGGTGACTCAACCGTGGCTAACAAGGGAAATTAGGGATAGCATAAGATCCAAGGAGAGGACATATACATTGGCCAGAAAAAGCAGTAAACCTGAGGATTGGGAGCAGTTTAGGATTCAACAAAGGAGGACAAAGGGATTAATTAAGAGGGGGAAAATAGAGTATGAGAGTAAGGGAACATAAAAACTGACTGTAAAAGCTTTTATAGATATGTGAAGAGAAAAAGATTGGTGAAGTCAAGCGTAGGTCCCTTGCAGTCAGAATCAGGGGAATTTATAATGGGGAACAAAGAAATGGCAGACCAATTAAATACATATTTTGGTTCTGTCTTCACAAAGGAGGACACAAATAACCTCCCAGAGATGTCAAGGAACATAGGCCTAGAAATTCAGTGGCCTGCGCCACCAGTTTGCGCCCAAAGAGGGCACTCAGTGGCTTTAGCGCCACTGGCCAAACCCACCGCGATATTTAGTGGGGCGCTAATGGCGGCGTTAGCCTGTAGCGCTGCGCCGCCGCCGATGACGTCATCGGTGTGCGCAGCTCCCCGCTACCGCCCCGATCACCATATTAGGTCGCGCCCGCCTCTTCAGCGCCGGCCGCAAAGAGCGACCGGTTCACAGGGGCCTACCTGTGGCGGTAGTGGCGCTAGTTAAGGTGGAGGTGCGGGGCGGCCGCCTGCCAGCACCTCCGTCCCCGGCATTGCCGGCTGTTTCCCGAGAGCCCGGCACTTCTCCTTGGTGCCGGGCTCATTTGCCGGCACTCGCAAGCGGGGATCGCGCTGCTGCAGGCACCTCCCCCTTAACAGTGGGAGGAAGGCCTGCAGTACCGCAGCGTGCCGTGCCGCAGCATGTGGCGCTGCGGCCCTTAGCGCGCCGAAATTCAGTTTCAGCGCCCCAAGCGGGGCGCGGGAAGCCTCGATTAGCGGCCCGCTTCCATTTGGGGCGCAGAAACTGAATATCCGGATGGCGCAAGTGGCTCCGCTCGCAGCGGTAATTCCGGTGCCCAGGCGAGCTTGGCGCCCCAAATGGCGCCCAACTGAATTTTTAGCCCATAGGGTCTGATGGGAGGGAGGAACTGAAAGGAATCAGTATTTGTAGGGAAATGGTGTTAGGGAAATTGACGGGATTGAAAGCCAATAAATCCCCAGGGCCTGATAATCTACATCCTAGGGTACTTAAGGAAGTGGCCCTAGAAATAGTAGATGCATTGCTGGTCATCTTCTAACATTTGATAGACTCTGGAACAGTACCCATGGATTGGAGGGTAGCTAATGTTACCCCACTGTTCAAAAAAGGTGGTAGAGAGAAAATGGGGAATTATAGACCGGTAAGCCTGACATCGGTAGTGGGGAAAACGCTAGAGTCTATTATAAAAGATGTAATAGCAGAACACTTGGAAAACGGTGACAGGATCGGACAAAGTCAACATGGATTTACAAAAGGTAAATCGTGCTTGACTAATCTACTGGAATTTTTTGAGGATGTAACTGGTAAAATAGATAAGGGAGAACCAGTGGATGTGGTGTATTTGGACTTTCAAAAGGCTTTCGATAAGGTCCCGCATAAGAGATTAGCGTGTAAAGTTAAGGCACATGGGATTGGGGGCAAGGTGTTAACTTGGATAGAGAACTGGTTGGCAGACAGAAAGCAAAGAGTTGGAATAAATGGGTCTTTTCCGAGTGGCAGGCAGTGACTAGTGGGGTACCGCAGGGATCAGTCCTTGGACCCCAGCTATTCACAATATATATTAATGATCTAGACGAGGGAACTAGATGTAATATCTCCAAGTTTGCAGATGACACAAAGCTGGGGGGGCATGTGTGCTGTGAGGAGGATGCCGAGAAACTCCAGTATGATTTGGACAGGTTGGGTAATTGGGCAGAAGCATGGCAGATGCAATATAACGTGGATAAATGCGAGGTTATCCACTTTGGTGGCAAAAACAGGAAGGCAGATTATTATCTGAATGGCAATAGATTGGGAGAAGGGGAAGTGCAATGAGACCTGGGTGTCCTTGTGCACCAGTCGCTGAAGGTAAGCATGCAGGTGCAGCAGGCGGTTAAGAAGGCCTTCGTAGCGAGAGGGTTTGAGTACAGGAACAAGGATGTCTTGCTGCAGTTGTACAGGGCCTTGGTGAGACCACATCTTGAGTATTGAGTGCAGTTTTGGTCGCCTTATCTGAGGAAGGATGTTCTTGCCATGGAGGGAGTGCAGCAAAGATTCACCAGGCTGATACCTGGGATGGCAGGAATGATGTATGAGGAGAGATTGGGTCGATTGGGCTTATACTCATGGGAGTTTATAAGAATGAGAGGGGATCTCATTGAAACTTATAATATTCTAACAGGACTAGACAGGCTAGATGCAGGAAGGATGTTCCCAATGGTTGTGGAGTCCAGAACCAGGGGTCACAGTCTAAGGATAAGGGGTAAGCCATTTAGGACAGAGATGAGGAGGAATTTCTTCACCCAGAGAGTGGTGAACCTGTGGAATTCTCTACCACAGAAGGCAGTTGAGGCCAATTCATTAAATATATTCAAGAAGGAGTTGGATATATTTCTTAAGGCTAAAGGGATCAAAGGATATGGGGAGAAGGCAGGAACGGGATACTCAATTTGGATGATCAGCCATGATCTCATTGAATGGCGGAGCAGGCTCGAGGGGCCAAATGGCCTACTCCTGCTCCTATCTTCTATGTTTCTATCCTTCTAGTGCAATCACATCTTTCCTGTAATGTGGTGACCAGAGCTGCATGCAGTACTCTAGCTGAGGCCTAACTAGTGTTTTATGAGGTTATTTTTAAATGTGGTTAGGGTCCCTGCCTCTACCACCCTTTCACGGAGTGAGTTCCAGACCCCTACCACCCTCTGGGTGAAGAAATTTCCCCTCAAATCCCCTCTAAACCTTCCAACAATGACTTTAAATCTGTGCCCCCTAGTTTTTGACCCCTCCTGCTAAGGGAAATAGGTCCTTTCTGTCCACTCTATCTAGGCCCCTCATAATTTTATACACCTCAATAAGGTCTCCCCTCAGCCTCAATTCCAATTTAATTCAGAACAATATCTTAAACTAACCAGTGCCACTTGAACAAGAGGGAGGAGCCACAGCCACACTAACAAAGAAACATTCACACATGCTTTGTAAAAAAAAATTAACATTCACATTAAAAACAAAAAAAAAACCTGTAGAACAGCAGAAAAGAGTCATAGGCCTTGTTGTGGAGTATTTTAAACCAACACTCGACACAAGGTTTTAGGTCGATAGTCAAGTTGTCTTTATTGCACCGGTGGGGAAACAGTCTGCTCTGTCTTAGCCAGACCTTTCCAAATTGCCACAGCAAACACCACACTCTTATACATTACAATACACATGTCAAACTTCATTCTTGCCACCTGATTGGACCTTGGCCCGCATGCATCTTCACTGATTGGTTGCCTATGCTGCGTTACATTAAAGTACCACCTTTATTATCGGAAAAGTGTATGTCCGTTATCCCCCAAGCTGTTGTTGCACCTATGACCTTTGTTTATGCCAAATGGGGTCTCATCAACATTGTACTTCTGACTCGTTGTCCTCCTTTCCTGCCTCTCTAGGCCTCTTTACTTCCAACTCATTGTTTTACTTTCCTGCCAGAACAGAACTTACATCCTCTTAGGCCTCTTATGGTTTCCACATCCGACTATGTTATCAACTTAGAAAAACCTTACTACTGAGATTATTGTCTTTATTACACCATTCAGTGAAACTGCCAGCGATGTCCGTTTTACTCTTTCCCCACTGCAGGCCCTGATTTTATTAACGGAGGCGGGCTGAGTGCGGGTCCGCTGCTCGGAGGCTTTCCAACCCGCTCCCGGCTGCCGCCTCCCAGAACTTACTATTTTGGCTTGCTTGGCCTCGATACGGCCGACGTGCGGGTCCCGCCAGGCAATTGCTTGGAGGCTGTCAGTTTCTCATGTCTGATGACGGGTTGTTTGGATGAAAATTTAATGGGGCCATGTCCCCTTTGGGAAAACTGTCAATGGGATGGATTGGTGCTGTATTATATAGAAAGGGGAGTTGACAGCGTCTGTTCTGAACAAAATTTAAGGAATGAAATTGCTGGTCATATTATTCCAGAAAGACATTTATGATTTTTTTTTTATATATCAATTTATTATCTGACTATGAAACATAGAAGATAGGAGCAGGAGTCGGCCATTTGGTCCCTTGAGCCTGCTCCGCCATTTAATGAGATCATGGCTGATCATCCAAATTCAGTGCCCTGTTCCTGCCTTCTCCCCATATCCCTTGATCCCTTTGGCCTTAAGAAATATATCCAACTCTTTCTTGAATATATTTAATGAATTGGCCTCAATTGCCTTCTGTGGTAGAGAATTCCACAGGTTCACCACTCTCTGGGTGAAGAAATTCCTCTTCATCTCAGTCCTAAATGGCTTACCCCTTATCCTTAGACTGTGACCCCTGGTTCTGGACACCCCCGACCGGGAACATCCATAAAAAAAAATGCCAGATTTGTTCCAATCATTGGCTTGGTGATATTAATGATTTTTTTCTCTTAAAAGGTGCTGGCTGCTGCAAGAATGGCAGCCCCAATAACTAAGACTGCACCCAGGTTCAATGAGGGCTCTCTCCATGCTCTTGTTGAGGGAGGTAGAGGCCGTCATGAGCTCCTCTTCCCTGTAAATAGAAGGAGGAGGCCCCCTCAGCAAACCAAGGCAGCTTGGCTGCAAATTGCTGAGGAGGTGAGCTCGAGGTCTGTGCGCAGATGCACATGGGTTCAGTGTGGAAAAAGGTTTAATGATCTGCTGAGATGACCTAAAGTGTGGTCTCTGTGTCCTGGGAAATGGAAGTTCAAGAGTGAGGGCTCAGGGAAATTTCCATGTAGAATGTTGGTGGTGACACTGAGCGCAAACCACCGTTTATTGGACAGATGATGCCTGGGGTTTTGAGAATGTCGGACTTATATTCATCTCCATGTGCCAGCCACCTGTGTGGTTGATGTGCCTCAATAACTCCAAGACTCGAAGTTAGCAGAATAAAACAGGCTTTTATTAGCAAAGGAAAGAAGCCGGTGTCTGCACCTAGCTTCACCTAGCATGCTGCTGTACTACTGCAAGACAAGCCTGAACTTGTCTTAAGTAGGGCCAGGTATGGGTGGAGCCGACACACAAAGGGGGCGGTGCCCTATATGCAATACCAGGTACAAACACCAGGACAGGCAATACAATATATACAGTTAACTACAGAGTCTGATGAATGGCATATTTCATCACAGTGGTTGAAGCATAATCTTACGCGAATCTGGCATGGATGAGTGCATCCCTTGCCTGACGGCCAGCAATGTGGTCGCCTGCCGCTGGATTGGCCACACCCGACCCCGCAAGGCAATCACTCCCCATCCTCCTCCTCCTCATGCTCCTCCTCGTCCTCTTCATCGTCCTCCAAAGAGGCTGTGTGCTGAGTCACTTGTTCATCCGGCAGTACTAAGCCGCGGCTGCTCTTCCTCCGAATCTGACGACCAGGATGAGTGGACGTAAACGGTTCCCATCCCGTTGTTATAGATTTCAGTTGAGGCAAGAGGCTTGCAAGCACACACTCAAAGTTGCCTGAAATTATTCCCAATCAGTTCAAACAGCAGGTGTGTGTCAGCTTGACCAGTCACAAGGTCAGTACGAAGCATACGAGAGCATGGGCCTTACACTAAACATCCGTAAGACAAAGGTCCTCTACCAACCTGCACAGTACTGCCCCCCAATTATCAAAATCCACGACAAGGCCTTGGACAACGTGGACCACTTTCCATACCTCGGGAGCCTACTGTCAACAAGGGCAGACATCGATGATGAAGTCCAACACCGCCTTCAGTGTGCCAGTGCAGCCTTCGGTCGCCTGAGGAAGAGTGTGTTTGAAGACCAGGACCTCAAACCCGGCACTAAGCTCATGGTCTACAGAGCAGCAGTGATACCCGCCCTGCTGTATGCCTCAGAGACATGGACCATGTGCAGCAGGCACCTCAAAGCACTGGAGAGGTACCATCAACACTGCCTCCACAAGATCCTGCAAATCCATTGGCAGGATAGGCGCACCAACGTCAGTGTTCTTGCTCAGGCCAACATCCCCAGCATCGAAGCTTTGACCACGCTCAATCAGCTCCGATGGACGGGTCACATTGTCCGCATGCCCGATACGAGACTCCCAAAACAAGCGCTCTATTCGGAGCTCCGGCACGGCAAGAGAGCCCCAGGTGGGCAGAGGAAACGCTTCAAGGACACCCTCAAAGCCTCCTTGAAAAAGTGTAACATCCCCATCAACACCTGGGAATCCCTGGCCCAAGACCACACAAAGTGGAGGAGAAGCATCTGGGAAGGCGCCGAACACCTCGAGTCTCTTCGCCGGGAGCAAGCGGAAGCCAAGCGCAAACAGCGGAAGGAGCGCACGTCAGCCCAAGCACCCCACCCACCCGCCCCTTCAACCACCGTCTGCCCCACCTGTGACAGAGACTGTAGGTCCCGCATTGGACTCATCAGTCACCTGAGAACTCATTTTTAATGTGGAAGCAAGTCATCCTCGGTTCCGAGGGACTGCCTGAGAAGAGGAGATTTGCAAAATCTTATCCCAGACCTCCAACAATAAAGTTGTTGCATTTGAATGCCAGCTCATGTTACAGGAGTGCTTTTAAAGTTCTGCACCAATAATGACTGCAGACCATGACCTCCACCAACTCGTCTCCTTGCAGCAGGACCGTTTCTGACAAGACGGTAAACAGGAGGCAGAGGCACGGAAATGGGAAACCTCTGTCAAAATAGGATTAGCAAGGCAGTTAACAGGCTCTTAACTGCCTTTAACTACCTGTCCCGCCGGTTGGAGTCAGGTCCGTTTGGGAGCAGCTGAACAGACACTCAGGAAAATCGGGTGGGGGCGGGATGGGTGTCTGAAGCTGTTTTTTCCGATTTTAGCAGCTGACCCGCCTCCAAACCCGCCCGCTCGGGGCTGTTAAAAAATCGAGCCCATAACCTTCCCTTTTGTCCTTTCTTTATTTCATCATAAACTAATTTATTTTGCTTTCAATCCAATTGACAATTCCTGGTTACTTCTGACTTGTCCAAACCTTAGCGGGTGGGGGTCTCGGACTTTCACAAAGTTTTCCCCAATTCTAGCTGCACAATCTGAAATTGAAATGAACGTACTCAACATATTCACACTTTCTTAAAACGCCCAACGTCCAAGACAAGACGACAAAGGGTTAAACGGCCACAGAAAAGTGGACGAAGCTAAAACAAACATCACAGACACTACAGGGGGTGATTTTCCCAGCCCCGAGGAGGTGGGTTTGGAGGCGGGACAGTTGGGAAAATGGCAAAAACTGAGGGCGGGTTCGGAACCCGCCTCCGCGCAATTTTGCCGGAGGCGGGTTTGATGGGTGCGATTCGGTCCCGCCTCCATCAGTCGGGAGACCCTTAAGGTAGTTAAGACCATTAAATAGTGGTCAAGGGCCTCTATAATCCTATTTTACCAGGCCTTTGTTATTTTACCACATTTTCAGCGTGTTGCACGGCCCTCCTAAACCATGCCAGCTAATCCTGGCGGGTTTGTGGTGTATGTAACCTGTTCCACCTTAAGAGAACTACCTTAAGAGATGTACTACTTTCTCTTGGCTGCTGTATACTGTAGTACCGGTGGTGACCACACCGGTATATAAGCGTTGTGTAGTGATTTACTGGGCAGTTCAGCCCTGACCTCCGAACAGTAAAGACCTGTTAAAGTTATTCTTGTGGTCTGTGTCCAGTGATTTATAATAAGCATAACTGGGACACACAGACTTAACAGTGGCGACGAGTCCGATCTTACCCTGCGGCAGTTTTACATCCAAGGCAGCTTCGTCCTCAGAACGGGCGTTGAGAAGAGGCATCTGCCCTCATCATCCTGCTGAGCACCATCGCACGGGAGGCATCGAGAACCCGGGTTAAAAAGAAAAATTCTGACCACGAAGCCCTCCATCAGCGACAGGCAGTGATCATCCCTTCTACCACGGTGGTGGGTAAGCCGATCAGCGACACGAGCAGAAAGTCGGCCGCGTTGACTGTGGAGTGGGGGAGGGAAAACGGAGGAAAAAGGGCGGAGAACTCAACCACGGCCGGTGAAAAGGGCCGGGCTGCAATCGAGGCCGAAAGGCGCAGCGACTGGGGCAGCTTAAGGCACGAGAGCCGCGGAGAACTCAAACGCAGCCGGTGTAAAGGACCGGGCTGCATGCGGGGCTGAGAGGCACAACAACAGGGGAAGCGTGAATGCCCACGGGAACCGCGGGGGAGTAAAAGCAGCGTCGGGGAATTGAGAACTGCTGGGGAGGCGAGAACGGCAGCAGCACGGCAATCGCCATTGCAGCCAGCAGGGGAAGAAGGCAAACGCGGGAATCCGCCATTGTAGTCGGCGGGGGAAGAAGACGAGCGCGGGAAAGACCGCCAAGCGCGGGAAGCCGCCATTTTAGTAGGCGGGGGAAGAAGACAAGCGCGGGAAGCCGCCATTTTGAGAAAAAGAAAATTGAAAAACTTGCAAGGATGCCTAAACATGGGAACATTAATACCTTTGATAGCGATATCGAAGATTGGACCACGTATGTAGAACGCATGGAACTTTATTGTAAAGCAAATAAGGTACCAGATGATGAGAAAGCACTAACCTTATTAAGCTCAATGGGTGCGAAGACATACGGGCTATTGAAGCACCTTCTATCACCAGATAAACCAGCGGATCAGACTTTCGCGAATATTGTTACTGTCCTGAAAAATCATTTAAACCCCACGCCGCTGATGATAGCGGAACGATTTAAATTTTACAGAAGAACGCAGCTGAAAGATGAAAGCAACGCTGAATTTTTAATTGAACTGCGTAAGCTATCAAAGTACTGTCAGTTTGGAACAGGACTAGCAGATGCGCTGAGAGATAAATTTGTGTGTGGATTGTTAAAAGAAGGAACACAAAAGCGACTGCTTGAGGAGAATGATCTTACGCTTGATAAAGCTGTCACTATTGCAGCATCGCACGAAGCCGCAGCGAGAGGCACTGCGGAAATGCAGCTACGGTCACCAGAACTCAGCACCAATCAAATGGTCATGGGTACAGTAAAATGTTATCGTTGTGGAAAGACAACGCACGATCAGAACCAGTGCTGGTTCAAAAATCAGGAATGCAGAAAATGTGGCAGGCTTGGTCACATAGCTAAAGTATGCCGGTCAGGAAAGAAGACCAGCAACAAAAAGTCACCGCAGGAAAAGTACAGAAAGGTACACAAGGTGACAGAGAACAGTTCGAACGAACAGAAGTCAAATTCAGACTCCAGCAGTAATGAACTGGGTAGTCTAAGAGTACACAATGTTGGTAATGAAGCAGACCTCCAAACAATCTGGGTCACACTTCAGATAGCAGGAGTCCAAGTGAAGATGGAATTGGACACTGGATCGGCATTGACGGTCATGAATAAGCAAGATTACAAAAGGTTATTCCCACATATTCCCCTACGGGATACGGAGATTGTATTGAAAACATACACGGGGCAAAGAGTATACCCCATCGGGAAGATAGAGGTAAAGGTGGTCCACAAGGGCAAAGAAAGCCGAGGAATGGACTTATATGTGCTATCTGAGGGAGGTCCACCACTACTGGGATGGGAGTGGATTAGGAAAATAAATATGGACTGGCATTCCTTAAAAGCACTAACGGTAGATTCCGGTAAAAAAAGATGTCAAACCTAAACGATTGTCCAGAATATTGGACGATGCTAAAGAGGTGTTCCAACAGGGACTGGGAACACTGAGAGGAATTACGGCAAACATCAAGGTTGAAGAACATGCAAACCCGAAATTTTTCAAAGCCAGGCCGGTACCTTATGCGATACAACCTGCTGTGGAAGCTGAGCTGAAAGGGCTAGAAGGTTCAGGAGTACTGTCTAAGGTAGACTGGAGTGAGTGGGCCACGCCCATTGTCCCCGTCATGAAGCGTTCATCGAGCAACAAGCCGGGGGAACCGGGGAAGGTTCGCATCTGTGGAGATTTCAAGATCACTGTTAATCCGGTGCTTCACACGGTGCAGTATCCACTTCCGCGGATTGAGGATATCTTCGCTTCGTTATCTGGCGGGAAACACTTCACCAAGATAGACCTGGCGCAGGCGTACTTACAGATGGAAGTTGAGGAAGAGTCACGCCAGTATCTCACGATCAACACGCATAGAGGCTTGTACCGGTATAATAGACTGGTTTTTGGAGTGGCATCGGCTCCAGCAATTTGGCAGAGGGCCATGGAGCAGGTATTACAGGGAATTCCAGGCACACAATGTTACCTGGACGATATTCTGATTACAGGAGATGATGACGAGGAACACCTTGCAAATTTGGAACTGGTGCTCACCAGATTGAAAGAATATGGACTTCGAGTTAATCGCCAGAAATGTGAGTTCTTTCAGAAGCGGATCTCGTACTGTGGTCATGTCATTGACCAGGAGGGGCTTCATAAGTCTCCTGACAAGATCGAAGCTGTTGTGAAGGCTCCCGCTCCGGATAATGTATCCCAGTTGAGGTCGTTCCTAGGGTTGATTAACTAACATAAGTTTCTGCCAAATTTATCCACGGTGCTGCACCCGCTGAACGCTTTTTTGCAGAAGGGAGTACCATGGAAGTGGAGCGAGGACTGTAAGAGGGCCTTTCGCAAAAGCAAGGCATTGATCACCTCAGAGGAAGTGTTGGCTCACTTCAACCCAACGCTGCCTATTCGTTTGGCTTGTGATGCTTCTCCATATGGTATTGGGGCAGTACTCTCACATAAGTTGCCAAATGGCCTGGAGAGGCCAGCTGCATTCGCATCCAGATCATTGACCTCCGCTGAGTGCAACTATGCTCAGATAGATAGGGAGGCGCTCAGCCTTGTGTGGGGAGTAAAGAAGTTTAATCATTACCTGCAGGGCCAAAAGTTTACGCTTCTGACAGACCACCAGCCGTTGGTATCCATTTTTAACCCTAAGAAGGGTGTTTCGGTGATGACAGCACAGAGACTCCAGAGATGGTCCCTTTTCCTAGGGGCACATCAATATCAGATCGAAGTCAAAGGTACAAAGCAGCATGGTAATGCTGATGGGCTGTCACGCCTGCCACTACCTACAGAGGAGGAGGCACCGACGGTTGACCCTGTTGAGTTATTTCACTCGACCATCATCGAATGTTTACCAGTCACCAATGCAAGTATTGAAAGGGAAACCAGGAACGACCCGACACTGTCCCGGGTCTACGAAGTGACAGTGAAGGGATGGCCAGCACATGGTGATCCACTGTTACCGGCATTCTCAGCAAGACGTGAACAGCTGTCCGTCTGTCAAGGAACATTGATGTATGGAACAAGGGTGATTATTCCTCCTAAGTTAAGAGAGAGAGTTCTAAAGGAACTGCATGAAGGTCATCTGGGGGGAGTCAAGATGAAAAGCCTTGCTAGGGCTTATGTGTGGTGGCCGGGTATTGACCAACAGATAGAGGATCTGACGAAAAGCTGCTCAGGGTGCCAAAAAGTGCAAAATGCACCTCCGATTGCACCGCTGCATCCATGGGAATGGCCTTCAACCCCATGGCAACGTGTACATATTGACTTTGCTGGTCCATTCATGGACTCCATGTTTTTAATTGCGGTGGACGCACATTCTAAATGGCCAGAAGTGATTAAGATGACTACCACTACCTCGGAAAAGACGATCGCGGTGCTAAGAACGATATTTGCAAGAAATGGATTGCCAGAACAAATATGTTCAGACAACGGACCGCAGTTCGTGTCAGAAGAATTCCAGAAATTCATGAAGAAGAATGGGGTGAAACATTATACCTCTGCCCCATATCATCCGGCTACAAACGGGTTGGCCGAGAGATTTGTACAAACGTTCAAAAAAGCAATAAAGGCCATGAGCGAAGATCAGATTCCACTACAACACAAGGTGGACAAATTCCTACTGGCATATCGAAACGCCACTCATGCAGTGACAAACCAAAGTCCTGCCATGATGTTCTATAACATGAGGTTGCGGTCCAGGTTGGACTTGTTAAAACCAAATGTGCGGAGGGAAGTTGAAAACAAACAGTTCCAGCATATAAATAACAAGACCACTCGGAGTTTCGAAATAGGACAACCAGTGTTAGCCCGGGACTATAAAAACGAGAAATGGCAATCTGGAACAATTCGGGCCAGACAAGGACCCCTGATGTACACGGTAGATATTGGTGAAAATGTAATACGGCGTCATGCTGGCCAACTGGTAGAATCGAGAACAAGGGTCGAACCCAGGGTTACGGCAGAGACAACCGTGGAAGAAGTTAGTGAACCTGAAGCATCTACCTCAGAAGTGAATGTACCTGATGATGATGTCCAATCCATAAGAGATCAACTAGATGAGTCACCCCAGCAACGAGAATCAGAGACCCCTGAAAGGCGTTATCCAACTCGAATCAGGAGGCCTCCTCAGAGACTGAATCTTTGAACTGTTTTGCATGAAGTTGTATATATATATATATCTATATGTTATTATGTTATGTTAAATGGGGATATAACTGTTAAGCTAAAAAGGGAGGATTATGGTGTATGTAACCTGTTCCACCTTAAGAGAACTACCTTAAGAGATGTACTACTTTCTCTTGGCTGCTGTATACTGTAGTACCGGTGGTGACCACACCGGTATATAAGCGTTGTGTAGTGATTTACTGGGCAGTTCAGCCCTGACCTCCGAATAGTAAAGACCTGTTAAAGTTATTCTTGTGGTCTGTGTCCAGTGATTTATAATAAGCATAACTGGGACACACAGACTCAACAGGGTTGACAAGTGGGTGGCCTCCTCACAGCTGCAGCTCCACCATTAAAACGGAGCTTTCATCAGGGAGCAGTTGCAGGTGGCAGAACTTTTGTTCCAAAGGTCTTTCAGCACTTTTAGCAGGCCGACCGAAGTCGGAGGTGCTGCAACTTCTATCTCTCAACTGTGGGACCTCTTCGGAAAACCCTCTCCCCTCTTGAGAGGGATGAGGGGGAGTGTGGGTATGGGAGTGGAGGAGGAGAGTGGAGGAGGGCAATGGGGAGGGACGAGGGACTATGGAGATGGGAGTGGGGGAGGGACGAGAGAGAGTGGGGGAGGGAAGTAGGGGAGGGCAATTTGGAAGGACGAGGGAGAGTGAGGGGAGGGGGAGAGGGGTAGGGGAGTGGGAGAGGGCAATTGGGAAGGGTGAGGGAGGGGAGGGGAATGGGGAGGGGAGGGGAAAGAGGAATGGGAAGGGAGGATGGGAGGGGCAAGGGAGAATGGAGAGGGGAATGGGGGAGGAGGGGGTGAGTGGGGGAGGGGAGGGGAGTGGGGGAGTGGTGCGGAGGTGAATGGGACAGGGGAGTGGGGGAGCAGAGGGAGAGTGGGGGTGGGGGCTGCAGAGCAGGGGAGCGGAGAGGGGAGTGGAGGGGCGGAAGGGAATGGGACAGAGGAGCAGAGAGGGGAGTAAGGCGGAGGGGAGGAGGGGAATGGGACAGGGGAGTGGGGGATGGGGAGAAGGGAGCGAAGGGAGAGTGGGGGTGGGGGCTGCTGAGCAGGGGAGCGGAGGGGAGTGAGGAGGAGGGGAATGGGACAGGGAGTGGGGGATGGGGAGAAGGGACGGGACAGTTCTCGGGATCTTGTTATGCACAATATTGTAATAACAAATGTTGTTCAAATTACTGCCTGTAGCTTTTCTTTACGTTTCCCCCATTGGTGTAAAAGTTTGCTTTGAAATCAGTTAAATAAAAAAACAAAGAGTGAAATGAAACAACTGGAGGTGTGAAGAGATGGAGATGACTGAGCAGCCTGCTCAGTCAATCTTAAATCCCACACCTATGCAGGGGCTTCACCTGCACGGCCTATCCAGGAGTGTTCATTCCTTGTGTGAGGAATTTCCTGCTACCACTGCATGGAATTACATCCAATCAACAGCAACAGAAATAGGCCAATCGGAAATCTCCCCAGGACAGTCAGTGGGGAAATACATCCCAGGACCAAATATTGGGGTAATACATCCCAGGACCAGATATTGGGGTAATACATCACAGGACCAGATATTGAGGGAATACACCCCAGGACCTGAAATTGGGTAATACATCCCAGGACCAGATATTGGGGGAATACATCCCAGGACCAGATATTGGGGAATACACCCCAGGACCAGATATTGGGGTAATACATCCCAGGACCTGATATTGGGGTAATACACCCCAGGACCAGATATTGGGGTAATACACCCCAGGACCAGATATTGGGGTAATACACCCCAGGACCAGATATTGAGGGAATACACCTCAGGACCAGATATTGGGGAGTACATCCCAGGACCAGATATTGGGGGAATACACCCCAGGACCAGATATTGGGGAATACACCCCAGGACCAGATATTGGGGAATACACCCCAGGACCAGATATTGGGGAATACACTCCAGGACCAGATATTGGGGGAATACACCCCAGGACCAGATATTGGGGAATACACCCCAGGACCTGAAATTGGGTAATACATCCCAGGACCAGATATTGGGTAATACACCCCAGGACCAGATATTGGGGTAATACACCCCAGGACTAGATATTGGGGGAATACACCCCAGGACCAGATATTGGGGTAATACACCCCAGGACTAGATATTGGGGGAATACACCCCAGGATCAGATATTGGGGAATACACCCCAGGACCAGATATTGAGGGAATACATCCCAGGACCTGAAATTGGGGGAATACACCCCAGGACCAGATATTGGGGAATACACCCCAGGACCAGATATTGGGGAATACATTCCAGGACCAGATATTGAGGGAATACATCCCAGGACCTGAAATTGGGGGAATACACCCCAGGACCAGATATTGGGGGAATACATCCCAGGACCAGATATTGGGGAATACACCCCAGGACCAGATATTGGGGCAATACATCCCAGGACCAGATATTGGGGGAATACATCCCAGGACCAGATATTGGGGAATACACCCCAGGACCAGATATTGGGGCAATACACCCCAGGACCAGATATTGGGGCAATACACTCCAGGACCAGATATTGGGGCAATACACCCCAGGACCAGATATTGAGGCAATACACTCCAGGACCAGATATTTTGGTAATACATCCCAGGACCAGATATTGAGATAATCCATCCCAGGACCAGATATTGGGGTAATACACCCCAGGACCACATATTGGGGCATACACCCCAGGACCAGATATTGGGGGAATACACTCCAGGACCAGATATTGGGGGAATACACTCCAGGGCCAGATATTGGGGGAATACACCCCAGGACCAGATATAGGGGCAATGCACCCCAGGACCAGATATTGGGGGAATACACCCCAGGACCAGATATTGGGTAATACTCCTTTTCAAAATAGTGTCATGGGATCTTTTACGTCCACCTGAGAGAGCAGACGGGGCCTTGGTTTAATGTCTCATCCAAAAGACAGCACCTCCAGCAGTGCAGCACTCCCTCAGCACTGCACTGCAGTGTCAGCCTAGCTTTATGTGCTCAGGTCCCTGGAGTGGGACTATGAACCCACAACCTTCTGATTCAGAGGCGAGTGTGCTACCCACTTGAGCCACAGCTGACACTAAAGGGAGGAAAAACCAGCACCGCTTAAAACCTATTGAAGCAGCCTTAAACACACCACGCCAAATAACTTAGCTTCTTTCTGGGCCAGCAGCTGAAAGGGCGGTGGAAGCTGATTCAACAGTGACATTCGAGAGAGAATTGGATAAATACTTGAAGGGGAAAAATTTAAAAGGCCAAGGGGAGAGAGCAGGGGAGCGGGATTCGTTGGACAGCTCTTTCAAAGAGCCGGCACTGGCACAATGGGCCGAATGGCCTCCTTCTATGATTCCACGACTGGTAATTGTCCAAATGGGAGGGGTCACATGGAGGGGAACTACTGCACTGTGCTGTGTCCACCAGCAAGGGGGGGACATTGCGCCAGGACTGTCACCCAGGCAGCAGGCAAGAACTTTGCTCTTTAAGGATAAAATAATCAGACAGAACAGCAACCGGTGCAATTATTTTCACTGGGATATATTCTGTCGTTCATTTCCGGCACTCACCGTGATTCTTCCTGAAATGTCAGCTGTGGCTCGGTGGGCAGTACCCTCGCCTCTCAGTCAGATGGTTGTGGGTTCATACTCCCCTCTCCCAGAGACTGGAGCTCAAAAATTCCAGGCTGACACTCAGTACTGAGGGAGCGCTGCTTTGTCGGAGGGGCAGTACTCAGGGAGTGTCGCACTGTCGGAGGGGCGGTATTGAGGGATGCTGCACTGTGAAGGGGCAGTAATGAGGGAGCACTGCACTGTTGGAGGGATGGTACTGAGAGAGTACGGCACTGTCGGAGGGGCAGTATTGAGAGAGCGCTGCACGGTTGGAGGGGCCGTACTGAGGGATGCTGCACTGTTGGAGGGGTAGTACTGTGGGAGTGCTGCACTGTCGGAAGGGCAGTACTGAGAGAGCGCTGCACTGTCGGAGGAGCACTACTGAGGGATCGCTGCACTGTCGGAGGGGCAGCACTGAGGGAATGCTGCACTGTCGGAGGGGCAGTACTGAGGGAGCACTGCACTGTCGGAGGGGCAGTACTGAGGGAGCACTGCACTGTCGGAGGGGCAGTATTGAGAGAGTGCTGCATGGTTGGAGGGGCCATACTGAGGGATGCTGCACTGTCGGAGGGGCAGTACTGAGGGAGCGCTGCGCTGTCGGAGGGACAGTTCTGAGGGAGCACTGCACGGTCGGAGGGGCAGTACTGAGGGAGAGCTGCACTGTCAGAGGGGCAGTACTGAGGGAGCACTGCACTGTCGGAGCAGTATTGAGAGAGTGCTGCACGGTTGGAGGGGCCGTACTGAGGGATGCTGCACTGTCAGAGGGGCAGTACTGAGGGAGCGCTGCACTGTTGGAGGGGCAGTACTGAGGGAGCGCTGCACCGTTGGAGGGGCAGTACTGAGGGAGAGCAGCAGTCAGAGGGGCAGTACTGAGGGAGTGCTGCACAGTCGGAAGGGCAGTACTGAGAGAGCGCTGCACTGTCAGAGGGGCAGTTCTGAGGGAGTGCTGCACTGTCGGAGAGGCAGTACTGAGGGAGCACTACACTGTCGGAGGGCCAGTGCTGAAGGTGCTCTGCACTGTCGGAAAGGCGGTACTGAGACAGTGCTGCACTGTTGGAGGGGCAGTACTGAGGGTCGATTCACTGTGGAAGGGGCATTACTGAGGGAATGCAGCACTGTTGGAGGGGCAGAACTGAGAGAGTGCTGCACTGTTGGAGGGGCAGTACTGAGGGAGTGCCGCACTGTCGGAGGCGCAGTACTGATGGAGTGCTGCACTGTCGGAGGGGCAGTACTGAGGGTGCTCTGCACTGTAGGAAGGGCAGTACTGAGAGAGTGCTGCACTGTTGGGTGGAACGTACTGAGGGATGCTGCACTTTCGGAGGGGCAGTACTGAGGGAGCGCTGCACTGTCGAGAGGGGCAGGACTGAGGGAGCGCTGCACTGTCGGAAGGGCAGTACTGAGAGAGCGCTGCACTTTCAGAGGGGCAGTACTGAGGGAGCACTGCACTGTCGGAGGGGCAGTATTGAGAGAGCGCTGCACGGTTGGAGGGGCAGTACTGAGGGAGTGCTGCACTGTCGGAAGGGCAGTACTGAAAGAGCGCTGCACTGTCAGAGGGGCAGTACTGAGGGAGTGCTGCACTGTTGGAGGGGCAGTACTGAGGGAGTGCTGCACTGTCGGAAGGGCAGTACTGAAAGAGCGCTGCACTGTCAGAGGGGCAGTACTGAGGGAGTGCTGCACTGTTGGAGGGGAAGTACTGAGGGAGCGCCACACTGTCGGAGGGCCAGTACTGAGGGTGCGCAGAACTGTCGGAAGGGCGGTACTGAGAGAGTGCTGCACTGTTGGAGGGGCAGTACTGAGAGTTGATTCACTGTGGAAGGGGCATTACTGAGGGAACGCAGCACTGTCGGAGGGGCAGTACTGAGGGAATGCTGCACTGTTGGAGGGGCAGCACTGAGGGAGTGCTGCACTGTCGGAGGGGCAGTACTGAGGGAGCACTGCACTGTCGGAGGGGCAGTACGGATGGAGAGCTGCACTGTCGGAGGGGAAGTACTAAGTGTGCGCTGCACTGTTGGAGGGGCAGTACCGAGAGAGTGCTGCACTGTTGTGGGGTAGGGCTGAGGAAGCGCTGCACTGTTGGAGGGGCGGTAATGAGGACCACTGCACTGTCGGAGGGGCAGCAGTACTGAGGGACGCTGCACTGTCGGAGTGGCAGTACTGAGGGAGAGCTGCACTGTTGGAGGGGCAGTACTGAGGGAGTGCCGCAATGTCGGAGGGGCAGTACTGAGGGACGTTGCACTTTTGAAGGGGCAGTACTGAGGGAGCACCGTACTGTCGGAGGGGCAGTACTGAGGGCGTGCCGCACTGTCGGAGGGGCAGTACTGAGGGAGCACTGCACTGTTGAAGGGCAGTACTGAGGGAGTGCTGCACTGTCGGAGGGGGAGTACTGAGGGGGCTCTGCACTGTCGGTGGGGCTGTACTGAGAGAGGGCTGCACTGTTGGGGGGGCAGTACTGAGGGAGTGCCACACAGTCGGAGGGGCGGTATTGAGAGAGTGCTGCACTGTTGGAGGGGCAGTACTGAGGGAGCGCCGCACAGTTGGAGGGGTGGTACTGAGTGATGCTGCACTGCTGGAGGGGCAGTACAGAGGGGGCTCTGCACTGTCGGAGGGGCAGTACTGAGGGAGCGCTGCACTGTCGAAGGGGCAGTACTGAGGGGGCTTTGTACTATCAGAGGTGTAGTACTGTGGGACGCTGCACTGTTGGAGTAGCCGTACTAAGGGAGTGACGCACTGTCAGAGGGGCGGTATTCAGATGGAGTGCACTGTTGGAGGGGCGGTACTGAGGGAGCACCACACTGTCGGAGGGGCAGTACTGACGGAGTGCTGCACTGTCGGAGGGGCAGTACTAAGGAAGCGCTGCACTGCCAGAGCGGCAGCACTGAGGGAGCGCCGGACTGTCGGAGGGGCAGTACTGAGGGAGTGCTGCACTGCCGGAGGTGCAGTATTGAGAGAGCGCTGTACTGTTGATGGGGCAGTACTGAGGGAGTGCTGCACTGCCGGAGGTGCAGTATTGAGAGAGCACTGTACTGTTGGAGGGGCAGTACTGTGGGACGCTGCACTGTTGGAGTAGCCGTACTAAGGGAGTGACGCACTGTCAGAGGGGCGGTATTGAGATGGAGTGCACTGTTGGAGGGGCGGTACTGAGGGAGTGCTGCACTGTTGGAGGGGCAGTACCGAGGAAGTGCCGCAAGGTCGGAGGGGCATTACTGAGGGACGCTGCACTTTTGAAGGGGCAGTACTGAGGGAGCACCGTACTGTCGGAGGGGCAGTACTGAGGGCGTGCCGTGCTGTCGGAGGGGCAGTATTGAGAGAGTGCAGCACTGTTGGAGGGGCATTACTGAGGGAGTGCTGCACTGTCGGAGTGGCAGTACTGAGGGAGTGTTGCACTGTCGGAGAGGCAGTACTGAGGGAGCGCCGCACTGTCAGAGGGGCAGTACTGAGTGTGCGCTGCACTGCTGAGGGGCAGTACTGAGATATATTGCACTGTTTGAGGGGCAGTACTGAGAGTCGATGCACTGTTGAAGGGGCAGTACTGAGGGATGCTGCACTGTCGGAGGGGCAGTACTGAGGGAGTGCTGCACTGTCGGAGGGGCAGTACTGAGGGAGTGCTGCGCTGTCGGAGGGGCAGTACTGAGGGAGCGCCGCACTGTCGGAGGGCCAGTACTGAGGGTGCTCTGCACTGTCGGAGGGGCAGTACTGAGGGAGCGCTGCACTGTCAGAGGGGCAGTACTGAGGGAGCACTGCACTGTCGGAGGTGCAGTATTGAGAGAGTGCTGCACGGTTGGAGGGGCTGTACTGAGGGATGCTGCACTGTCGGAGTGGCAGTGCTGAGGGAGCGCGACACTGTCGGAAGGGCAGTACTGAGAGAGCGCTGCACTGTCGGTAGAGCAGTACTGAGAGAGCACTGCACTGTCGGAGGGGCAGTATTGAGAGAGTGCTGCACGGTTGGAGGGGCCGTCATGAGGGAGGCTGCACTGTCGGAGGGGCAGTACTGAGGGAGTGCTGCACTGTCGGAGTGGCAGTACTGAGGGAGCACTGCACTGTCGGAGGGGCAGTATTGAGAGAGTGCTGCACGGTTGGAGGGGCCGTCATGAGGGAGGCTGCACTGTCGGAGGGGCAGTAATGAGGGAGCGCTGCACTGTCGGAGGGGCAGTACTGAGGGAGTGCTGCACTGTCGGAAGGGCAGTACTGAGAGAGCGCTGCACTGTCAGAGGGGCAGTTCTGAGGGAGTGCTGCACTGTCGGAGAGGCAGTACTGAGGGAGTACTACACTGTCGGAGGGCCAGTGCTGAAGGTGCTCTGCACTGTCGGAAAGGCGGTACTGAGACAGTGCTGCACTGTTGGAGGGGCAGTACTGAGGGTCGATTCACTGTGGAAGGGGCATTACTGAGGGAATGCAGCACTGTTGGAGGGGCAGAACTGAGAGAGTGCTGCACTGTTGGAGGGGCAGAACTGAGAGAGTGCTGCACTGTTGGAGGGGCAGTACTGAGGGAGTGCTGCACTGTCGGAGGTGCAGTACTGAGGGAGTGCCGCACTGTCGGAGGCGCAGTACTGATGGAGTGCTGCACTGTCGGAGGGGCAGTACTGAGGGAGTGCTGCACTGTCAGAAGGGCAGTACTGAGGGAGCGCTGCAATGTTGAAGGGGTAGTACTGAGGAAGCGCTGCACTGTTGGAGGGGCGGTAATGAGGGCCACTGCACTGTCGGAGGGGCAGTACTGAGGGCCACTGCACTGTCAGAGGGGCAGCAGTAATGAGGGACGCTGCACTGTCGGAGTGGCAGTACTGAGGGAGAGCTGCACTGTTGGAGGGGCAGTACTGAGGGAGTGCCGCAATGTCGGAGTGGCAGTACTGAGGGAGCACTGCACTGTTGAAGGGCAGTACTGCGGGAGTGCTGCATTGTCGCAGGGGCAGTATTGAGGGGGCTCTGCACTGTCAGTGGGGCTGTACTGAGAGAGGGCTGCACTGTTGGAGGGGCAGTAGTGAGGGAGTGCCACACAGTCGGAGGGGCGGTATTGAGAGAGTGCTGCACTGTTGGAGGGGCAGTACTGAGGGAGTGCCGCACAGTTGGAGGGGTGGTACTGAGTGACGCTGCACTGCTGGAGGGGCAGTACTGAGGGGGCTCTGCACTGTCGGAGGGGCAGTACTGAGGCAGCGCTGCACTGTCGAAGGGGCAGTACTGAGGGGGCTTTGTACTATCGGAGGTGTAGTACTGTGGTACGCTGCACTGTTGGAGCAGCCGTACTAAGGGAGTGCCGCACTGTCAGAGGGGCGGTATTGAGATGGGGTGCACTGTTGGAGCGGCGGTACGGAGGGAGTGCTGCACTGTTGGAGGGGCAGTACTGAGGGAGTGCCGCACAGTCGGAGGGGCAGTACTGATGGAGTGCTGCACTGTCGGAGGGGCAGTACTAAGGAAGCGCTGCACTGTCGGAGGGGCAGCACTGAGGGAGCGCCGCACTGTCGGAGGGGCAGTACTGAGGGAGTGCAGCACTGCCGGAGGGGCGGTATTGAGAGAGCGCTGTACTGTTGGAGGGGCAGTACTGAGGGATGCTGCACTGTCGGAGGGGCAGTACTGAAGGAGTGCTGTACTGTCGGAGGGGCAGTACTGATGGAGTGCTGCTTTGTCGGAGGGGCAGTACTGAGGGAGTGCTGCACTGTTGGAGGGACAGTACCAAGGAAGTGCCGCAATGTCGGAGGGGCAGTACTGAGGGACGCTGCACTTCTGAAGGGGCAGTACTGAGGGAGTGCCGTACTGTCGGAGGGGCAGTACTGAGGGAGTGCTGCACTGTTGGAGGGGCATTACTGTGGGAGTGCTGCACTGTCGGAGTGGCAGTACTGATGAAGCGATGCACTGTCGGAGGGGCATTACTGTGGGAGTGCTGCACTGTCGGAGGGGCAGTACCGAGTGAGCGCTGCACTGCTGAGAGGCAGTACTGAGGTACGTTGCACTGTTTGAGGGGCAGTACTGAGGGTCGATGCACTGTTGAAGGGGCAGTGCTGAGGGACCGCTGCACTGTTGGAGGGGTGTTACTGAGAGAGTACTGCACTGTCGGAGGGGCAGGACTGAGCGAGCGCTGCACTGTCAGAGGGGCAGTACCGATGGAGTACTGCACTGTTGGAGGGGCAGTACTGAGGAAGCGCTGCACTGTCAGAGGTGCCAATCCTGAGGGAGCGCTGCACTGTCGGAGGGGCAGTACTGACGGAGAGCTGCACTGTTGGAGGGGCAGTACTGAGTAAGTGCTGCACTGTCGGAGTGGCAGTATTGAGAGAGTGCTGCATGGTTGGAAGGGCTGTACTGAGGGATGCTGCACTGTCGGAGGGGCAGTGCTGAGGGAGCGCTGCACTGTCGGAGGGGCAGTACTGAGGGAGCGCTGCACTGTCGGAGGGGCAGTACTGAGGGAGAGCTGCACTGTCGAGAGGGGCAGTACTCAGAATCACAGAGTCACACAGAATCACAGAAACCCCACAGTGCAGATAGGGGCCATTTCGGCCCATCGAGCCTGCACCGACACATATCCCACCCGATCCCCGTAACCCCTACACCAACACATATCCCACCCTATCCCTGTAACCCCACGTATTTAATCCCCCTAACACTAAGGGTCAATTTATCATAGCCAATCAACCTAACCCACACATCTTTGGACTGTGGGAGGAAACCGGAGCACCCGGAGAAAACCCACGCAAACACGGGGAGAATGTGCAAACTCCACACAGACAGTCGCCCGAGGCCGGATTCGAACCCGGGTCTCTGGCGCTGTGAGGCAACAGTGCTAACCACTATGCCACCGTGCTGCCCACCGTACTGAGGGAGTGCTGCACTGTCGGAAGGGCAGTACTGAGAGAGCGCTGCACTGTCGGAGGGGCAGTACTGAGGGAGCACTGCACTGTCGGAGGGGCAGTATTGAGAGAGCGCTGCACGGTTGGAGGGACCGTCATGAGGGATGCTGCACTGTCGGAGACGCAGTACTGAGGGAGCGCTGCACTGTCGGAGGGGCAGTACTGAGGGAGTGCTGCACTGTCGGAAGGGCAGTACTGAGAAAGCGCTGCACTGTCAGAGGGGCAGTTCTGAGGGAGTGCAGCACTGTCGGAGGGGCAGTACTGAGGGAGTGCTGCACTGTCGGAGGGCCAGTGCTGAGGGTGCTCTGCACTGTCGGAAGGGCGGTACTGAGAGAGTGCTGCACTGTTGGAGGGGCAGTACTGAGGGTCGATTCACTGTGGAAGGGGCATTACTGAGGGAACGCAGCACTGTCGGAGGGGCAGTACTGAGGGAACGCTGCACTGTTGGAGGGGCGGTATTGAGAGAGTGCTGCACTGTTGGAGGGGCAGTACTGAGGGAGTGCTGTGCTGTCGGAGGGGCAGTACTGAGGGAGTGCTCCACTGTCGGAGGGGCAGTACTGAGGGAGTGCTGCACTGTTGTAGGGGCGGTAATGAGGGCCACTGCACTGTCGGAGGGGCAGTACTGAGGGCCACTGCACTGTCGGAGGGGCAGCAGTACTGAGGGGCGCTGCACTGTCGGAGTGGCAGTACTGAGGGAGGGCTGCAGTGTTGGAGGGGCAGTACTGAGGGAGTGCCACACAGTCGGAGGGGCGGTATTGAGAGAGTGCTGCACTGTTGGAGGGGCAATACTGAGGGAGTGCCGCACAGTTGGAGGGGTGGTACTGAGTGACGCTGCAGTCCTGGAGGGGCAGTACTGAGGGGGCTCTGCACTTTCGGAGGGGCAGTACTGAGGGAGCGCTGCACTTTTCAAGGGGCAGTACTGAGGGATCGCCGTACTGTCGAAGGGGCAGTACTGAGGGGGTTTTGTACTATCGGAGGTGTAGTACTGTGGTACGCTGCACTGTTGGAGCAGCCGTACTAATGGAGTGCCGCACTGTCAGAGGGGCGGTATTGAGATGGGGTGCACTGTTGGAGGGGCGGTACTGAGGGAGTGCAGCACTGTCAGAGGTGCCAGTCCTGAGGGAGCGCTGCACTGTCGGAGGGGCAGTACTGAGGGAGAGCTGCAATGTTGGAGGGGCAGTACTGAGTAAGTGCTGCACTGTCGGAGGGGTAGTACTGAGGAAGCGCCGCAATGTCGGACGGGCAGTATTGAGGGACGCTGCACTTTTGCAGGGGCAGTACTGAGGGAGTGCCGCAGTGTCGGAGGGGCAGTACTGAGGGAGCACTGCACTGTCGGAGGGGCAGTATTGAGAGAGTGCTGCACGGTTGGAGGGGCTGTACTGAGGGATGCTGCACTGTCGGAGGGGCAGTGCTGAGGGAGCACTGCACTGTCGGAGGGGCAGCAGTACTGAGGGGTGCTGCACTGTCGGAGGGGCAGTACTGAGGGAGAGCTGCACTGTCGAGAGGGGCACTACTGAGGGAGTGCTGCACTGTCGGAAGGGCAGTACTGAGAGAGCGCTGCACGGTTGGAGGGGCCGTCATGAGGGATGCTGCACTGTCGGAGGGGCAGTACTGAGGGAGCGCTGCACTGTTGGAGGGGCAGTACTGAGGGAGCGCTGCGCTGTCGGAGGGGCAGTACTAAGGGAGTGCTGCACTGTCGGAGGGGCAGTACTGAGGGTCGATTCACTGTGGAAAGGCATTACTGAGGGCACGCAGCACTGTCGGAGGGGCAGTACTGAGGGAACGCTGCAGTGTTGGAGGGGCGGTATTGAGAGAGTGCTGCACCGTCAGAGGGGCAGTACTGAGGGAGTGCTCCACTGTCGGAGGGGCAGTACTGAGGGAGCACTGCACTGTTGGAGGGGCGGTAATGAGGGCCACTGCACTGTCGGAGAGGCAGTACTGAGGGCCGCTGCACTGTCGGAGGTTCAGCAGTACTGAGGGGTGCTGCACTGCTGGAGGGGCAGTACTGAGGGGGCTCTGCACTGTCGGAGGGGCAGTACTGAGGGAGCGCTGCACTGTCGAAGCGGCAGTACTGAGGGGGCTTTGTACTATCGGAGGTGTAGTACTGTGGCACGCTGCACTGTTGGAGCAGCCGTACTAAGGGAGTGCCGCACTGTCAGAGGGGCGGTATTGAGATGGGGTGCACTGTTGGAGGGGCGGTTCCGAGGGAGTGCTGCACTGTCAGAGGTGCAGTATTGAGGGAGCGCCACACTGACGGAGGGGCAGCACTGAGGGAGCGCCGCACTGTCAGAGGGGCAGTACTGAGGGAGAGCTGCACTGTCGGAGGGGCAGTACTGAGGGTGCTCTGCACTGTCGGAAGGGCGGTACTGAGAAAGTGCTGCACTGTCTGAGGTGCAGTACTGAGGGAGAGCCGCACTGTCGGAGGGGAAATACTGATGGAGTACTGCACTGTCGGAGGGGCAGTACTGAGCGAGCGCTGCACGGTTGGCGGGGCCGTACTGAGGAATGCTGCATTGTCGGAGGGGCAGTACTGAGGGAGTGCTGCACTGTCAGAGGGGCAGTACTGATGTAGCGATGCACTGTCAGAAGGGCAATACTGAGTGTGCGCTGCACTGCTGAGGGGCAGTACTGAGGTACGTTGCACTGTTGAAGGGGCAGTACTGAGGGATGCTGCACTGTTGAAGGGGCAGTACTGAGGAAGCACTGCACTGTCGGAGGGGCAGTACTGAGGGACGCAGCACTGTGAAGGGGCAGTAATGAGGGTGCGCTGCACTGTTGGAGGGGTGTTACTGAGAGAGTACTGCACTGTCGGAGGGGCAGTACTGAGCGAGCGCTGCACGGTTGGCGGGGCCGTACTGAGGAATGCTGCATTGTCGGAGGGGCAGTACTGTGGGAGTGCTGCACTATCGGAGGGGCAGTACTGAGAGAGCGCTGCACTGTCAGAGGGGCCGTACTGAGGGTGCTCTGCACTGTCGGAAGGGCGGTACTGAGAGAGTGCTGCACTGTCAGATGTGCAGAACTGAGGGAGCGCCGCACTATCAGACGTGCCAGTACTGAGGGAGCGCTGTACTGTCGGAGGGGCAGTACTGATGGAGAGCTGCACTGTCGGAGTGGCAGTACTAAGGGAGAGCTGCACTGCTGGAGGGGCAGTACTGAGGGAGTGCCGAACTGTCGGAGGGGCAGTACTGAGGGCGTGCTGCAGTGTCGGAGGGGCAGTATTGAGAGAGTGCTGCACTGTTGGAGTGGCAGTACTGATGGAGCAATGCACTCTCTGAGGGGCAGTAATGAGAGTGCGCTGTACTGCAGAGCGGCAGTGGTGAGGTATGCTGCACTGTTGGAGGGGCAGTACTCAGGGTCGCTACACTGTTGAAGGGGCAGTACTGAGGGAGTGCCGCACTGTCGGAGGAGCACTACTGAGGGAGCACTGCACTGTTGAAGGGCAGCACTGAGGGAGCGCCACACTGTCGGAGGGGCAGTACTGATGGAGAGCTGCACTGTCGGAGGGGCAGTACTGAGAGAGTGCTGCACTGTCGGAGTGGCAGTATTGACGGCATGCCGCACTGTCGGAGGGGCAGTATTGAGGGCATGCCGCACTGTCGGAGGGGCAGTACTGAGAGAGCACTGCACTGTCGGAGGGGCAGTATAGAGAGAGCGCTGCACGGTTGGAGGGGCCGTACTGAGGAATGCTGCACTGTCGGAGGGGCAGTACCGAGGGAGCGCTGCACTGTCGGAGGGGCAGTACTGTGGAAGTGCTGCACTCTCGGATGGGCAGTACTGAGAGAGCGCTGCACTGTCGGAGGGGCAGTACTGAGGGAGCGCTGCACTGTCGGTGGGGCAGTACTGAGGGTGCTCTGCACTGTCGGAGGGGCAGTACTGAGGGTGCTCTGCACTGTTGGAAGGGTGGTACTGAGAGAGTGCTGCACTGTCAGAGGGGCAGTACGGATGGAGAGCTGCACTGTCGGAGGGGCAGTACTGAGGGAGCGCTGCACTGTCAGAGGTGCTGGTCCTGAGGGAGTGCTGCACTGTAAGAGGGGTACTACTGAAAGAGTGCGGCACTGTTGAAGGGGCAGTACTGAGGGTGTGCCGCACTGTTGGAGGGGTAGTACTGAGGAAGCGCTGCACTGTCGGAGGGGCAGTCCTGAGGGACCGCTGCAGTGTCGGAGGGGTAGTACTGAGGAAGCATTGCACTGTTGGAGGGGCAGTACTGAGGGAGTGCCGCACTGTCAGAGGAACGGCACTGAGGGACGCTGCACTGTTGGAGGGGCTGTACTGAGGGGGCTATGCACTTTCGGAGGGGCTGTACTGAGGGAGTGCTGCACTGCTGGAGGGGCGATACTGAGAGAGGGCTGCACTGTTGGAGGGGCAGTACTGAAGGTGCGCTGCACTGTCGGAGGGGCAGTACTGATGGAGAGCTGCACTTTCAGAGGGGCAGTACTGAGGGAGCGCTGCACTGTCTGAGGGGCAGTAATGAGGGTGTGCTGCACTGCAGAGCGGCAGTGCTGAGGTATGCTGCACTGTTGGAGGAGCAGTACTGAGGGTCGCTACACTGTTGAAGGGGCAGTACTGAGGATTGCTACACTGTTGAAGGGGCAGTACTGAGGGAGTGCCGCACTGTCGGAGGGGCAAAACTGAGGGAGCACTGCACTGTCCGAGGGGCAGTACTGAGGGAGCGCTGCACTGTCGGAGGGGCAGTACTAAAGGAGCGCTGCACTGTCGGAGGTAGAGTACTGAGGGAACACTGCACTGTCGGAGGGGCAGTACTGAGGGTGCGCTGCACTGTCCGAGGGGCAGTACTGAGGGCCGCAGCACTGTCGGAGGGGCAGTACTGGGGGGGCTCTGCACTGTCGAAGGGGCAGTACTGAGGGGGCTTTGTACTATCGGAGGTGTAGTACTGTGGTACGCTGCACTGTTGGAGCAGCCGTACTAATGGAGTGCCGCACTGTCAGAGGGGCGGTATTGAGATGGGGTGCACTGTTGGAGGGGCGGTACTGAGGGAGTGCTGCACTGTCAGAGGTGCCAGTCCTGAGGGAGCGCTGCACTGTCGGAGGGGCAGTACTGAGGGAGAGCTGCAATGTTGGAGGGGCAGTACTGAGGGAGTGCCGCAATGTCGGAGTGGCAGTACTGAGGGAGCACTGCACTGTTGAAGGGCAGTACTGCGGGAGTGCTGCACTGTTGGAGGGGTGTTACTGAGAGAGTACTGCACTGTCGGAGGGGCATGACTGAGCGAGCGCTGCACTGTCAGAGGGGCAGTACTGATGGAGTACTGCACTGTTGGAGGGGCAGTACTGAGGAAGCGCTGCACTGTCAGAGGTGCCAATCCTGAGGGAGCGCTGCACTGTCGGAGGGGCAGTACTGACGGAGAGCTGCACTGTTGGAGGGGCAGTACTGAGTAAGTGCTGCACTGTCGGAGTGGCAGTATTGAGAGAGCGCCGCACTGTCGGAGGGGCAGTACTGAGGGAGCGCTGCACTGTCGGAGTGGCAGTACTGAGGGAGCGCCGCACTGTCAGAGGGGCAGTACTGAGGGAGCACTGCACTGTCGGAGTGGCAGTATTGAGAGAGTGCTGCATGGTTGGAAGGGCTGTACTGAGGGATGCTGCACTGTTGGAGGGGCAGTGCTGAGGGAGTGCTGCACTGTCGGAGTGGCAGTACTGAGGGAGCGCCGCACTGTCGGAGGGGCAGTACTGAGGGAGCGCTGCACTGTCAGAGGGGCAGTACTGAGGGAGCACTGCACTGTCGGAGTGGCAGTATTGAGAGAGTGCTGCATGGTTGGAAGGGCTGTACTGAGGGATGCTGCACTGTTGGAGGGGCAGTGCTGAGGGAGCGCTGCACTGTCGGAGGGGCAGTACTGAGGGAGCGCTGCACTGTCGGAGGGGCAGTACTGAGGGAGAGCTGCACTGTCGAGAGGGGCAGTACTCAGAATCACAGAGTCACACAGAATCACAGAAACCCCACAGTGCAGATAGAGGCCATTTCGGCCCATCGAGCCTGCACCGACACATATCCCACCCGATCCCCGTAACCCCTACACCAACACATATCCCACCCTATCCCACCCTATCCCACCCACGTATTTAATCCCCCTAACACTAAGGGTCAATTTATCATAGCCAATCAACCTAACCCACACATCTTTGGACTGTGGGAGGAAACCGGAGCACCCGGAGAAAACCCACGCAAACACGGGGAGAATGTGCAAACTCCACACAGACAGTCGCCCGAGGCCAGATTCGAACCCGGGTCTCTGGCGCTGTGAGGCAACAGTGCTAACCACTATGCCACCGTGCTGCCCACCGTACTGAGGGAGTGCTGCACTGTCGGAAGGGCAGTACTGAGAGAGCGCTGCACTGTCGGAGGGGCAGTTCTGAGGGAGTGCAGCACTGTCGGAGTGCTGCACTGTCGGAGGGGCAGTACTGAGGGAGCGCCACACTGTCGGAGGGCCAGTGCTGAGGGTGCTCTGCACTGTCGGAAGGGTGGTACTGAGAGAGTGCTGCACTGTTGGAGGGGCAGTACTGAGGGTCGATTCACTGTGGAAGGGGCATTACTGAGGGAACGCAGCACTGTCGGAGGGGCAGTACTGAGGGAACGCTGCACTGTTGGAGGGGCGGTATTGAGAGAGTGCTGCACTGTTGGAGGGGCAGTACTGAGGGAGTGCTGTGCTGTCGGAGGGGCAGTACTGAGGGAGTGCTGCACTGTTGTAGGGGCGGTAATGAGGGCCACTGCACTGTCGGAGGGGCAGTACTGAGGGCCACTGCACTGTCGGAGGGGCAGCAGTACTGAGGGGCGCTGCACTGTCGGAGTGGCAGTACTGAGGGAGGGCTGCACTGTTGGGGGGGGCAGTACTGAGGGAGTGCCACACAGTCGGAGGGGCGGTATTGAGAGAGTGCTGCACTGTTGGAGGGGCAGTACTGAGGGAGTGCCGCACAGTTGGAGGGGTGGTACTGAGTGACGCTGCAGTCCTGGAGGGGCAGTACTGAGGGGGCTCTGCACTTTCGGAGGGGCAGTACTGAGGGAGCGCTGCACTGTTGGAGCAGCCGTACTAAGGGAGTGCCGCACTGTCAGAGGGGCGGTATTGAGATGGGGTGCACTGTCAGAGGGGCAGCACTGAGGGAGCGCCGCACTGTCGGAGGGGCAGTACTGAGGGAGTGCTGCACTGTCGGATGGGCGGTACTGAGAGAGCACTGTACTGTGAGAGCACTGTACTGTTGGAGTGGCAGTACTGAGGGATGCTGCACTCTGAAGGGGCAGTAATGAGGGAGCGCTGCACTGGCGGAGGGGCAGTATAGAGAGAGCGCTGCACAGTTGGAGGGGCAGTACTGAGGGATGCTGCACTGTCGGAGGGGCAGTACTGAGGGAGTGCTGCACTGTTGGAGGGGCAGTACCGAGGAAGTGCCGCAATGTCGGAGGGGCAGTACTGAGGGACACTGCACTTTTCAAGGGGCAGTACTGAGGGATCGCCGTACTGTCGAAGGGGCAGTACTGAGGGGGCTTTGTACTATCGGAGGTGTAGTACTGTGGTACGCTGCACTGTTGGAGCAGCCGTACTAATGGAGTGCGGCACTGTCAGAGGGGCGGTATTGAGATGGGGTGCACTGTTGGAGGGGCGGTACTGAGGGAGTGCTGCACTGTCAGAGGTGCCAGTCCTGAGGGAGCGCTGCACTGTCGGAGGGGCAGTACTGAGGGAGAGCTGCAATGTTGGAGGGGCATTACTGAGTAAGTGCTGCACTGTCGGAGGGGTAGTACTGAGGAAGCGCCGCAATGTCGGACGGGCAGTATTGAGGGACGCTGCACTTTTGCAGGGGCAGTACTGAGGGAGTGCCGCAGTGTCGGAGGGGCAGTACTGATAGACTGCTGCACTGTAGGAGGGGCAGTACTGAGGGAGCACTGCACTGTCGGAGGGGCAGTATTGAGAGAGTGCTGCACGGTTGGAGGGGCTGTACTGAGGGATGCTGCACTGTCGGAGGGGCAGTGCTGAGGGAGCGCTGCACTGTCGGAGGGGCAGTACTGAGGGAGCGCTGCACTGTCGGAGGGGCAGTACTGAGGGAGAGCTGCACTGTCGAGAGGGGCAGTACTGAGGGAGTGCTGCACGGTTGGAGGGGCCATCATGAGGGATGCTGCACTGTCGGAGGGGCAGTACTGAGGGAGCGCTGCACTGTCGGAGGGGCAGTACTGAGGGAGCGCTGCGCTGTCGGAGGGGCAGTACTGAGGGGGTGCTGCACTGTCGGAGGGGCAGTACTGAGGGTCGATTCACTGTGGAAGGGCATTAATGAGGGAACGCAGCACTGTCGGAGGGGCAGTACTGAGGGAACGCTGCAGTGTTGGAGGGGCGGTATTGAGAGAGTGCTGCACCGTCAGAGGGGCAGTACTGAGGGAGTGCTCCACTGTCGGAGGGGCAGTACTGAGGGAGCACTGCACTGTTGGAGGGGCGGTAATGAGGGCCACTGCACTGTCGGAGGGGCAGTACTGAGGGCCGCTGCACTGTCGGAGGGGCAGCAGTACTGAGGGGTGCTGCACTGTCGGAGGGGCAGTACTGAGGGAGTGCCGCACAGTTGGAGGGGTGGTACTGAGTGACGCTGCACTGCTGGAGGGGCAGTACTGAGGGGGCTCTGCACTGTCGGAGGGGCAGTACTGAGGGAGCGCTGCACTGTCGAAGGGGCAGTACTGAGGGGGCTTTGTACTATCGGAGGTGTAGTACTGTGGCACGCTGCACTGTTGGAGCAGCCGTACTAAGGGAGTGCCGCACTGTCAGAGGGGCGGTATTGAGATGGGGTGCACTGTTGGAGGGGCGGATCCGAGGGAGTGCTGCACTGTCAGAGGTGCAGTATTGAGGGAGCGCCACACTGACGGAGGGGCAGCACTGAGGGAGCGCCGCACTGTCGGAGGGGCAGTACTGAGGGAGTGATGCACTGCCGGAGGGGCGGTATTGAGAGAGCGCTGCACTGTCAGAGGGGCAGTACTGTGGGAGTGCTGCACTGTCGGAGGGGCAGTACTGAGGGAGCACTGCACTGTCAGAGGGGCAGTACTGAGGGAGAGCTGCACTGTCGGAGGGGCAGTACTGAGGGTGCTCTGCACTGTCGGAAGGGGCGGTACTGAGAAAGTGCTGCACTGTCTGAGGTGCAGTACTGAGGGAGAGCCGCACTGTCGGAGGGGAAATACTGATGGAGTGCTGCACTGTCGGAGGGGCAGTACTGAGGGAGTGCTCCACTGTCGGAGTGGCAGTACTGAGGGAGCGCCGCACTGTCAGAGGGGCAGTACTGAGGGAGTGCCGCACTGTTGGAGGGGCAGTACTGATGGAGTGCCGCACTGTCGGAGGGGCAGTACTGATGGAGTGCCGCACTGTTGGAGGGGCAGTACTGAGGGTGTGCCGCACTGTCGGAGGTGCACTACTGAGGGAGCGCCGCACTATCAGAGTGGCAGTACTGATGGAGCGCAGTACTGTCGGAGGTGCACTACTGAGGGAGAGCCGCACTGTCGGAGGGGAAATACTGATGGAGTGCTGCACTGTCGGAGGGGCAGTACTGATGGAGAGCTGCACTGTCGGAGGGGCAGTACTGAGGGCGTGCTGCAGTGTCGGAGGGGCAGTATTGAGAGAGTGCTGCACTGTTGGAGGGGCAGTACTGATGGAGCAATGCACTCTCTGAGGGGCAGTAATGAGAGTGCGCTGCACTGCAGAGCGGCAGTGCTGAGGTATGCTGCACTGTTGGAGGGGCAGTACTGAGGGAGTGCCGCACTGTCGGAGGAGCACTACTGAGGGAGCACTGCACTGTTGAAGGGCAGCACTGAGGGAGCGCCACACTGTCGGAGGGGCAGTACTGATGGAGAGCTGCACTGTTGGAGGGGCAGTACTGAGAGAGTGCTGCACTGTCGGAGTGGCAGTATTGACGGCATGCCGCACTGTTGGAGGGGCAGTATTGAGGGCATGCCGCACTGTCGGAGGGGCAGTACTGAGAGAGCACTGCACTGTCGGAGGGGCAGTACTGATGGAGAGCTGCACTTTCAGAGGGGCAGTGCTGAGGTATGCTGCACTGTTGGAGGGACAGTACTGAGGATCGCTACACTGTTGAAGGGGCAGTACTGAGGGAGTGCCGCACTGTCGGAGGGGCAGAACTGAGGGAGCACTGCACTGTCAGAGGTGCCAGTACTGAGGGAGATCTGCACTGTCGGAGGGGCAATACTGAGGGTGCCCTGCACTGTCCGAGGGGCAGTACTGAGGGGGCTCTGCACTGTCGGAGGGGCAGTACTGAGGGAGCACTGCAATGTCGGAGGGGCAGTACTGAGGGACGCTGCACTGTTGGAGGGGCGGTACTGAGGGAGTGCTGCACTGTTGGAAGTGCCGCACAGTCGGAGGGGCGGTACTGAGAGAGGGCTGCTCTGTTGGAGGGGCGGTACTGAGGGAGTGCTGCACTGTCAGAGGTGCAGTACTGAGGGAGCGCCGCACTGTCGGAGGGGCAGTACTGAGGGTGCGCTGCACTGTCGGATGGGCAGTACTGATGGAGATCTGCACTGTTGGAGTGGCAGTACTGAGGGAGAGCTGCACTGTTGGAGGGGCAGTACTGAGGAAGTGCCGCAATGTCGGAGGGGCAGTACTGAGGGACGCTGCGCTTTTGAAGGGGCAGTACTGAGAGAGCGCTGTACTGTCGGAGGGGCAGTACCGAGGGAGCGCTGCACTGTCGGTGGGGCAGTACTGAGGGATCACTGCACTGTTGGAGGGGCGGTACTGAGGGAGTGCTGCATGGTTGGAGGGGCAGTACTGAGTGGGCTCTGCACTGTCGGAAGGGCAGTACTGAGGGACTGCTGCACTGTCAGAGGTGCAGTACTGAGGGAGCGCGCACTGTCGGAGGGGCAGTACTGAGGGAGCACTGCACTCTCGGAGGTGGAGTACTGAGGGAGAGCTGCACTGTCGGATGGGCAGTACTGAGGGCCGCTGCACTGTCGGAGGGGCAGTACTGAGGTGGCTCTGCACTGTCGGAGGGGCAGTATTGAGTGGGCTCTGCACTGTCGGAGGTGCAGTACTGAGGGAGCGCTGCAATGTCGGTGGGGCAGTACTGAGGGACGCTGCATTGTTGGAGGGGCGGTACTGAAGGAGTGCTGCACTGTTGGAGGGGCAGTACGGATGGAGCACTGCACTGTATGAGGGGCAATACTGGGAGAGGGCTGCACTATTGGAGGGGCAATACTGATGGAGAGCTGCACTGTCGGTGGGGCAGTACTGAGGGAACGCAGCACTGTCGGACGGGAAATACTGAGGGCCGCTGCACTGTTGGAGGGCCAGTACTGAAGGACACTGCACTGTCGGAGGGGCAGTACTGAGGGAGAGCTGCACCGTCGGAGGGGCAGTACTGAGGGTGCGCTGCACTGTCAGAGGTGCCAGTACTGAGGGACACTGCACTGTCGGAGTGGTAGTACTGAGGGAGAGCTGCACCGTCAGAGGGGCAGCCCTGAGGGTGCGTTGCACTGTCGGATGGGCACTACTGATGGAGAGCTGCACTGTCGGAGGGGCCATACTGAGGGACGCAGCACTGTCGGAGGGGAAGTACTGAGGGCCGCTGCACTGTTGGAGGGGCAGGACTGAGGGACACTGCACTGTCGGAGTGGCAGTACTGAGGGAGAGCTGCACTGTTGGCGGGGCAGTACTGAGGGAGCGCCATACTGTCGGAGGGGCAGTACTGAGGGCGTGCCGCACTGTCGGAGGGGCAGTACTGAGGGAATGCTGCATTGTCGGAGTGGCAGTACTGAAGGAGCGCCGCACTGTCGGAGGGGCAGTACTGAGGGTGCGCTGCACTGCTGAGGGGCAGTACTGAGGTACATTGCACTGTTTGAGGGGCAGTACTGAGGGTCGCTGCACTGTTGAAGGGACAGTACTGAGGGAGTGGCGCACTGTCAGAGGGGCAGTACTGAGGAAGCACTGCACTGTCGGAGGGGCAGTACTGAGGGATGCTGCACTGTGGAGGGGCAGTAATGAGGGAGCGCTGCACTGTTGGAGGGGTGTTACTGAGAGAGTACTGCACTGTCGGAGGGGCGGTACTGAGCGAGCGCTGCATTGTCGGAGGGGCAGTACTGAGGGAGCATTGCACTGTCTGAGGGGCAGTATAGAGCGCTGCACAGTTGGAGGGGCCGTACTCAGGAGTGCTGCACTGTCAGAGAGGCAGTACTGTGGGAACGCAGCACTGTCGGACGGGAAATACTGAGGGCCGCTGCACTGTTGGAGGGGCCAGTACTGAAGGACACTGCACTGTCGGAGTGGCTGTACTGAGGGAGAGCTGCACCGTCGGAGGGGCAGTACTGAGGGTGCGCTGCACTGTCAGAGGTGCCAGTACTGAGGGACACTGCACTGTCGGAGTGGTAGTACTGAGGGAGAGCTGCACCGTCGGAGGGGCAGTACTGAGGGTGCGCTGCACTGTCGGAGGGGCCGTACTGAGGGACGCAGCACTGTCGGAGGGGAAGTACTGAGGGAGCATTGCACTGTCTGAGGGGCAGTATAGAGCGCTGCACGGTCGGAGGGGCAGTACTGAGGAGTGCTGCACTGTCAGAGAGGCAGTACTGTGGGAGTGCTGCACTGTCGGTGGGGCAGAACTGAGGGAGCGCCGCACTGTCGGAGGGGCTGTACTGAGGGTGCTCTGCACTGTCGGAAGGGCGGGTACTGAGGGTGCTCTGCATTGTCGGAAGGGCAGTACTGAGGGAGTGCCGCACTGTCGGAGGGGCAGTACTGAGGGAGCACTGCAGTGTCAGAGGTGCCGGTACTGAGGGAGTGCTGCACTGTCAGATGGGCAGTACTGAGAGAGTGCTGCACTGTTGAAGGGCAGCACTGAGGGTGCGCTGCACTGTCGGAGGGGCAGTACTGAGGGGGCTCTGCACTGTTGGAAGGGCAGTACTGAGGGAGTGCTGAACTGTTGGAGGGGCAGTACGGATGGAGCGCTGCACTGTTGGAGGGCAGTACTGAGAGAGGGCTGACCTATTGGAGTGGCAATACTGATGGAGAGCTGCACTGTTGGAGGGGCAGTACTGAGGGTGCGCTGCACTGTCGGATGGGCAATACTGATGGAGAGCTGCACTGTCGGAGGGGCAGTACTGAGGGACACTGCACTTTTGGAGTGGCAGTACTGAGGGAGAGCTGCACTGTTGGAGGAGCAGTACTGAGGAAGTGCCGCAATGTCGGCGGGGCAGTACTGAGGGACGCTGCACTTTTGAAGGGGCAGTACTGAGGGAGCGCCATACTGTTGGAGGGGCAGTACTGAGAGAGTGCAGCACTGTTGGCGGGGCATTACTGAGGGAGTGGTCCACTGTCGGAGTGGCTGTACTGAGGGAGCGCCGCACTGCTGAGGGGCAGTACTGAGGTACGTTGCACTGTTTGAAGGGCAGTACTCAGGGTCGCTACACTGTTGAAGGGGCAGTACTGAGGGAGTGCCGCACTGTCGGAGGAGCACTACTGAGGGAGCACTGCACTGTTGAAGGGCAGCACTGAGGGAGCGCCACATTGTCGGAGGGGCAGTACTGATGGAGAGCTGCACTGTCGGAGGGGCAGTACTGAGAGAGTGCTGCACTGTCGGAGTGGCAGTATTGACGGCATGCCGCACTGTCGGAGGGGCAGTATTGAGGGCATGCCGCACTGTCGGAGGGGCAGTACTGAGAGAGCACTGCACTGTCGGAGGGGCAGTATAGAGAGCGCGCTGCACGGTTGGAGGGGCCGTACTGAGGGAGCGCTGCACTGTCGGAGGGGCAGTACTGTGGAAGTGCTGCACTCTCGGATGGGCAGTACTGAGAGAGCGCTGCACTGTCAGATGGGCAGTACTGAGGGAGCGCTGCACTGTCGGTGGGGCAGTACTGAGGGTGCTCTGCACTGTCGGAGGGGCAGTACTGAGGGTGCTCTGCACTGTCGGAAGGGCGGTACTGAGAGAGTGCTGCACTGTCAGAGGGGCAGTACGGATGGAGAGCTGCACTGTCGGAGGGGCAGTACTGAGGGAGCGCTGCACTGTCAGAGGTGCTGGTACTGAGGGAGTGCTGCACTGTAAGAGGGGTACTACTGAAAGAGTGCGGCACTGTTGAAGGGGCAGTACTGAGGGTGTGCCGCACTGTTGGAGGGGTAGTACTGAGGAAGCGCTGCACTGTCGGAGGGGCAGTCCTGAGGGACCGCTGCAGTGTCGGAGGGGTAGTACTGCGGAAGCATTGCACTGTTGGAGGGGCAGTACTGAGGGAGTGCCGCACTGTCAGAGGAACGGCACTGAGGGATGCTGCACTGTTGGAGGGGCTGTACTGAGGGGGCTATGCACTTTCGGAGGGGCTGTACTGAGGGAGTGCTGCACTGCTGGAGGGGCGATACTGAGAGAGGGCTGCACTGTTGGAGGGGCAGTACTGAAGGTGCGCTGCACTGTCGGAGGGGCAGTAATGAGGGTGCGCTGCACTGTTGAAGGGGCAGTACCGAGGGTCGCTACACTGTTGAAGGGGCAGTACTGAGGATCGCTACACTGTTGAAGGGGCAGTACTGAGGATCGCTACACTGTTGAAGGGGCAGTACTGAGGGAGTGCCGCACTGTCGGAGGGGCAGAACTGAGGGAGCACTGCACTGTCAGAGGTGCCAGTACTGAGGGAGATCTGCACTGTCGGAGGGGCAGTACTGAGGGTGCGCTGCACTGTCCGAGGGGCAGTACTGAGGGAGTGCTGCACTGTTGGAGGGGCAGTACTGAGGGAGTGCTGTGCTGTCGGAGGGGCAGTACTGAGGGAGTGCTGCACTGTTGTAGGGGCGGTAATGAGGGCCACTGCACTGTCGGAGGGGCAGTACTGAGGGCCACTGCACTGTCGGAGGGGCAGCAGTACTGAGGGGCGCTGCACTGTCGGAGTGGCAGTACTGAGGGAGGGCTGCACTGTTGGGGGGGCAGTACTGAGGGAGTGCCACACAGTCGGAGGGGCGGTATTGAGAGAGTGCTGCACTGTTGGAGGGGCAGTACTGAGGGAGTGCCGCACAGTTGGAGGGGTGGTACTGAGTGACGCTGCAGTCCTGGAGGGGCAGTACTGAGGGGGCTCTGCACTTTCGGAGGGGCAGTACTGAGGGAGCGCTGCACTGTTGGAGCAGCCGTACTAAGGGAGTGCCGCACTGTCAGAGGGGCGGTATTGAGATGGGGTGCACTGTCAGAGGGGCAGCACTGAGGGAGCGCCGCACTGTCGGAGGGGCAGTACTGAGGGAGTGCTGCACTGTCGGATGGGCCGTACTGAGAGAGCACTGTACTGTGAGAGCACTGTACTGTTGGAGGGGCAGTACTGAGGGATGCTGCACTCTGAAGGGGCAGTAATGAGGGAGCGCTGCACTGGCGGAGGGGCAGTATAGAGAGAGCGCTGCACAGTTGGAGGGGCAGTACTGAGGGATGCTGCACTGTCGGAGGGGCAGTACTGAGGGAGTGCTGCACTGTTGGAGGGGCAGTACCGAGGAAGTGCCGCAATGTCGGAGGGGCAGTACTGAGGGACACTGCACTTTTCAAGGGGCAGTACTGAGGGATCGCCGTACTGTCGAAGGGGCAGTACTGAGGGGGCTTTGTACTATCGGAGGTGTAGTACTGTGGTACGCTGCACTGTTGGAGCAGCCGTACTAATGGAGTGCGGCACTGTCAGAGGGGCGGTATTGAGATGGGGTGCACTGTTGGAGGGGCGGTACTGAGGGAGTGCTGCACTGTCAGAGGTGCCAGTCCTGAGGGAGCGCTGCACTGTCGGAGGGGCAGTACTGAGGGAGAGCTGCAATGTTGGAGGGGCATTACTGAGTAAGTGCTGCACTGTCGGAGGGGTAGTACTGAGGAAGCGCCGCAATGTCGGACGGGCAGTATTGAGGGACGCTGCACTTTTGCAGGGGCAGTACTGAGGGAGTGCCGCAGTGTCGGAGGGGCAGTACTGATAGACTGCTGCACTGTAGGAGGGGCAGTACTGAGGGAGTGCTGCACTGTCGGAGTGGCAGTACTGAGGGAGCACTGCACTGTCGGAGGGGCAGTATTGAGAGAGTGCTGCACGGTTGGAGGGGCTGTACTGAGGGATGCTGCACTGTCGGAGGGGCAGTGCTGAGGGAGCGCTGCACTGTCGGAGGGGCAGTACTGAGGGAGCGCTGCACTGTCGGAGGGGCAGTACTGAGGGAGAGCTGCACTGTCGAGAGGGGCAGTACTGAGGGAGTGCTGCACGGTTGGAGGGGCCGTCATGAGGGATGCTGCACTGTCGGAGGGGCAGTACTGAGGGAGCGCTGCACTGTCGGAGGGGCAGTACTGAGGGCCGCTGCACTGTCGGAGGGGCAGCAGTACTGAGGGGTGCTGCACTGTCGGAGGGGCAGTACTGAGGGAGCGCTGCACTGTCGGAGGGGCAGTACTGAGGGAGTGCCGCACTGTCAGAGGGGCGGTATTGAGATGGGGTGCACTGTTGGAGGGGCGGATCCGAGGGAGTGCTGCACTGTCAGAGGTGCAGTATTGAGGGAGCGCTACACTGACGGAGGGGCAGCACTGAGGGAGCGCCGCACTGTCGGAGGGGCAGTACTGAGGGAGTGATGCGCTGCCGGAGGGGCAGTACTGAGGGAGTGATGCACTGCCGGAGGGGCGGTATTGAGAGAGCGCTGCACTGTCAGAGGGGCAGTACTGTGGGAGTGCTGCACTGTCGGAGGGGCAGTACTGAGGGAGCACTGCACTGTCAGAGGGGCAGTACTGAGGGAGAGCTGCACTGTCGGAGGGGCAGTACTGAGGGTGCTCTGCACTGTCGGAAGGGCGGTACTGAGAAAGTGCTGCACTATCTGAGGTGCAGTACTGAGGGAGAGCCGCACTGTCGGAGGGGAAATACTGATGGAGTGCTGCACTGTCGGAGGGGCAGTACTGAGGGAGTGCTCCACTGTCGGAGTGGCAGTACTGAGGGAGCGCCGCACTGTCAGAGGGGCAGTACTGAGGGAGTGCCGCACTGTTGGAGGGGCAGTACTGATGGAGTGCCGCACTGTCGGAGGGGCAGTACTGATGGAGTGCCGCACTGTTGGAGGGGCAGTACTGAGGGTGTGCCGCACTGTCGGAGGTGCACTACTGAGGGAGCGCCGCACTATCAGAGTGGCAGTACTGATGGAGCGCAGTACTGTCGGAGGTGCACTACTGAGGGAGAGCCGCACTGTCGGAGGGGAAATACTGATGGAGTGCTGCACTGTCGGAGGGGCAGTACTGATGGAGAGCTGCACTGTCGGAGGGGCAGTACTGAGGGCGTGCTGCAGTGTCGGAGGGGCAGTATTGAGAGAGTGCTGCACTGTTGGAGGGGCAGTACTGATGGAGCAATGCACTCTCTGAGGGGCAGTAATGAGAGTGCGCTGCACTGCAGAGCGGCAGTGCTGAGGTATGCTGCACTGTTGGAGGGGCAGTACTGAGGGAGTGCCGCACTGTCGGAGGAGCACTACTGAGGGAGCACTGCACTGTTGAAGGGCAGCACTGAGGGAGCGCCACACTGTCGGAGGGGCAGTACTGATGGAGAGCTGCACTGTCGGAGGGGCAGTACTGAGAGAGTGCTGCACTGTCGGAGTGGCAGTATTGACGGCATGCCGCACTGTTGGAGGGGCAGTATTGAGGGCATGCCGCACTGTCGGAGGGGCAGTACTGAGAGAGCACTGCACTGTCGGAGGGGCAGTACTGATGGAGAGCTGCACTTTCAGAGGGGCAGTGCTGAGGTATGCTGCACTGTTGGAGGGGCAGTACCGAGGGTCGCTACACTGTTGAAGGGGCAGTACTGAGGATCGCTACACTGTTGAAGGGGCAGTACTGAGGGAGTGCCGCACTGTCGGAGGGGCAGAACTGAGGGAGCACTGCACTGTCAGAGGTGCCAGTACTGAGGGAGATCTGAACTGTCGGAGGGGCAATACTGAGGGTGCCCTGCACTGTCCGAGGGGCAGTACTGAGGGGGCTCTGCACTGTCGGAGGGGCAGTACTGAGGGAGCACTGCAATGTCGGAGGGGCAGTACTGAGGGACGCTGCACTGTTGGAGGGGCAGTACTGAGGGAGTGCTGCACTGTTGGAAGTGCCGCACAGTCGGAGGGGCGGGTACTGAGAGAGGGCTGCTCTGTTGGAGGGGCGGGTACTGAGGGAGTGCTGCACTGTCAGAGGTGCAGTACTGAGGGAGCGCCGCACCGTCGGAGGGGCAGTACTGAGGGTGCGCTGCACTGTCGGATGGGCAGTACTGATGGAGATCTGCACTGTTGGAGTGGCAGTACTGAGGGAGAGCTGCACTGTTGGAGGGGCAGTACTGAGGAAGTGCCGCAATGTCGGAGGGGCAGTACTGAGGGACGCTGCGCTTTTGAAGGGGCAGTACTGAGAGAGCGCTGTACTGTCAGAGGGGCAGTACCGAGGGAGCGCTGCACTGTCGGTGGGGCAGTACTGAGGGATCACTGCACTGTTGGAGGGGCGGTACTGAGGGAGTGCTGCATGGTTGGAGGGGCAGTACTGAGTGGGCTCTGCACTGTCGGAGGGGCAGTACTGAGGGACTGCTGCACTGTCAGAGGTGCAGTACTGAGGGAGCGCGCACTGTCGGAGGGGCAGTACTGAGGGAGCACTGCACTCTCGGAGGTGGAGTACTGAGGGAGAGCTGCACTGTCGGATGGGCAGTACTGAGGGCCGCTGCACTGTTGGAGGGGCAGTACTGAGGTGGCTCTGCACTGTCGGAGGGGCAGTATTGAGTGGGCTCTGCACTGTCGGATCGGCAGTACTGAGGGAGTGCTGCACTGTCGGAAGGGCGGTACTGAGGGTGCTCTGCATTGTCGGAGGGGCCGTACTGAGGGACGCAGCACTGTCGGAGGGGAAGTACTGAGGGAGCATTGCACTGTCTGAGGGGCAGTATAGAGCGCTGCACGGTCGGAGGGGCAGTACTGAGGAGTGCTGCACTGTCAGAGAGGCAGTACTGTGGGAGTGCTGCACTGTCGGTGGGGCAGAACTGAGGGAGCGCCGCACTGTCGGAGGGGCTGTACTGAGGGTGCTCTGCACTGTCGGAAGGGCGGTACTGAGGGTGCTCTGCATTGTCGGAAGGGCAGTACTGAGGGAGTGCCGCACTGTCGGAGGGGCAGTACTGAGGGAGCACTGCAGTGTCAGAGGTGCCGGTACTGAGGGAGTGCTGCACTGTCAGATGGGCAGTACTGAGAGAGTGCTGCACTGTTGAAGGGCAGCACTGAGGGACCGCCGCACTGTCGGAGGTGCCAGTACTGAGGGTGCGCTGCACTGTCGGAGGGGCAGTACTGAGGGGGCTCTGCACTGTTGGAAGGGCAGTACTGAGGGAGTGCTGAACTGTTGGAGGGGCAGTACGGATGGAGCGCTGCACTGTTGGAGGGCAGTACTGAGAGAGGGCTGACCTATTGGAGTGGCAATACTGATGGAGAGCTGCACTGTTGGAGGGGCAGTACTGAGGGTGCGCTGCACTGTCGGATGGGCAATACTGATGGAGAGCTGCACTGTCGGAGGGGCAGTACTGAGGGACACTGCACTTTTGGAGTGGCAGTACTGAGGGAGAGCTGCACTGTTGGAGGAGCAGTACTGAGGAAGTGCCGCAATGTCGGCGGGGCAGTACTGAGGGACGCTGCACTTTTGAAGGGGCAGTACTGAGGGAGCGCCATACTGTTGGAGGGGCAGTACTGAGAGAGTGCAGCACTGTTGGCGGGGCATTACTGAGGGAGTGGTCCACTGTCGGAGTGGCTGTACTGAGGGAGCGCCGCACTGCTGAGGGGCATTACTGAGGTACGTTGCACTGTTTGAAGGGCAGTACTCAGGGTCGCTACACTGTCGGAGGGGCAGTACTGAGGGAGCTCTGCACTGTCGGAAGGGCGGTACTGAGAGAGTGCTGCACTGTCAGAGGGGCAGTACGGATGGAGAGCTGCACTGTCGGAGGGGCAGTACTGAGGGAGCGCTGCACTGTCAGAGGTGCTGGTACTGAGGGAGTGCTGCACTGTAAGAGGGGTACTACTGAAAGAGTGCGGCACTGTTGAAGGGGCAGTACTGAGGGTGTGCCGCACTGTTGGAGGGGTAGTACTGAGGAAGCGCTGCACTGTCGGAGGGGCAGTCCTGAGGGACCGCTGCAGTGTCGGAGGGGTAGTACTGCGGAAGCATTGCACTGTTGGAGGGGCAGTACTGAGGGAGTGCCGCACTGTCAGAGGAACGGCACTGAGGGACGCTGCACTGTTGGAGGGGCTGTACTGAGGGGGCTATGCACTTTCGGAGGGGCTGTACTGAGGGAGTGCTGCACTGCTGGAGGGGCGATACTGAGAGAGGGCTGCACTGTTGGAGGGGCAGTACTGAAGGTGCGCTGCACTGTCGGAGGGGCAGTAATGAGGGTGCGCTGCACTGTTGAAGGGGCAGTACCGAGGGTCGCTACACTGTTGAAGGGGCAGTACTGAGGATCGCTACACTGTTGAAGGGGCAGTACTGAGGATCGCTACACTGTTGAAGGGGCAGTACTGAGGGAGTGCCGCACTGTCGGAGGGGCAGAACTGAGGGAGCACTGCACTGTCAGAGGTGCCAGTACTGAGGGAGATCTGCACTGTCGGAGGGGCAGTACTGAGGGTGCGCTGCACTGTCCGAGGGGCAGTACTGAGGGAGTGCTGCACTGTTGGAGGGGCAGTACTGAGGGAGTGCTGTGCTGTCGGAGGGGCAGTACTGAGGGAGTGCTGCACTGTTGTAGGGGCGGTAATGAGGGCCACTGCACTGTCGGAGGGGCAGTACTGAGGGCCACTGCACTGTCGGAGGGGCAGCAGTACTGAGGGGCGCTGCACTGTCGGAGTGGCAGTACTGAGGGAGTGCCACACAGTCGGAGGGGCGGTATTGAGAGAGTGCTGCACTGTTGGAGGGGCAGTACTGAGGGAGTGCCGCACAGTTGGAGGGGTGGTACTGAGTGACGCTGCAGTCCTGGAGGGGCAGTACTGAGGGGGCTCTGCACTTTCGGAGGGGCAGTACTGAGGGAGCGCTGCACTGTTGGAGCAGCCGTACTAAGGGAGTGCCGCACTGTCAGAGGGGCGGTATTGAGATGGGGTGCACTGTCAGAGGGGCAGCACTGAGGGAGCGCCGCACTGTCGGAGGGGCAGTACTGAGGGAGTGCTGCACTGTCGGATGGGCGGTACTGAGAGAGCACTGTACTGTGAGAGCACTGTACTGTTGGAGGGGCAGTACTGAGGGATGCTGCACTCTGAAGGGGCAGTAATGAGGGAGCGCTGCACTGGCGGAGGGGCAGTATAGAGAGAGCGCTGCACAGTTGGAGGGGCAGTACTGAGGGATGCTGCACTGTCGGAGGGGCAGTACTGAGGGAGTGCTGCACTGTTGGAGGGGCAGTACCGAGGAAGTGCCGCAATGTCGGAGGGGCAGTACTGAGGGAGAGCTGCAATGTTGGAGGGGCATTACTGAGTAAGTGCTGCACTGTCGGAGGGGTTGTACTGAGGAAGCGCCGCAATGTCGGACGGGCAGTATTGAGGGACGCTGCACTTTTGCAGGGGCAGTACTGAGGGAGTGCCGCAGTGTCGGAGGGGCAGTACTGATAGACTGCTGCACTGTAGGAGGGGCAGTACTGAGGGAGTGCTGCACTGTCGGAGTGGCAGTACTGAGGGAGCACTGCACTGTCGGAGGGGCAGTATTGAGAGAGTGCTGCACGGTTGGAGGGGCTGTACTGAGGGATGCTGCACTGTCGGAGGGGCAGTGCTGAGGGAGCACTGCACTGTCGGAGGGGCAGTACTGAGGGAGCGCTGCACTGTCGGAGGGGCAGTACTGAGGGAGAGCTGCACTGTCGAGAGGGGCAGTACTGAGGGAGTGCTGCACGGTTGGAGGGGCCGTCATGAGGGATGCTGCACTGTCGGAGGGGCAGTACTGAGGGAGCGCTGCACTGTCGGAGGGGCAGTACTGAGGGAGCGCTGCGCTGTCGGAGGGGCAGTACTGAGGGGGTGCTGCACCGTCAGAGGGGCAGTACTGAGGGAGTGCTCCACTGTCGGAGGGGCAGCAGTACTGAGGGAGCACTGCACTGTTGGAGGGGCGGTAATGAGGGCCACTGCACTGTCGGAGGGGCAGTACTGAGGGACGCTGCACTTTTGAAGGGGCAGTACTGAGGGAGCGCCATACTGTTGGAGGGGCAGTACTGAGAGAGTGCAGCACTGTTGGCGGGGCATTACTGAGGGAGTGGTCCACTGTCGGAGTGGCTGTACTGAGGGAGCGCCGCACTGCTGAGGGGCATTACTGAGGTACGTTGCACTGTTTGAAGGGCAGTACTCAGGGTCGCTACACTGTCGGAGGGGCAGTACTGAGGGAGCTCTGCACTGTCGGAAGGGCGGTACTGAGAGAGTGCTGCACTGTCAGAGGGGCAGTACGGATGGAGAGCTGCACTGTCGGAGGGGCAGTACTGAGGGAGCGCTGCACTGTCAGAGGTGCTGGTACTGAGGGAGTGCTGCACTGTAAGAGGGGTACTACTGAAAGAGTGCGGCACTGTTGAAGGGGCAGTACTGAGGGTGTGCCGCACTGTTGGAGGGGTAGTACTGAGGAAGCGCTGCACTGTCGGAGGGGCAGTCCTGAGGGACCGCTGCAGTGTCGGAGGGGTAGTACTGCGGAAGCATTGCACTGTTGGAGGGGCAGTACTGAGGGAGTGCCGCACTGTCAGAGGAATGGCACTGAGGGACGCTGCACTGTTGGAGGGGCTGTACTGAGGGGGCTATGCACTTTCGGAGGGGCTGTACTGAGGGAGTGCTGCACTGCTGGAGGGGCGATACTGAGAGAGGGCTGCACTGTTGGAGGGGCAGTACTGAAGGTGCGCTGCACTGTCGGAGGGGCAGTAATGAGGGTGCGCTGCACTGTTGAAGGGGCAGTACCGAGGGTCGCTACACTGTTGAAGGGGCAGTACTGAGGATCGCTACACTGTTGAAGGGGCAGTACTGAGGATCGCTACACTGTTGAAGGGGCAGTACTGAGGGAGTGCCGCACTGTCGGAGGGGCAGAACTGAGGGAGCACTGCACTGTCAGAGGTGCCAGTACTGAGGGAGATCTGCACTGTCGGAGGGGCAGTACTGAGGGTGCGCTGCACTGTCCGAGGGGCAGTACTGAGGGAGTGCTGCACTGTTGGAGGGGCAGTACTGAGGGAGTGCTGTGCTGTCGGAGGGGCAGTACTGAGGGAGTGCTGCACTGTTGTAGGGGCGGTAATGAGGGCCACTGCACTGTCGGAGGGGCAGTACTGAGGGCCACTGCACTGTCGGAGGGGCAGCAGTACTGAGGGGCGCTGCACTGTCGGAGTGGCAGTACTGAGGGAGGGCTGCACTGTTGGGGGGGCAGTACTGAGGGAGTGCCACACAGTCGGAGGGGCGGTATTGAGAGAGTGCTGCACTGTTGGAGGGGCAGTACTGAGGGAGTGCCGCACAGTTGGAGGGGTGGTACTGAGTGACGCTGCAGTCCTGGAGGGGCAGTACTGAGGGGGCTCTGCACTTTCGGAGGGGCAGTACTGAGGGAGCGCTGCACTGTTGGAGCAGCCGTACTAAGGGAGTGCCGCACTGTCAGAGGGGCGGTATTGAGATGGGGTGCACTGTCAGAGGGGCAGCACTGAGGGAGCGCCGCACTGTCGGAGGGGCAGTACTGAGGGAGTGCTGCACTGTCGGATGGGCGGTACTGAGAGAGCACTGTACTGTGAGAGCACTGTACTGTTGGAGGGGCAGTACTGAGGGATGCTGCACTCTGAAGGGGCAGTAATGAGGGAGCGCTGCACTGGCGGAGGGGCAGTATAGAGAGAGCGCTGCACAGTTGGAGGGGCAGTACTGAGGGATGCTGCACTGTCGGAGGGGCAGTACTGAGGGAGTGCTGCACTGTTGGAGGGGCAGTACCGAGGAAGTGCCGCAATGTCGGAGGGGCAGTACTGAGGGACACTGCACTTTTCAAGGGGCAGTACTGAGGGATCGCCGTACTGTCGAAGGGGCAGTACTGAGGGGGCTTTGTACTATCGGAGGTGTAGTACTGTGGTACGCTGCACTGTTGGAGCAGCCGTACTAATGGAGTGCCGCACTGTCAGAGGGGCGGTATTGAGATGGGGTGCACTGTTGGAGGGGCGGTACTGAGGGAGTGCTGCACTGTCAGAGGTGCCAGTCCTGAGGGAGCGCTGCACTGTCGGAGGGGCAGTACTGAGGGAGAGCTGCAATGTTGGAGGGGCATTACTGAGTAAGTGCTGCACTGTCGGAGGGGTAGTACTGAGGAAGCGCCGCAATGTCGGACGGGCAGTATTGAGGGACGCTGCACTTTTGCAGGGGCAGTACTGAGGGAGTGCCGCAGTGTCGGAGGGGCAGTACTGAGGGAGTGCTGCACTGTCGGAGTGGCAGTACTGAGGGAGCACTGCACTGTCGGAGGGGCAGTATTGAGAGAGTGCTGCACGGTTGGAGGGGCTGTACTGAGGGATGCTGCACTGTCGGAGGGGCAGTGCTGAGGGAGCGCTGCACTGTCGGAGGGGCAGTACTGAGGGAGCACTGCACTGTCGGAGGGGCAGTACTGAGGGAGAGCTGCACTGTCGAGAGGGGCAGTACTGAGGGAGTGCTGCACGGTTGGAGGGGCCATCATGAGGGATGCTGCACTGTCGGAGGGGCAGTACTGAGGGAGCGCTGCACTGTCGGAGGGGCAGTACTGAGGGAGCGCTGCGCTGTCGGAGGGGCAGTACTGAGGGGGTGCTGCACCGTCAGAGGGGCAGTACTGAGGGAGTGCTCCACTGTCGGAGGGGCAGCAGTACTGAGGGAGCACTGCACTGTTGGAGGGGCGGTAATGAGGGCCACTGCACTGTCGGAGGGGCAGTACTGAGGGCCGCTGCACTGTCGGAGGGGCAGCAGTACTGAGGGGTGCTGCACTGTCGGAGGGGCAGTACTGAGGGAGCGCTGCACTGTCGGAGGGGCAGTACTGAGGGAGAGCTGCACTGTCGAGAGGGGCAGTACTGAGGGAGTGCTGCACGGTTGGAGGGGCCGTCATGAGGGATGCTGCACTGTCGGAGGGGCAGTACTGAGGGAGCGCTGCACTGTCGGAGGGGCAGTACTGAGGGAGCGCTGCGCTGTCGGAGGGGCAGTACTGAGGGGGTGCTGCACTGTCGGAGGGGCAGTACTGAGGGTCGATTCACTGTGGAAGGGCATTAATGAGGGAATGCAGCACTGTCGGAGGGGCAGTACTGAGGGAACGCTGCAGTGTTGGAGGGGCGGTATTGAGAGAGTGCTGCACCGTCAGAGGGGCAGTACTGAGGGAGTGCTCCACTGTCGGAGGGGCAGTACTGAGGGAGCACTGCACTGTTGGAGGGGCGGTAATGAGGGCCACTGCACTGTCGGAGGGGCAGTACTGAGGGCCGCTGCACTGTCGGAGGGGCAGCAGTACTGAGGGGTGCTGCACTGTCGGAGGGGCAGTACTGAGGGAGTGCCGCACAGTTGGAGGGGTGGTACTGAGTGACGCTGCACTGCTGGAGGGGCAGTACTGAGGGGGCTCTGCACTGTCGGAGGGGCAGTACTGAGGGAGCGCTGCACTGTCGAAGGGGCAGTACTGAGGGGGCTTTGTACTATCGGAGGTGTAGTACTGTGGCACGCTGCACTGTTGGAGCAGCCGTACTAAGGGAGTGCCGCACTGTCAGAGGGGCGGTATTGAGATGGGGTGCACTGTTGGAGGGGCGGATCCGAGGGAGTGCTGCACTGTCAGAGGTGCAGTATTGAGGGAGCGCCACACTGACGGAGGGGCAGCACTGAGGGAGCGCCGCACTGTCGGAGGGGCAGTACTGAGGGAGTGATGCACTGCCGGAGGGGCGGTATTGAGAGAGCGCTGCACTGTCAGAGGGGCAGTACTGTGGGAGTGCTGCACTGTCGGAGGGGCAGTACTGAGGGAGCACTGCACTGTCAGAGGGGCAGTACTGAGGGAGAGCTGCACTGTCGGAGGGGCAGTACTGAGGGTGCTCTGCACTGTCGGAAGGGCGGTACTGAGAAAGTGCTGCACTGTCTGAGGTGCAGTACTGAGGGAGAGCCGCACTGTCGGAGGGGAAATACTGATGGAGTGCTGCACTGTCGGAGGGGCAGTACTGAGGGAGTGCTCCACTGTCGGAGTGGCAGTACTGAGGGAGCGCCGCACTGTCAGAGGGGCAGTACTGAGGGAGTGCCGCACTGTTGGAGGGGCAGTACTGATGGAGTGCCGCACTGTTGGAGGGGCAGTACTGATGGAGTGCCGCACTGTTGGAGGGGCAGTACTGAGGGTGTGCCGCACTGTCGGAGGTGCACTACTGAGGGAGCGCCGCACTATCAGAGTGGCAGTACTGATGGAGCGCAGTACTGTCGGAGGTGCACTACTGAGGGAGAGCCGCACTGTCGGAGGGGAAATACTGATGGAGTGCTGCACTGTCGGAGGGGCAGTACTGATGGAGAGCTGCACTGTCGGAGGGGCAGTACTGAGGGCGTGCTGCAGTGTCGGAGGGGCAGTATTGAGAGAGTGCTGCACTGTTGGAGGGGCAGTACTGATGGAGCAATGCACTCTCTGAGGGGCAGTAATGAGAGTGCGCTGCACTGCAGAGCGGCAGTGCTGAGGTATGCTGCACTGTTGGAGGGGCAGTACTGAGGGAGTGCCGCACTGTCGGAGGAGCACTACTGAGGGAGCACTGCACTGTTGAAGGGCAGCACTGAGGGAGCGCCACACTGTCGGAGGGGCAGTACTGATGGAGAGCTGCACTGTTGGAGGGGCAGTACTGAGAGAGTGCTGCACTGTCGGAGTGGCAGTATTGACGGCATGCCACACTGTTGGAGGGGCAGTATTGAGGGCATGCCGCACTGTCGGAGGGGCAGTACTGAGAGAGCACTGCACTGTCGGAGGGGCAGTACTGATGGAGAGCTGCACTTTCAGAGGGGCAGTGCTGAGGTATGCTGCACTGTTGGAGGGGCAGTACCGAGGGTCGCTACACTGTTGAAGGGACAGTACTGAGGATCGCTACACTGTTGAAGGGGCAGTACTGAGGGAGTGCCGCACTGTCGGAGGGGCAGAACTGAGGGAGCACTGCACTGTCAGAGGTGCCAGTACTGAGGGAGATCTGCACTGTCGGAGGGGCAATACTGAGGGTGCCCTGCACTGTCCGAGGGGCAGTACTGAGGGGGCTCTGCACTGTCGGAGGGGCAGTACTGAGGGACGCTGCACTGTTGGAGGGGCGGTACTGAGGGAGTGCTGCACTGTTGGAGGGGCAGTACTGAGGAAGTGCCGCAATGTCGGAGGGGCAGTACTGAGGGACGCTGCGCTTTTGAAGGGGCAGTACTGAGAGAGCGCTGTACTGTTGGAGGGGCAGTACCGAGGGAGCGCTGCACTGTCGGTGGGGCAGTACTGAGGGATCACTGCACTTTTGGAGGGGCGGTACTGAGGGAGTGCTGCATGGTTGGAGGGGCAGTACTGAGTGGGCTCTGCACTGTCGGAAGGGCAGTACTGAGGGACTGCTGCACTGTCAGAGGTGCAGTACTGAGGGAGCGCGCACTGTCGGAGGGGCAGTACTGAGGGAGCACTGCACTCTCGGAGGTGGAGTACTGAGGGAGAGCTGCACTGTCGGATGGGCAGTACTGAGGGCCGCTGCACTGTCGGAGGGGCAGTACTGAGGTGGCTCTGCACTGTCGGAGGGGCAGTATTGAGTGGGCTCTGCACTGTCGGATCGGCAGTACTGAGGGACGCTGCATTGTTGGAGGGGCGGTACTGAAGGAGTGCTGCACTGTTGGAGGGGCAGTACGGATGGAGCACTGCACTGTATGAGGGGCAATACTGGGAGAGGGCTGCACTATTGGAGGGGCAATACTGATGGAGAGCTGCACTGTCGGAGGGGCAGTACTGAGGGAACGCAGCACTGTCGGACGGGAAATACTGAGGGCCGCTGCACTGTTGGAGGGCCAGTACTGAAGGACACTGCACTGTCGGAGGGGCAGTACTGAGGGAGAGCTGCACCGTCGGAGGGGCAGTACTGAGGGTGCGCTGCACTGTCAGAGGTGCCAGTACTGAGGGACACTGCACTGTCGGAGTGGTAGTACTGAGGGAGAGCTGCACCGTCAGAGGGGCAGCCCTGAGGGTGCGTTGCACTGTCGGATGGGCACTACTGTTGGAGAGCTGCACTGTCGGAGGGGCCATACTGAGGGACGCAGCACTGTCGGAGGGGAAGTACTGAGGGCCGCTGCACTGTTGGAGGGGCAGGACTGAGGGACACTGCACTGTCGGAGTGGCAGTACTGAGGGAGAGCTGCACTGTTGGCGGGGCAGTACTGAGGGAGCGCCATACTGTCGGAGGGGCAGTACTGAGGGCGTGCCGCACTGTCGGAGGGGCAGTACTGAGGGAATGCTGCATTGTCGGAGTGGCAGTACTGAAGGAGCGCCGCACTGTCGGAGGGGCAGTACTGAGGGTGCGCTGCACTGCTGAGGGGCAGTACTGAGGTACATTGCACTGTTTGAGGGGCAGTACTGAGGGTCGCTGCACTGTTGAAGGGACAGTACTGAGGGAGTGGCGCACTGTCAGAGGGGCAGTACTGAGGAAGCACTGCACTGTCGGAGGGGCAGTACTGAGGGATGCTGCACTGTGGAGGGGCAGTAATGAGGGAGCGCTGCACTGTTGGAGGGGTGTTACTGAGAGAGTACTGCACTGTCGGAGGGGCGGTACTGAGCGAGCGCTGCATTGTCGGAGGGGCAGTACTGAGGGAGCATTGCACTGTCTGAGGGGCAGTATAGAGCGCTGCACAGTTGGAGGGGCCGTACTCAGGAGTGCTGCACTGTCAGAGAGGCAGTACTGTGGGAACGCAGCACTGTCGGACGGGAAATACTGAGGGCCGCAGCACTGTCGGAGGGGCAGTACTGAGGGACACTGCACTTTTGGAGTGGCAGTACTGAGGAAGTGCCGCAATGTCGGCGGGGCAGTACTGAGGGACGCTGCACTTTTGAAGGGGCAGTACTGAGGGAGCGCCATACTGTTGGAGGGGCAGTACTGAGAGAGTGCAGCACTGTTGGCGGGGCATTACTGAGGGAGTGGTCCACTGTCGGAGTGGCTGTACTGAGGGAGCGCCGCACTGCTGAGGGGCAGTACTGAGGTACGTTGCACTGTTTGAAGGGCAGTACTCAGGGTCGCTACACTGTTGAAGGGGCAGTACTGAGGGAGTGCCGCACTGTCGGAGGAGCACTACTGAGGGAGCACTGCACTGTTGAAGGGCAGCACTGAGGGAGCGCCACATTGTCGGAGGGGCAGTACTGATGGAGAGCTGCACTGTCGGAGGGGCAGTACTGAGAGAGTGCTGCACTGTCGGAGTGGCAGTATTGACGGCATGCCGCACTGTCGGAGGGGCAGTATTGAGGGCATGCCGCACTGTCGGAGGGGCAGTACTGAGAGAGCACTGCACTGTCGGAGGGGCAGTACTGAGGGAGCGCTGCACTGTCGGTGGGGCAGTACTGAGGGTGCTCTGCACTGTCGGAGGGGCAGTCCTGAGGGTGCTCTGCACTGTCGGAAGGGCGGTACTGAGAGAGTGCTGCACTGTCAGAGGGGCAGTACGGATGGAGAGCTGCACTGTCGGAGGGGCAGTACTGAGGGAGCGCTGCACTGTCAGAGGTGCTGGTACTGAGGGAGTGCTGCACTTTAAGAGGGGTACTACTGAAAGAGTGCGGCACTGTTGAAGGGGCAGTACTGAGGGTGTGCCGCACTGTTGGAGGGGTAGTACTGAGGAAGCGCTGCACTGTCGGAGGGGCAGTCCTGAGGGACCGCTGCAGTGTCGGAGGGGTAGTACTGCGGAAGCATTGCACTGTTGGAGGGGCAGTACTGAGGGAGTGCCGCACTGTCAGAGGAACGGCACTGAGGGACGCTGCACTGTTGGAGGGGCTGTACTGATGGGGCTATGCACTTTCGGAGGGGCTGTACTGAGGGAGTGCTGCACTGCTGGAGGGGCGATACTGAGAGAGGGCTGCACTGTTGGAGGGGCAGTACTGAAGGTGCGCTGCACTGTCGGAGGGGCAGTAATGAGGGTGCGCTGCACTGTTGAAGGGGCAGTACCGAGGGTCGCTACACTGTTGAAGGGGCAGTACTGAGGATCGCTACACTGTTGAAGGGGCAGTACTGAGGATCGCTACACTGTTGAAGGGGCAGTACTGAGGGAGTGCCGCACTGTCGGAGGGGCAGAACTGAGGGAGCACTGCACTGTCAGAGGTGCCAGTACTGAGGGAGATCTGCACTGTCGGAGGGGCAGTACTGAGGGTGCGCTGCACTGTCTGAGGGGCAGTACTGAGGGAGTGCTGCACTGTTGGAGGGGCAGTACTGAGGGAGTGCTGTGCTGTCGGAGGGGCAGTACTGAGGGAGTGCTGCACTGTTGTAGGGGCGGTAATGAGGGCCACTGCACTGTCGGAGGGGCAGTACTGAGGGCCACTGCACTGTCGGAGGGGCAGCAGTACTGAGGGGCGCTGCACTGTCGGAGTGGCAGTACTGAGGGAGGGCTGCACTGTTGGGGGGGCAGTACTGAGGGAGTGCCACACAGTCGGAGGGGCGGTATTGAGAGAGTGCTGCACTGTTGGAGGGGCAGTACTGAGGGAGTGCCGCACAGTTGGAGGGGTGGTACTGAGTGACGCTGCAGTCCTGGAGGGGCAGTACTGAGGGGGCTCTGCACTTTCGGAGGGGCAGTGCTGAGGGAGTGCTGCACTGTTGGAGCAGCCGTACTAAGGGAGTGCCGCACTGTCAGAGGGGCGGTATTGAGATGGGGTGCACTGTCAGAGGGGCAGCACTGAGGGAGCGCCGCACTGTCGGAGGGGCAGTACTGAGGGAGTGCTGCACTGTCGGATGGGCGGTACTGAGAGAGCACTGTACTGTGAGAGCACTGTACTGTTGGAGGGGCAGTACTGAGGGAGCGCTGCACTGTCGGAGGGGCAGTACTAAAGGAGCGCTGCACTGTCGGAGGTAGAGTACTGAGGGAACACTGCACTGTCGGAGGGGCAGTACTAAGGGGGCTCTGCACTGTCGAAGGGGCAGTACTGAGGGGGCTTTGTACTATCGGAGGTGTAGTACTGTGGTACGCTGCACTGTTGGAGCAGCCGTACTAATGGAGTGCCGCACTGTCAGAGGGGCGGTATTGAGATGGGGTGCACTGTTGGAGGGGCGGTACTGAGGGAGTGCTGCACTGTCAGAGGTGCCAGTCCTGAGGGAGCGCTGCACTGTCGGAGGGGCCAGTCCTGAGGGAGCGCTGCACTTTCGGAGGGGCAGTACTGAGGGAGAGCTGCAATGTTGGAGGGGCAGTACTGAGTAAGTGCTGCACTGTCGGAGGGGTAGTACTGAGGAAGCGCCGCAATGTCGGACGGGCAGTATTGAGGGACGCTGCACTTTTGAAGGGGCAGTACTGAGGGAGTGCCGCACTGTCAGAGGGGCAGTACTGAGAGAGCGCTGTACTGTCGGAGGGGCAGTACCGAGGGAGCTCTGCACTGTCGGTGGGGCAGTACTGAGGGATCGCTGCACTGTTGGAGGGGCGGTACTGAGGGAGTGCTGCATGGTTGGAGGGGCAGTACTGAGGGGGCTCTGCACTGTCGGAGGGGCAGTACTGAGGGAGCGCGCACTGTCGGAGGGGCAGTACTGAGGGAGCGCTGCACTCTCGGAGGTGGAGTACTGAGGGAGAGCTGCACTGTCGGATGGGCAGTACTGAGGGCCGCTGCACTGTCGGAGTGGCAGTACTGAGGGAGAGCTGCACTGTTTGCGGGGCAGTACTGAGGGAGCGCCATACTGTCGGAGGGGCAGTACTGAGGGAGCACTGCAATGTCGGTGGGGCAGTACTGAGGGACGCTGCATTGTTGGAGGGGCGGTACTGAAGGAGTGCTGCACTGTTGGAGGGGCAGTACGGATGGAGCACTGCACTATATGAGGGGCAATACTGGGAGAGGGCTGCACTATTGGAGGGGCAATACTGATGGAGAGCTGCACTGTTGGTGGGGCAGTACTGAGGGAACGCAGCACTGTCGGACGGGAAATACTGAGGGCCGCTGCACTGTTGGAGGGCCAGTACTGAAGGACACTGCACTGTCGGAGTGGCAGTACTGAGGGAGAGCTGCACCGTCGGAGGGGCAGTACTGAGGGTGCGCTGCACTGTCAGAGGTGCCAGTACTGAGGGACACTGCACTGTCGGAGTGGTAGTACTGAGGGAGAGCTGCACCATCAGAGGGGCAGCCCTGAGGGTGCATTGCACTGTCGGATGGGCACTACTGATGGAGAGCTGCACTGTCGGAGGGGCCGTACTGAGGGACGCAGCACTGTCGGAGGGGAAGTACTGAGGGCCGCTGCACTGTTGGAGGGGCAGGACTGAGGGACACTGCACTGTCGGAGTGGCAGTACTGAGGGAGAGCTGCACTGTTGGCGGGGCAGTACTGAGGGAGCGCCATACTGTCGGAGGGGCAGTACTGAGGGCGTGCCGCACTGTCGGAGGGGCAGTACTGAGGGAATGCTGCACTGCTGAGGGGCAGTACTGAGGTACATTGCACTGTTTGAGGGGCAGTACTGAGGGTCGCTGCACTGTTGAAGGGGCAGTACTGAGGGAGTGGCGCACTGTCAGAGGGGCAGTACTGAGGAAGCACTGCACTGTCGGAGGGGCAGTACTGAGGGATGCTGCACTGTGGAGGGGCAGTAATGAGGGAGCGCTGCACTGTTGGAGGGGTGTTACTGAGAGAGTGCTGCACTGTCGGAGGGGCGGTACTGAGCGAGCGCTGCATTGTCGGAGGGGCAGTACTGAGGGAGCATTGCACTGTCTGAGGGGCAGTATAGCACGCTGCACAGTTGGAGGGGCCGTATTGAGGAGTGCTGCACCGTCGGAGGGGCAGTACTGAGGGTGCGCTGCACTGTCAGAGGTGCCAGTACTGAGGGACACTGCACTGTCGGAGTGGTAGTACTGAGGGAGAGCTGCACCGTCAAAGGGGCAGTCCTGAGGGTGCGCTGCACTGTCGGAGGGGCAGTACTGAGGGTGCGCTGCACTGTCGGATGGGCACTACTGATGGAGAGCTGCACTGTCGGAGGGGCCGTACTGAGGGACGCAGCACTGTCGGAGGGGAAGTACTGAGGGATGCTGCACTGTGGAGGGGCAGTACTGAGGGAGCGCTGCACTGTTGGAGGGGTGTTACTGAGGGAGCATTGCACTGTCTGAGGGGCAGTATAGAGCGCTGCACGGTTGGAGGGGCCGTACTGAGGAGTGCTGCACTGTCAGAGAGGCAGTACTGTGGGAGTGCTGCACTGTCGGTGGGGCAGAACTGAGGGAGCGCCGCACTGTCGGAGGGGCTGTACTGAGGGTGCTCTGCACGGTCGGAAGGGCGGTACTGAGGGTGCTCTGCATTGTCGGAAGGGCAGTACTGAGGGAGTGCCGCACTGTCGGAGGGGCAGTACTGAGGGAGCACTGCAGTGTCAGAGGTGCCGGTACTGAGGGAGTGCTGCACTGTCAGATGGGCAGTACTGAGAGAGTGCTGCACTGTTGAAGGGCAGCACTGAGGGACCGCCGCACTGTCGGAGGTGCCAGTACTGAGGGAGCGCTGCACTGTCGGAGGGGCAGTACTGAGGGTGCGCTGCACTGTCGGAGGGGCAGTACTGAGGGGGCTCTGCACTGTTGGAAGGGCAGTACTGAGGGAGTGCTGCACTGTTGGAGGGGCAGTACGGATGGAGCGCTGCACTGTTGGAGGGCAGTACTGATGGAGAGCTGCACTGTTGGAGGAGCAGTACTGAGGAAGTGCCGCAATGTCGGCGGGGCAGTACTGAGGGACGCTGCACTTTTGAAGGGGCAGTACTGAGGGAGCGCCATACTGTTGGAGGGGCAGTACTGAGAGAGTGCTGCACTGTTGGCGGGGCATTACTGAGGGAGTGCTCCACTGTCGGAGTGGCTGTCCTGAGGGAGCGCCGCACTGCTGAGGGGCAGTACTGAGTTACGTTGCACTGTTTGAGGGGCAGTACTGAGGGTCGCTGCACTGTTGAAGGGGCAGTACTGAGGGAGTGCCGCACTATCGGAGGGGCAGTAATGATGGAGCGCTGCACTGTTGGAGGGGTGTTACTGAGAGAGTACTGCACTGTCGGAGGGATGGTACTGAGCGAGCGCTGCATTGTCAGAGGGGCAGTACTGAGGGAGCACTGCACTGTCGGAGGGGCAGTATAGAGAGTGCGCTGCACGGTTAGAGGGGCCGTACTGAGGAAGGCTGCACTGTCAGAGGGGCAGTACTGAGGGAGTGCAGCACTGTCAGAGGTGCAGTACTGAGGGAGCGCGCACTGTCGGAGGGGCAGTACTCAGGGTGCACTGCACTGTCGGAGGGGCAGTACTGAGGGGGCTCTGCACTGTCAGAGGGGCAGTATTGAGTGGGCTCTGCACTGTCGGAGGGGCAGTACTGAGGGAGTGCTGCCCTGTCGGAGGGGCAGTACTGAGGGTGCGCTGCACTGACGGAGGGGCTGTACTGAGGGAGTCCTGCACTGTTGGAGGGGCAGTACTGATGGAGTGCCGCACTGTTGGAGGGGCGATACCGAGAGAGGGCTGCACTGTTGGAGGGGCAGTACTGAGGGAGTGCCGCATAGTCGGAGGGGCGGTACTAAGAGAGTGCTGCACTGTTGGAGGGGCGGTACTGAGGGAGTGCCGCACAGTCGGAGGGGCGGTACTGAGGAAGCGCTACACTGTCAGAGGGGCAGTACTGAGGGTGCGCACCGCTGCACTGTCGGAGGGGCAGTACTGAAGGTGCGCTGTACTGTCGGAGGGGCAGTTCTGAGGGAGCGCTGCACTGTCGGAGGGGCAGTTCTGAGGGAATGCTGCACTGTTGGAGGGGCAGTACTGAGGGAGTGCAGCACTGTCAGAGGTGCAGTACTGAGGGAGCGCGCACTGTCAGAGGGGCAGTACTCAGGGTGCACTGCACTGTCGGAGGGGCAGTACTGAGGGGGCTCTGCACTGTCAGAGGGGCAGTATTGAGTGGGCTCTGCACTGTCGGAGGGGCAGTACTGAGGGAGTGCTGCCCTGTCGGAGGGGCAGTACTGAGGGTGCGCTGCACTGACGGAGGGGCTGTACTGAGGGAGTCCTGCACTGTTGGAAGGGCAGTACTGATGGAGTGCCGCACTGTTGGAGGGGCGATACCGAGAGAGGGCTGCACTGTTGGAGGGGCAGTACTGAGGGAGTGCCGCATAGTCGGAGGGGCGGTACTAAGAGAGTGCTGCACTGTTGGAGGGGCGGTACTGAGGGAGTGCCGCACAGTCGGAGGGGCGGGTACTGAGGAAGCGCTACACTGTCAGAGGGGCAGTACTGAGGGTGCGCACCGCTGCACTGTCGGAGGGGCAGTACTGAAGGTGCGCTGTACTGTCGGAGGGGCAGTTCTGAGGGAGCGCTGCACTGTCGGAGGGGCAGTTCTGAGGGAATGCTGCACTGTTGGAGGGGCAGTACTGAGGGAGCGCTGCACTGTCGGAGTGGCAGTATTGAGAGAGCGCTGCACTGTTGGAGGGGCAGTACTGATGGAGTGCTGCCCTGTCGGAGGGGCAGTCCTGAGGGTGCACTGCACTGTCGGAGGGGCAGTACTGGGGGTGTGCTGCACTGTCGGAGGGGCAGTACTGGGGGGGTGCTGCACTGTCGGAGTGGCAGTACTGAGGGACGCTGCACTGTCGAAGGGCAGCAATGAGGGAGTGCTGCACTGTCGGAGGGGCAGTGCTGAGGGGGCTTTGTACTATCGGAGGGGCAGTACTGAGGGAGTGCCGCACTGTCGGAGGGGCGTTCCTGAGAGAGGTCTGCACTGTTGGAGGGGCAGTACTGAGGGAGTGCCGGACAGTCAGAGGGGTGGTACTGAGAGAGGGCTGCACTGTTGGAGGGGTGGTACTGAGGGATTGCTGCACTGTCGGAGGTGCAGTACGGAGGGAGCGCCGCACTGTCGGAGGGGCAGTACTGATGGAGCGCTGCACTGTCAGAGGGGCAGTACTGAGGAAGCATTGCACTGTCAGGGGGCAGTACTGAGGGAGCACTGCACTGTCAGGTGGCAGTATTGAGGGACCGCTGCACTGTCAGGGGGCAGTACTGAGGGAGCGCTGCACTGTCAGAGGTGCCAGTACTGAGGGAGCAGTACACTGTCGGAGGGGCAGTACTGAGGGTGGGCTGCACTGTCGGAGGGGCAGTACTGATGGCATGCTGCATGGTCGGAGGGGCAGGACTGAAGCAACGCTGCACTCTCGGAGGTGGAGTACTGAGGGAGAGCTGCACTGTCGGAGGGGCAGTATTGAGGGCCGCTGCACTGTCAGAGGGGCAGTACTGAGGGGGCTCTGCACTGTCAGAGGGGCAGTATAGAGAGAGGGCTGCACTGTTGGAGGGGCAGTAATGATGGAGAGCTGCACTGTCGGAGGGGCAGTACTGATGGAGCACTGCACTGTCGGAGGGGCACTACTGAGAAAGCGCTGCACTGTCAGAGGGGCAGTACTGAGGGAGCGCTGCACTGTCAGAGGTGCCAGTACTGAGGGAGCGCTGCACCGTCGGAGGGGCAGTACTGAGGGTGCGCTGCACTGTCGGAGGGGCAGTACTGAGGGAACGCAGCACTGTCGGAGGGGAAGTACTGAGGACCGCTGCACTGTTGGAGGTGCAGTAATGAGGACCGCTGCACTGCTGGAGGTGCAGTACTGAGGGAGCGCCGTACTGTCGGAGGGGCAGTACTGATGGCGTGCCGCACTGTGGAGAGGCAGTAATGAGGGAGCGCTGCACTGTTGGAGGGGTGTTACTGAGAGAGTGCTGCATTGTCGGAGGGGCAGTACCGAGGGAGCGTTGCACTGTCGGTGGGGCAGAACTGAGGGAGCGCCGCACTGTCAGAGGGGCCGTACTGACGGTGCTCTGCACTGTCGGAAGGGCGGTACTGAGGGTGCTCTGCACTGTCGGAAGGGTGGTACTGAGGGAGTGCCACACTGTCGGAGGGGCAGTACTGATGGAGTGCCGCACTGTCGGAGGGGCAGTACTGAGAGAGTGCTGCACTGTCGAAGGGGCAGTACTGAGGGTGTGCCGCACTGTCGGAGGTGCACTACTGAGGGAGCGCCGCACTATCGGAGTGGCAGTACTGATGGAGCGATGCACTGCCGGAGGGGCGGTACTGAGGGAGCACTGCACTGTTGAAGGGCAGCACTGAGGGACCGCCGCACTGTCGGACCGCCGCACTGTCGGAGGTGCCAGTACTGAGGGAGCGCTGCACTGTCGGAGGTGCCAGTACTGAGGGAGCGCTGCACTGTCGGAGGGGCAGTACTGAGGGAGCGCTGCACTGTCGGAGGGGGCAGTGCTGATGAAGAGCTGCCCTGTCCGAGGGGCAGTACTGAGGGAGCGCTGTACTGTCGGAGGGGCAGTACTGAAGAAGCGCTGCACTCTCGGAAGTGGAATACTGAGGGAGAGCTGCACTGTCGGAGGGGCAGTACTGAGGGCAGCTGCAATTTAGGAGGGGCAGTATTGAGTGGGCTCTGCACTGTCGGAGGGGCAGTACTGAGGGAGTGCTGCACTGTCAGAGGTGCAGTACTGAGGGAGTACTGCAATGTCGGAGGGGCAGTACTGAGGGACGCTGCACTGTTGGAGGGGCAGTACGGATGGAGCGCTGCACTGTATGAGGGGCAGTACTGAGAGAGGGCTGACCTATTGGAGTGGCAATACTGATGGAGAGCTGCACTGTCGGAGGGGCAGTACTGAGGGTGCGCTACAGCGTCAGAGGGGCAGTACTGAGGGTGTGCTGCACTGTCGGATGGGCAGTACTGATGGAGAGCTGCACTGTTGGAGGGGCAGTGCTGAGGAAGTGCCGCAATGTTGGAGGGGCAGTACTGAGGGACGCTGCACTTTTGAAGGGGCAGTACTGAGGGAGCGCCGTACTGTCGGAGGGGCAGTACTGAGGGAGCGCCGTACTGTCGGAGGGGCAGTACTGAGAGAGTGCCGCACTTTCGGAAGGGCAGTATGGAGAGAGTGCTGCACTGTTGGAGTGGCAGTACTGAGGGTGCGCTGCACTGCTGAGGAGCAGTACTGAGGTACGTTGCACTGTTGAAGGGGCAGTACTGAGGGAGTGCCGCACTGTCGGAGGGGCAGTAATGAGGGAGCGCTGCACTGTTGGAGGGGAGTTACTGAGAGAGTACTGCACTGTCGGAGGGATGGTACTGAGCGAGCGCTGCATTGTCAGAGGGGCAGTACTGAGGGAGCACTGCACTGTCAGAGGGGCAGTATAGAGAGAGCGCTGCATGGTTAGAGGGGCCGTACTGAGGAAGGCTGCACTGTCGGAGGGGCAGTACTGAGGGAGCGCTGCACTGTCGGAGGGGCAGTACTGAGGGAGAACTGCACTGTCAGAGGGGCAGTACTGTGGGAGTGCTGCACTGTCGGAGGGGCAGTACTGAGAGAGCGCTGTACTGTCGGTGGGGCAGTACTGAGGGTGCGCCGCACTGTCGGAGGGGCAGTACTGAGGGTGCTCTGCACTGTCGGAAGGGCGGTACTGAGAGAGTGCTGCACTGCCAGAGGTGCAGTACTGAGGGAGTGCTGCACTGTCGGAGGGGCAATGCTGATGGAGAGCTGCACTGTCGGAGGGGCAGTACGGATGGAGCACTGCACTGTCGGAGGGGCAGTACTGAGGGAGCGCTGCACTGTCAGAGGGGCAGTACTGAGGGTGCTCTGCACTGTCGGAAGGGCGGTACTGAGAGAGTGCTGCACTGCAAGAGGTGCAGTACTGAGGGAGTGCTGCACTGTCGGAGGGGCAATGCTGATGGAGAGCTGCACTGTCAGAGGGGCAGTACGGATGGAGCACTGCACTGTCAGAGGGGCAATACTGAGGAAGTGCTGCACTGTCAGAGGTGCCAGTACTGAGGGCGCGCTGCACCATCGGAGGGGCAGTACTGAGGGTGCGCTGCACTGTCGGAGGGGCAGTCCTGAGGGAACACAGCACTGTCGGAGGGGAAGTACTGAGGGCCGCTGCACTGTTGGAGGAGCAGTACTGAGGGACACTGCACTGTCGGAGTGGCAGTACTGAGGGAGAGCTGCACTGTTGCAGGGGCAGCACTGAGGAAGTGCCGCAATGCCGGAGGGGCAGTGCTGAGGGACGCTGCACTTTTGAAGGGGCAGTACTGAGGGAGCGCTGTACTGTCGGAGGGTCAGTACTGAGGGCGTGCCGCACTGTCGCGGGGCAGTACTGAGGGAGTGCTGCACTGTCGGATGGGCAGTACTGAGGGAGTGCTGCACTGTCGGATGGGCAGTACTGAGGGAGTGCTGCACTGTCGGAGGGGCAGTACTGAGGGTGCGCTGCACTGCTGAGGGGCAGTACTGAGGTATGTTGCACTGTTGGAGGGTCAGTACTGAGGGTCACTGCACTGAAGGGGCAGTCCTGAGGGAGCGCGGCACTGGCAGAGGCACAGTACTGATGGATCGATGCACTGTCGGAGGGGCAGTAATGAGTGTGCGCTGCACTGCAGGGGGGCACGACTGAGGTACGCTGCACTGTTGGAGGGGCAGTACTGAGGGTCGCTGCACTGTTGAAGGGGCAGTACTGAGGGAGTGCCGCACTGTCAGAGGAACGGCACTGAGGGATGCTGCTCTGTTGGAGGGGCAGTGCTTAGGGGGCTCTGCACTGTTGGAGGGGCTGTACTGAGGGAGTCCTGCACTGTTGGAGGGCAGTATTGAGGGAGTGCCGCAGTGTCAGAGGGGCGATACTGAGAGAGTGCTGCACTGTCGGAGGGGCACTACTGATGGAGCGCTGCACTGTCAGAGGTGCCAGTACTGAGGGAGCTGTGCACAGTCGGAGGGGCAGTACTGAGGGTGGGCTGCACTGTCGGAAGGGCAGTACTGAGGGTGCGCTGCACTGTCCGGGGGGCAGTACTGAGGGAGCGCTGCACTGTCGGAGGGGCAGTACTGATGGCGTGCTGCACGGTCGGAGGGGCAGCACTGAAGCATCGCTGCACTCTCGGAGGTGGAGTATTGAGGGAGAGCTGCACTGTCAGAGGGGCAGTTTTGAGGGCCGCTGCACTGTCAGAGGGGCAGTACTGAGGGGGCTCTGCACTGTCGGAGGGGCAGTATTGAGAGAGGGCTGCACTGTTGGAGGGGCAGTACTGATGGAGAGCTGCACTGTCGGAGGGGCAGTACTGATGGAGCACTGCACTGTCGGAGGGGCAGTACTGAGAAAGCGCTGCACTGTCAGAGGTGCAGTACTGAGGGAGCGCTGCACTGTCAGAGGTGCCAGTACTGAGGGAGCGCTGCACCGTCGGAGGGGCAGTACTGAGGGAACGCAGCACTGTCGGAGGGGAAATACTGAGGGCTGCTGCACTGTTGGAGGTGCAGTAATGAGGACCGCTGCACTGTTGGAGGTGCAGTACTGAGGGAGCGCCGTACTGTCGGAGGGGCAGTACTGATGGCGTGACGCACTGTCGGAGGGGCAGTACTGAGAGAGTGCTGCACTGTCCGAGGGGCAGTACTGAGGGAGCGCTGCACTGTCGGAGGGGCAGTATTGAGTGGTGTGGTAAACCACTGTTTGTATTCCACTGTGTACATGTCTGTACATGCCTCGGCTGACTCCTCCCATGAGTCCAGGTATAAAGGTGACTGCTCCACAGTCCCTCTGTATTCTGGACTGGTCGACCACTCGAGGCACACCTTCATTCTCTTGTCAATAAAAGCCTGTTAGTTACTCGCTTAACCTCAGTCTTTTGAGTGATTGACAGCGCATCAATTTTATTAACAAGATTTTTTTATGATGGAGAAGATCCTCACACCAGCATGCCTAGACTTAGACCATCGGGAAGCGGACGCATCCACCAAGTTTGCTCACTGGCTTAGGTGCTTTGAAAAATTCCTGATCGCCTCCGCTGCAACGGTCAAATCGGATGAGGACAAACTGGATGTCCTGACCTCCAAAGTGAACCACCGAGCGTACTCGGTCATCCAGGACGCGACCTCATACACGGCTGCTATCAAGCTCCTCAAGGACCAGTACACGCGCCCAGTGAACGAGGTGTACGCCAGGCACCTCCTGGGGAGCCGTAAACAACCACCTGGGGAATCGACCGAGGAATACCTTCAGGCACTGTCTGTGCTCGGCCGGGCCTGTGGTTGTAAGGATGTAAAGGCCGCCGTGTACACAGAGGAACTTATCCGGGACGCTTTTGTAGCGGGCCACAGGTCCAATTACACCCGACAGCGACTGTTGGAGCAGAGTGACCTCGACCTCAACAAGGCCTCTGAACTCGCACTATCATTGGACGCAGCCTACCGGGGCATGGATGCCTACTCCTCTGCACCGTGGACGCCGCGGGGAACGACAGCCTGGGACACGGTAGGACCGTCTCATAGCACCGTGCCTCCCCAGCCACATCCCAGCAACGGCCCAACTACCGCAGCAGTGTCCCAAGGCCAGAAATGCTACTTCTGTGGCCAGGCCAAACACCCCAGAGCACGCTGCCCAGCGAAAAATGCGATCTGCTTGGGCTGCGGGAAGAAGGGACACTACGCCAGCGTCTGCAGGGCCAAAGCCACCCTAAACCCCTGCAGCGCCGCGTGTGGGCCGTGCAGGCCGCCATCTTGGGCCTCCCCAGCCACGTGCGAACCACCGGAACAGCAGCCATTTTGGAGGCCTCCAGCCACATGGGGATCATGGACGCCTCCATCTTGGACGCCAGCCGGGATGCAGCAGGCCCCCAACACCGCCTCATCTGATACCCGCAACGACACACCGACCCCTACGCTGGCCTCCGTTATGCTGGACCAAGCGAGACCGCACCAACTGGCCCGGTCCACAATGGACATTAAGGTAAATGGTCATGAAACAATCTGCCTTTTTGACTCTGGGAGCACGGAGAGCTTCATCCACCCCGACACGGTGCGGTGTTGCTCTCTCCCAGTCCTGCCTGCGCACCAGCGGATTTCTATGGCCTCCGAGTCCCAGTCGGCGGACATTGGCGGCTACTGCGTGGTGACACTCTTAGTAGACGGGACTGTGTATGATAATTCTAAACTTCTGGTCCTGCCCCACCTCTGCGCTGCCGTTCTACTGGGGTTAGATTTTCAGTGCCACCTTAAAAGTGTTACGATGGCGTACGGTGGACCCCTACCCCCACTCACAGTCTGCAGCCAGCAGCTTCTAAATTGCCCACCGCGCACCAGGTGCAACCTCTCCACACTCAGAGTCACCCCCCCCCCCACTGTTTGCTAACCTCACCCCCGACTGTAAGCCCATCGCCACAAAGAGCAGGCGATACAGTGCCGGGGACAGGGTTTTCATAAAAACCGAAGTGGAGCGGCTCCTGAAGGAGGGGATTATTGAGGGCAGCACCAGTCCCTGGCGAGCCCAGGTTGTGGTCGTTAAGACCGGCGAGAAGCAGCGCCTGGTCATCGACTAGAGCCAGACAATAAATCGCTACACCCTGCTGGACGCTTACCCACTCCCCCGCATAGCTGATATGGTCAACCAGATCGCGCAGTACCGCGTCTTCTCGACCATTGACCTGAAATCAGTGTACCACCAGCTCCCTATCCGCCCTGAGGACCGCCAGTATACTGCCTTTGAGGCAAACGGCCGCCTCTATCACTTCCTTAGGGTTCCCTTTGGCGTCACCAACGGGGTCTCCGTCTTCCAAAGGGAGATGGACCGGATGGTCGATCAAAATGCGTTGCAGGCCACTTTCCCATATCTGGACAATGTGACCATCTGCAGCCATGACTTGCAGGACCATGACGCAAACCTCGAAAAATTCCTCTGCACCGCCCAACTCCTGAACCTGACGTATAACAAGGAGAAGTGCATATTCCGCACAACCCACCTCGCCATCCTTGGCTGTGTTGTGGAACACGGAGTCATCGGTCCCGACCCCGACCAGATGCGTCCCCTTATGGAACTCCCACTGCCCCACTGCCTCAACGCCCTGAAGAGGTGCCTAGGGTTTTTCTCCTATTACGCCCAGTGGGTCCCCTACTATGCGGACAAGGCCCATCCGCTGATCAAGTCCACCTCTTTTCCCTTGACGGCAGAGGCCCGCTTAGCCTTCCACCGTATCAAGGAAGACATTGCCAAAGCCACCATGCACGCAGTGGACGAATCCATCCCCTTCCAGGTGGAAAGCGACGCGTCCGACTTTGCCCTGGCCGCTACCCTTAATCAGGCGGGGAGACCCGTGGCCTTCTTTTCACGAACCCTCCAGGGCCTGGAGACCAGACACTCTGCTGTTGAGAAGGAGGCCCAGGCTATTGTGGAGGCTGTGCGTCATTGGAGGCACTACCTGGCCGGAAAACGATTTACCCTGCTCACTGACCAGCGTTCAGTTGCTTTTATGTTTAACAACAAGCAGAGGGGCAAAATCAAAAACGACAAGATCTTGAGGTGGAGAATCGAACTTTCCACCTACAATTACGAGATCTTGTACCGGCCCGGGAAGCTCAATGAACCCCCGGATGCTCTATCGCGTGGCGCCTGCGCCAGCGCGCAGATTGATAGACTGCGGGCCCTCCACAATGACCTCTGCCACCCGGGGGTCACCAGGTTCTTCCACTTCATCAAGGCCCGCAACCTGCCTTACTCCATTGAGGAGGTCAGGACCATGACCAGGAACTGCCAAGTCTGCGCTGAGTGCAAACCGCACTTTTATAGACCAGACAGGGCTCACCTGATAAAAGCCACTCGCCCCTTCGAGTGCCTGAGTTGATTTTAAAGGGCCTCTCCCCTCCTCCGACCGCAATGTGTACTTCCTCAACATTATTGAGGAGTACTCCCATTTCCCGTTCGCCATCCCCTGCCCGGACATGACCAGTGCCACGGTCATTAAATGTCTGAACGACCTCTTCACCCTGTTCGGTTTCCCCAGCTATATCCATAGCGACCGGGGCTCATCGTTTATGAGCGACGAACTCCGCCAGTACCTGCTCGCTAGGGGTGTTGCCACAAGCAGGACCACCAGTTACAACCCCCGGGGGAACGGACAGGTGGAAAGAGAGAATGCGACAGTTTGGAAGGCCGCCCTGCTAGCCTTAAAGTCTAGGGGCCTTCCGACCTCCCGCTGGCAGGATGTGCTCCCCGATGCGCTCCACTCTATTCGGTCACTGCTCTGCACTGCCACTAACGCCACCCCTCATGAGAAAATGTTTGTCTTCCCAAGGAAGTCCACATCGGGGACATCGCTACCGCATGGCTGATGTCCCCAGGGCCGGTCCTACTGAGAAGACATGTGAGGACCCATAAAACGGACCCCCTGGTCGAGAGGGTCGACCTCCTCCACGGCAACCCCCAGTATGCTTACATTGCGTACCCGGACGGGCGGGAGGACAGTCTCCATACGAGACCTCGCACCCTCGGGGGCCCCAGTAACCCACTACCCACTACCACCACCCCCCACGATCCAATATCCAACCCCAGCAGATGGCACGCCTGGGCCCCGCGACCCGCTCGACACCCACGAGGACTACACACCAGTGCCCCAGCCTACACGGGACTCGACGCCGGAAGCTTCACTACCCCTGCCGTTGCCACGTCGATCACAGCGGCAGACAAGACCTCCGGAGAGACTCCAATACACAAACTTTTAATACACTTTCACCCTGCCGGACTCATTTTTAAACGAGGGGTGAATGTGGTAAACCACTGTTTGTATTCCACTGTGTACATGTCTGTACATGCCTCGGCTGACTCCTCCCATGAGTCCAGGTATAAAGGTGACTGCTCCACAGTCCCTCTGTATTCTGGACTGGTCGACCACTCGAGGCACACCTTCATTCTCTTGTTAATAAAAGCCTGTTAGTTACTCGCTTAACCTCAGTCTTTTGAGTGATTGATAGTGCAGAGCCCACTCAATACGGCCCCTCCGACAGTGCAGAGCCCACTCAATACTGCCCCTCCGACAGCACATCAAGTGGGCTCTGCACTGTCGGAGGGGCAGTATTGAGTGGGCTCTGCACTGTCGGAGGGGCAGTACTGAGTGGGCTCTGCACTGTCGGAGGGGCAGTACTGAGTGGGCTCTGCACTGTCGGAGGGGCAGTACTGAGGGACGGTACACTTTTGAAGGGGCAGTACTGAGGGAGTGCTGCACTCTCGGAGGTGGAGTACTGAGGGAGAGCTGCACTGTCGGAGGGGCAGTACTGAGGGCCGCTGCACTGTCGGAGGGGCAGTACTGAGGGGGCTCTGCACCGTCGGAGGGGCAGTATTGAGTGGGCTCTGCACTGTCGGAGATGCAGTACTCAGGGACGCTGCACTGTTGGAGGGGCAGTACGGATGGAGTGCTGCACTGTATGAGGGGCATTACTGAGAGAGGGCTGCGCTGTTGGAGGGGCAATGCTGATGGAGAGCTGCACTGTCGGAGGGGCAGCATTGAGGGAGTGCTGCACTGTCGGAGGGGCAGTACTGAGGGAACGCAGCACTGACGGAGCGGAAGTACTGAGGGCCGCTGCACTGTTGGAGGGGCAGTACTGAGGGACACTGCACTGTCGGAGGGGCAGCACTGAGGAAGTGTTGCACTGTCGGATGGGCAGTACTGAGGGAGCGCTGCACCATCGGAGGGGCAGTACTGAGGGTGCGCTGCACTGTCGGATGGGCAGTACTGAGGGAGTGCTGCACTGTCGGAGGGGCATTACTGAGGGAGCGCTGCACTGTCGGAGGGGCAGTACTGAGGGAACGCAGCACTGACGGAGCGGAAGTACTGAGGGCCGCTGCACTGTTGGAGGGGCAGTACTGAGGGACACTGCACTGTCGGAGTGGCAGTACTGAGGGAGAGCTGCACTTTTGAAGGGGCAGTTCTGATGGAGCGCCGTACTGTCGGAGGGGCAGTACTGAGGGCGTGCCGCACTGTCGGAGGGGCATTACTGAGGGAGTGCTGCACTGTCAGAGGGGCAGTACTGATGGAGCGATGCACTGTCGGAGGGGCAGTACTGAGGGTGCGCTGCACTGCTGAGGGGCAGTACTGAGGGAGTGCTGCACTTTCGGATGGGCGGTACTGAGAGAGCACTGTACTGTTGGAGGGGCAGTACTGAGGGATGCTGCACTGTTGAAGGGGCAGTACTGAGGAAGCACTGCACTGTCGGAGGGGCAGTACTGAGCGATGCTGTACTGTGAAGGGGCAGTAATGAGGGAGCGCTGCACTGTTGGAGGGGTGTTACTGAGAGAGTACTGCACTGTCGGAGGGTCGGTATTGAGCGAACACTGCATTGTCAGAGGGGCAGTACTGAGGGAGCACTGCACTGCTGAGGGGCAGTACTGAGGTACGTTGCACTGTTGGAGGGATAGTACTGAGGGTTGCTGCACTGTTGAAGGGGCAGTACTGAGGGGGATCTGCACTGTCAGAGGGGCAGTACTGAGGGAGTGCTGCACTGTCGGATGGGCAGTACTGAGGGGGCTTTGTACTATCGGAGGGGCAGTACTGTGGTATGCTGCACTGTTGGAGGGGCAGTACTGAGGAAGTGCCGCACTGTCGGAGGGGCGATACTGAGAGAAGGCTGCACTGTTGGAGGGGCAGTACTGAGGGAGTGCCGCACAGTCGGAGGGGCAGTACTGAGAGAGTGCTGCACTGTTGGAGGGGCGGTACTGAGGGAGTGCCACACTGTCGGAGGGGCACTACTGATGGAGCGCTGCAGTGTCGGAGGGGCAGCACTGAGGAAGCGCTGCACTGTCGGAGGTGCAGTACTGAGGGTGTGCACTGCTGCACTGTCGGAGGGGCAGCACTGAAGCTGCGCTGCACTTTCGGAGGGGCAGCACTGAAGTGGCGCTGCACTTTCGGAGGGGCAGTATTGAGAGAGTGCTGCACTGTTGGGGGGGCGGTACTGAGGGAGTGCTGCACGGTTGGAGGGGCAGTACTGAGGGAGTGCTGCACTGTCGGAGGGGCAGTACTGAGGGGGTGCCGCACTGTCGGAGGGGCGGTACTGAGAGAGGTCTGCACTGTTGGAGGGGAAGTACTGAGGGAGTGCCGGACAGTCGGAGGGGTGGTACTGAGAGAGGGCTGCACTGTTGGAGGGGCGGCACTGAGGGAGTGCTGCACTGTCGGAGGTGCAGTACGGAGGGAGCACTGCACTGTCAGAGGGGCAGTACTGAGGAAGCGTTGCACTGTCAGAGGTGCCAGTACTGAGGGAGCAGTGTCGGAGGGGAAGTACTGAGGGAGAGCTGCACTGTTGGAGGGGCAGTACTGAGGGCGTGCCGCACTGTCAGAGGGGCAGTACTGAGAGAGTGCTGCACTGTTGGAGGGGCACTACTGAGGTACGCTGCACTGTTGGAGGCGCAGCACTGAGGGTCGCTGCACTGTTGGAGGCGCAGTACTGAGGGAGTGCTGCACTGTCAGAGGAACGGCACTGAGGGACGCTGCACTGTTGGAGGGGCTGTACTGAGGGAGCACTGCACTGTCGGAGGGGCAGTACTGAGGGGGCTTTGTACTATCGGAGGGGCAGTACTGAGGTATGCTACACTGTTGTAGCCGTACTGATGGAGCACTGCACTGTCGGAGGGGCAGTACTGAGAAAGCGCTGCACTGTCAGAGGTGCAGTACTGAGGGAGCGCTGCACTGTCAGAGGTGCCAGTACTGAGGGAGCGCTGCACCGTCGGAGGGGCAGTACTGAGGGAACGCAGCACTGTCGGAGGGGAAGTACTGAGGGCTGCTGCACTGTTGGAGGTGCAGTAATGAGGACCGCTGCACTGTTGGAGGTGCAGTACTGAGGGAGCGCCGTACTGTCGGAGGGGCAGTACTGATGGCGTGACGCACTGTCGGAGGGGCAGTACTGAGAGAGTGCTGCACTGTCCGAGGGGCAGTACTGAGGGAGCGCTGCACTGTCGGAGGGGCAGTATTGAGTGGTGTGGTAAACCACTGTTTGTATTCCACTGTGTACATGTCTGTACATGCCTCGGCTGACTCCTCCCATGAGTCCAGGTATAAAGGTGACTGCTCCACAGTCCCTCTGTATTCTGGACTGGTCGACCACTCGAGGCACACCTTCATTCTCTTGTCAATAAAAGCCTGTTAGTTACTCGCTTAACCTCAGTCTTTTGAGTGATTGACAGCGCATCAATTTTATTAACAAGATTTTTTTATGATGGAGAAGATCCTCACACCAGCATGCCTAGACTTAGACCATCGGGAAGCGGACGCATCCACCAAGTTTGCTCACTGGCTTAGGTGCTTTGAAAAATTCCTGATCGCCTCCGCTGCAACGGTCAAATCGGATGAGGACAAACTGGATGTCCTGACCTCCAAAGTGAACCACCGAGCGTACTCGGTCATCCAGGACGCGACCTCATACACGGCTGCTATCAAGCTCCTCAAGGACCAGTACACGCGCCCAGTGAACGAGGTGTACGCCAGGCACCTCCTGGGGAGCCGTAAACAACCACCTGGGGAATCGACCGAGGAATACCTTCAGGCACTGTCTGTGCTCGGCCGGGCCTGTGGTTGTAAGGATGTAAAGGCCGCCGTGTACACAGAGGAACTTATCCGGGACGCTTTTGTAGCGGGCCACAGGTCCAATTACACCCGACAGCGACTGTTGGAGCAGAGTGACCTCGACCTCAACAAGGCCTCTGAACTCGCACTATCATTGGACGCAGCCTACCGGGGCATGGATGCCTACTCCTCTGCACCGTGGACGCCGCGGGGAACGACAGCCTGGGACACGGTAGGACCGTCTCATAGCACCGTGCCTCCCCAGCCACATCCCAGCAACGGCCCAACTACCGCAGCAGTGTCCCAAGGCCAGAAATGCTACTTCTGTGGCCAGGCCAAACACCCCAGAGCACGCTGCCCGGTGAAAAATGCGATCTGCTTGGGCTGCGGGAAGAAGGGACACTACGCCAGCGTCTGCAGGGCCAAAGCCACCCTGAACCCCTGCAGCGCCGCGTGTGGGCCATGCGGGCCGCCATCTTGGGCCTCCCCAGCCACGTGCGAACCACCGGAACAGCAGCCATTTTGGACGCCTCCAGCCACATGGGGATCATGGACGCCTCCATCTTGGACGCCAGCCGGGATGCAGCAGGCCCCCAACACCGCCTCATCTGATACCCGCAACGACACACCGACCCCTACGCTGGCCTCCGTTATGCTGGACCAAGCGAGACCGCACCAACTGGCCCGGTCCACAATGGACATTAAGGTAAATGGTCATGAAACAATCTGCCTTTTTGACTCTGGGAGCACGGAGAGCTTCATCCACCCCGACACGGTGCGGTGTTGCTCTCTCCCAGTCCTGCCTGCGCACCAGCGGATTTCTATGGCCTCCGAGTCCCAGTCGGCGGACATTGGCGGCTACTGCGTGGTGACACTCTTAGTAGACGGGACTGTGTATGATAATTCTAAACTTCTGGTCCTGCCCCACCTCTGCGCTGCCGTTCTACTGGGGTTAGATTTTCAGTGCCACCTTAAAAGTGTTACGATGGCGTACGGTGGACCCCTACCCCCACTCACAGTCTGCAGCCAGCAGCTTCTAAATTGCCCACCGCGCACCAGGTGCAACCTCTCCACACTCAGAGTCACCCCCCCCCCCACTGTTTGCTAACCTCACCCCCGACTGTAAGCCCATCGCCACAAAGAGCAGGCGATACAGTGCCGGGGACAGGGTTTTCATTAAAACCGAAGTGGAGCGGCTCCTGAAGGAGGGGATTATTGAGGGCAGCACCAGTCCCTGGCGAGCCCAGGTTGTGGTCGTTAAGACCGGCGAGAAGCAGCGCCTGGTCATCGACTAGAGCCAGACAATAAATCGCTACACCCTGCTGGACGCTTACCCACTCCCCCGCATAGCTGATATGGTCAACCAGATCGCGCAGTACCGCGTCTTCTCGACCATTGACCTGAAATCAGTGTACCACCAGCTCCCTATCCGCCCTGAGGACCGCCAGTATACTGCCTTTGAGGCAAACGGCCGCCTCTATCACTTCCTTAGGGTTCCCTTTGGCGTCACCAACGGGGTCTCCGTCTTCCAAAGGGAGATGGACCGGATGGTCGATCAAAATGCGTTGCAGGCCACTTTCCCATATCTGGACAATGTGACCATCTGCGGCCATGACTTGCAGGACCATGACGCAAACCTCGAAAAATTCCTCTGCACCGCCCAACTCCTGAACCTGACGTATAACAAGGAGAAGTGCATATTCCGCACAACCCACCTCGCCATCCTTGGCTGTGTTGTGGAACACAGAGTCATCGGTCCCGACCCCGACCAGATGCGTCCCCTTATGGAACTCCCACTGCCCCACTGCCTCAACGCCCTGAAGAGGTGCCTAGGGTTTTTCTCCTATTACGCCCAGTGGGTCCCCTACTATGCGGACAAGGCCCATCCGCTGATCAAGTCCACCTCTTTTCCCTTGACGGCAGAGGCCCGCTTAGCCTTCCACCGTATCAAGGAAGACATTGCCAAAGCCACCATGCACGCAGTGGACGAATCCATCCCCTTCCAGGTGGAAAGCGACGCGTCCGACTTTGCCCTGGCCGCTACCCTTAATCAGGCGGGGAGACCCGTGGCCTTCTTTTCACGAACCCTCCAGGGCCTGGAGACCAGACACTCTGCTGTTGAGAAGGAGGCCCAGGCTATTGTGGAGGCTGTGCGTCATTGGAGGCACTACCTGGCCGGAAAACGATTTACCCTGCTCACTGACCAGCGTTCAGTTGCTTTTATGTTTAACAACAAGCAGAGGGGCAAAATCAAAAACGACAAGATCTTGAGGTGGAGAATCGAACTTTCCACCTACAATTACGAGATCTTGTACCGGCCCGGGAAGCTCAATGAACCCCCGGATGCTCTATCGCGTGGCGCCTGCGCCAGCGCGCAGATCGATAGACTGCGGGCCCTCCACAATGACCTCTGCCACCCGGGGGTCACCAGGTTCTTCCACTTCATCAAGGCCCGCAACCTGCCTTACTCCATTGAGGAGGTCAGGACCATGACCAGGAACTGCCAAGTCTGCGCTGAGTGCAAACCGCACTTTTATAGACCAGACAGGGCTCACCTGATAAAAGCCACTCGCCCCTTCGAGCGCCTGAGTTGATTTTAAAGGGCCTCTCCCCTCCTCCGACCGCAATGTGTACTTCCTCAACATTATTGAGGAGTACTCCCATTTCCCGTTCGCCATCCCCTGCCCGGACATGACCAGTGCCACGGTCATTAAATGTCTGAACGACCTCTTTACCCTGTTCGGTTTCCCCAGCTATATCCATAGCGACCGGGGCTCATCGTTTATGAGCGACGAACTCCGCCAGTACCTGCTCGCTAGGGGTGTTGCCACAAGCAGGACCACCAGTTACAACCCCCGGGGGAACGGACAGGTGGAAAGAGAGAATGCGACAGTTTGGAAGGCCGCCCTGCTAGCCTTAAAGTCTAGGGGCCTTCCGACCTCCCGCTGGCAGGATGTGCTCCCCGATGCACTCCACTCTATTCGGTCACTGCTCTGCACTGCCACTAACGCCACCCCTCATGAGAAAATGTTTGTCTTCCCAAGGAAGTCCACATCGGGGACATCGCTACCGCATGGCTGATGTCCCCAGGGCCGGTCCTACTGAGAAGACATGTGAGGACCCATAAAACGGACCCCCTGGTCGAGAGGGTCGACCTCCTCCACGGCAACCCCCAGTATGCTTACATTGCGTACCCGGACGGGCGGGAGGACAGTCTCCATACGAGACCTCGCACCCTCGGGGGCCCCAGTAACCCACTACCCACTACCACCACCCCCCACGATCCAATATCCAACCCCAGCAGATGGCACGCCTGGGCCCCGCGACCCGCTCGACACCCACGAGGACTACACACCAGTGCCCCAGCCTACACGGGACTCGACGCCGGAAGCTTCACTACCCCTGCCGTTGCCACGTCGATCACAGCGGCAGACAAGACCTCCGGAGAGACTCCAATACACAAACTTTTAATACACTTTCACCCTGCCGGACTCATTTTTAAACGAGGGGTGAATGTGGTAAACCACTGTTTGTATTCCACTGTGTACATGTCTGTACATGCCTCGGCTGACTCCTCCCATGAGTCCAGGTATAAAGGTGACTGCTCCACAGTCCCTCTGTATTCTGGACTGGTCGACCACTCGAGGCACACTTTCATTCTCTTGTCAATAAAAGCCTGTTAGTTACTCGCTTAACCTCAGTCTTTTGAGTGATTGATAGTGCAGAGCCCACTCAATACGGCCCCTCCGACAGTGCAGAGCCCACTCAATACTGCCCCTCCGACAGCACATCAAGTGGGCTCTGCACTGTCGGAGGGGCAGTATTGAGTGGGCTCTGCACTGTCGGAGGGGCAGTACTGAGTGGGCTCTGCACTGTCGGAGGGGCAGTACTGAGGGACGGTACACTTTTGAAGGGGCAGTACTGAGGGAGTGCTGCACTCTCGGAGGTGGAGTACTGAGGGAGAGCTGCACTGTCGGAGGGGCAGTACTGAGGGCCGCTGCACTGTCGGAGGGGCAGTACTGAGGGGGCTCTGCACCGTCGGAGGGGCAGTATTGAGTGGGCTCTGCACTGTCGGAGATGCAGTACTCAGGGACGCTGCACTGTTGGAGGGGCAGTACGGATGGAGTGCTGCACTGTATGAGGGGCATTACTGAGAGAGGGCTGCGCTGTTGGAGGGGCAATGCTGATGGAGAGCTGCACTGTCGGAGGGGCAGCATTGAGGGAGTGCTGCACTGTCGGAGGGGCAGTACTGAGGGAACGCAGCACTGACGGAGCGGAAGTACTGAGGGCCGCTGCACTGTTGGAGGGGCAGTACTGAGGGACACTGCACTGTCGGAGGGGCAGCACTGAGGAAGTGTTGCACTGTCGGATGGGCAGTACTGAGGGAGCGCTGCACCATCGGAGGGGCAGTACTGAGGGTGCGCTGCACTGTCGGATGGGCAGTACTGAGGGAGTGCTGCACTGTCGGAGGGGCATTACTGAGGGAGCGCTGCACTGTCGGAGGGGCAGTACTGAGGGAACGCAGCACTGACGGAGCGGAAGTACTGAGGGCCGCTGCACTGTTGGAGGGGCAGTACTGAGGGACACTGCACTGTCGGAGTGGCAGTACTGAGGGAGAGCTGCACTTTTGAAGGGGCAGTTCTGATGGAGCGCCGTACTGTCGGAGGGGCAGTACTAAGGGCGTGCCGCACTGTCGGAGGGGCATTACTGAGGGAGTGCTGCACTGTCAGAGGGGCAGTACTGATGGAGCGATGCACTGTCGGAGGGGCAGTACTGAGGGTGCGCTGCACTGCTGAGGGGCAGTACTGAGGGAGTGCTGCACTTTCGGATGGGCGGTACTGAGAGAGCACTGTACTGTTGGAGGGGCAGTACTGAGGGATGCTGCACTGTTGAAGGGGCAGTACTGAGGAAGCACTGCACTGTCGGAGGGGCAGTACTGAGCGATGCTGTACTGTGAAGGGGCAGTAATGAGGGAGCGCTGCACTGTTGGAGGGGTGTTACTGAGAGAGTACTGCACTGTCGGAGGGTCGGTATTGAGCGAACACTGCATTGTCAGAGGGGCAGTACTGAGGGAGCACTGCACTGCTGAGGGGCAGTACTGAGGTACGTTGCACTGTCGGAGGGGCAGTACTGAGGGAGTGCTGCACTGTTGGAGGGGCAGTACTGAGGAAGTGCCGCACTGTCGGAGGGGCGATACTGAGAGAAGGCTGCACTGTTGGAGGGGCAGTACTGAGGGAGTGCCGCACAGTCGGAGGGGCAGTACTGAGAGAGTGCTGCACTGTTGGAGGGGCGGTACTGAGGGAGTGCCACACTGTCGGAGGGGCACTACTGATGGAGCGCTGCAGTGTCGGAGGGGCAGCACTGAGGAAGCGCTGCACTGTCGGAGGTGCAGTACTGAGGGTGCGCACTGCTGCACTGTCGGAGGGGCAGCACTGAAGCTGCGCTGCACTTTCGGAGGGGCAGCACTGAAGTGGCGCTGCACTTTCGGAGGGGCAGTATTGAGAGAGCGCTGCACTGTTGGGGGGGCGGTACTGAGGGAGTGCTGCACGGTTGGAGGGGCAGTACTGAGGGAGCTCTGCACTGTCGGAGGGGCGGTACTGAGAGAGGGCTGCACTGTCGGAGGGGCAGTACTGATGGAGCACTGCCCTGTCGGAGGGGCAGTACTGAGGGTGCGCTGCACTGTCGGAGTGGCGGTACTGGGGGTGCGCTGCACTGTTGGAGGGGCAGTACTGAGGTATGCTGCACTGTTGGAGTAGCCTTACTGAGGGAGTGCTGCACTGTCAGAGGGGCAGTACTGATGGAGCGCTGCAGTGTCGGAGGGGCAGCACTGAGGAAGCGCTGCACTGTCGGAGGTGCAGTACTGAGGGTGCGCACTGCTGCACTGTCGGAGTGGCAGCACTGAAGCTGCGCTGCACTTTCGGAGGGGCAGCACTGAAGTGGCGCTGCACTTTCGGAGGGGCAGTATTGAGAGAGTGCTGCACTGTTGGGGGGGCGGTACTGAGGGAGTGCTGCACGGTTGGAGGGGCAGTACTGAGGGAGTGCTGCACTGTCGGAGGGGCAGTACTGAGGGGGTGCCGCACTGTCGGAGGGGCGGTACTGAGAGAGGTCTGCACTGTTGGAGGGGAAGTACTGAGGGAGTGCCGGACAGTCGGAGGGGTGGTACTGAGAGAGGGCTGCACTGTTGGAGGGGCGGTACTGAGGGAGTGCTGCACTGTCTGAGGTGCAGTACGGAGGGAGCACTGCACTGTCAGAGGGGCAGTACTGAGGAAGCGTTGCACTGTCAGAGGTGCCAGTACTGAGGGAGCAGTGTCGGAGGGGAAGTACTGAGGGAGAGCTGCACTGTTGGAGGGGCAGTACTGAGGGCGTGCCGCACTGTCAGAGGGGCAGTACTGAGAGAGTGCTGCACTGTTGGAGGGGCACTACTGAGGTACGCTGCACTGTTGGAGGCGCAGCACTGAGGGTCGCTGCACTGTTGGAGGCGCAGTACTGAGGGAGTGCTGCACTGTCAGAGGAACGGCACTGAGGGACGCTGCACTGTTGGAGGGGCTGTACTGAGGGAGCACTGCACTGTCGGAGGGGCAGTACTGAGGGGGCTTTGTACTATCGGAGGGGCAGTACTGAGGTATGCTACACTGTTGTAGCCGTACTGAGGGAGTGCTGCACTGTTGGAGGGGCTGTACTGAGGGAGCACTGCACTGGCGGAGGGGCAGTACTGAGGGAGTGCCGCACTGTCGGAGGGGCGGTACTGAGAGAGGGCTGCAATGTTGGATGGGCAGTACTGAGGGAGTGCCGCACAGTCGGAGGGGCGGTACTGAGAGAGTGCGACACTGTTGGAGGGGCGGTACTGAGGGAGTGCCACACATTCAGAGGGGCAGTACTGAGGTAGCGCTGCACTGTCGGAGGGGCAGTACTGAGGGGTGCGCTGCACTGTCGGAGGAGCAGTACTGAGGGTGCGCTACACTGTCGGAGGGGCAGTACTGAGGGAGCACTGCACTGTCGGAGGGGCAGTACTGATGGAGAGCTGCACTGTCCGAGGGGCAGTACTGAGGGAGCACTGCACTGTCGGAGGGGCAGTACTGAGGGATGCTGCACTGTTTGAGGGGCAGTATTGATGGAGCGCTGCACTGTTGGAGGGGCGTTACTGTGGGATCGCTGCACTGTTGGAGGCGTAGTACTGAGTGAGCGTTCCAATGTCAGAGGGGCAGTACTGAGGGATGCTGCACTGTCCGATGGCAATTCTGAGGGAGTGCTGCACTGTCGGAGGGGCAGTACTGAGGGAACGCCGCACTGTCGGAGGGGCAGTAATAAGGGAGTGCCACATTGTTGGAGGTGCCAGTACTGAGGGAGCGCAGTACCGTCGGAGGGGCAGTACTGAGGGAACGCCGCACTGTCGGAGGGGCGGTACTGAGGGAGCGCTGCACTGTCGGAGGTGGAGTACTGAGGGAGTGCTGCACTGTCGGAGGGGCAGTACTGAGGGAGTGCTACACTGTCGGAGGGGCAGTACTGAGGGAGTGCTGCACTGTCGGAGGAGCATTACTGAAGGATGCTGCACTGTCTGAGCGGCAGTACTGAGGGAGTGCTGCACTGTCGGAGGGGCGTTACTGAGGGAGCGATGCACTGTCGGAGGGGTGGAACTGAGGGAGCGCTGCAGTGTCGGAGTAGCAGCACTGACAAAGGCTGCACTGTCGGAGGGGCAGTACTGAGGGAGCGCTGCAGTGTCGGCGGTGGAGTACTCAGCGAGTGCTGCACTGTAGGAAGGTTAGTACTGAGGGAGCACTGCACTGTCAGAGGGGCAGTACTGAAAGAGTGCTGCACTGTCAGAGGGACGGCACTGAGGGTCGCTGCACTGTCAGAGGGGCAGTACTGAGGGTGAGCTGCAATGTTGGAGGGGCAGTACTGAGTGTGCTCTGCACTGTCGGAGGGGCAGTGCTGAGGGAATGCCGCAATGTCGGAGGTGCAGTACTGTTGGAGCGCTGCACTGTCGGAGGGACTGCACTGAAAGACGCTGCACTGTTGTAGGGGCAGTATTGGAGGGGGCTTTGCACTGTTGAAGGGGCAGTACTGAGGGAGTGCTGCACTGCCAAATGGCAGCACAGATAGAATGCCGCACTGGTGGAGGGGCAGTACTGAGAGAGTGCTGCACTGTTGGAGGGGCAGTAATGAGGGAGTGCTGTAATTTCGGTGGAGCAGTACTGAGGGAGTGCTGCACTGTCAGAGGGGCAGTACTGTGGGAGCAGTACACTAACGGTGGAACGGTACTGAGGGAGCGCTGCAGTGTTGCAGCGGCAGTACTGAGGTTGCGCTGCACTGTCGGACGGACGGTAATGAGGGAGCGCCGCACTGTCGGAGGGGCGGTACTGAGAGAGTGCTGCACTGTTGGAGAGGCAGTACTGAGGGAGCACTGCACTGTTGGAGGGGCAGTACTGAGGGAGTGCCGCAATGTCGATGTGGAGTACTGAGGGAGCGCTGCACTGTCGGAGGGGCAGTACTGAGGGACGCTGCACTGTTGAAGTGGCAGTACTGAGGGAGCGCTGCACTGTCGGAGGGGCGGTACTGAGAGAGCGCTACACTGTTGAAGGGGCAGTACTGAGGGATGCTGCACTGTTGCAGGGGCGGTACTGAGGGAGCGCTGCACTGTTGGAGGGAGAGTACTGAGGGAGCGCTGCACGGTCGGAGGGGCGGTACTGAGATAGTGCTGCACTGTTGGAGGGGCAGTACTGAGGGAGCGCTGTACTGTTGGAGGGAGAGTACTGAGGGAGCGCTGCACAGTCGGAGGGGCATTACTGAGGGAGGGCTGCAATGTCGGAGGTGGATTACTGAGGGGGCGCTGCACTGTCGGGGGGGCGGTACTGAGGGAGTGCCGCAATGTCGGAGGGGTATTATTGAAGGATGGTGCACTGTCCGAGGGGCAGTATTGAGGGAGTGCTGCACTGTCGGAGGGGCGGTACTGAGGGAGCGCTGCACTGTCGGAGGGGTGGTACTGAGGGAGTGTTGCACTGCTGGAGGGGCAGCACTGAGGGAGCGCTGCACTGTTGAAGGGGGAGTACGGAGGGTGCGCAACACCGTCAGAGGGGCAGTACTGAGGGAGTGCCACAATGTCGGAGCGGCAGTACTGAGGGAGCGCTGCACTGTTGGAGGGGCAGTACTGAGAGAGTGCCGCACTGTCGGAGGTGGAGTACTGAGGGTGTGCTGCACTGTAGGAGGGGCAATAATGAGAGAGCGCTACAATGTCAGAGGGGCAGTACTGAGGGAGCGCTGCAATGTCGGAGGGGCAGTACTGAGGGAGCGCTGCACTGTGGAATGGCAGCACTGAGGGACTGCCGCACTGTTGGAGGGGCAGTATGGATGGAGCGCTGCACTGTCAGAGGGGCAGTACTGAGGGAGCGCTGCACTGTCAGAGGTGCCAGTTCTGAGGGAGCGCTGCACTGTCAGAGGGGCAGTACTGAGAGAGTGCTGCACTGTCAGAGGGGCAGTACTGTGGGAGCGCTACACTAACGGAGGGGCGGTACTGAGGGAGCGCCGCACTGTCGGAGGGGCGGTACTGAGGGAGCGCTGCACTGTTGAAGGGGTAGTACTGAGGGAGCGCTAAACTGTTGGTGGGAGAGTACTGAGGCAGCACTGCACGGTTGGAGGAGCGGTACTGAGGGAGTGCTTCACTGTCGGAGGGGCAGTACTGTGGGAGCGCTGTACTGTTGGAGGGTCTGTACTGAGGGAGTGCTGCAACCTTGTAGGGGTGGTACTGAGGGAGTGCCGCACTGTTGAAGAGGGAGTACTGAGGGTGCGCAACACTGTCGGAGGGGTGGCACTGAGGGAGCGCAACACTGTTGGAGGGGCGGTACTGAGGGACCGCAGCACAGTCGGAGGGGCGGTACTGAGTGGGCTCTGCACTGTCAGAGGGGCAGTTCTGACGGAGTGCTGCACTGTCGGAGAGGTGGTACTGAGGGGGCGTTGCACTGTCGGTGGGGCAGTACTGAGTGTAAGCTGCACTGTCAGAGTACCAGTATTGAGGGAGCGCTGCACTGTCGGAGGGACAGATCTGAGGGAGCGCTGTACTGTCGGAGGGGTGGTACTGAGGGGGCACTGCACTGTCAGAGAGGCGGTACTGAGGGAAAGCTGCACTGTCGGAGGGGCAGTATTGAGGGAGCGCTCCACTGTCGGAGGGGCAGATCTGAGGGAGCGCTGTACTGTCGGAGGGGCGGTACTGAGGGGGTGCTGACCTGTCAGAGAGGCGGTACTGAGGGAGCGTTGCACTGTTGGAGGGGCAGTACTGAGGGAGTGCCGCAATGTCAGAGCGGCAGTACTGATGGAGAGCTGCACTGTCGGAGGGGCAGTACTGAGGGAGCGCTGCAGTCTCGCAGGTGGAGTACTGAGGGAGAGCTGCACTGTCGAGGGGCAGTACTGAGGGCCACTGCACCTTCGGAGGGGCAGTACTGAAGGATTGCCGCAATGTCGGAGGGGCAGTCCTGAGGGATTGCCACAATGTCGGAGGGGCAGTACTGAGGGACGCTACACTTTTGATGGGGCAGTACTGAGGGAGCGCCGTACTGTCAGAGTGGCAGTACTGAGGGCGTGCCGCATTGTCGGAGGGGCAGTACTGAGAGAGTGCTGCACTGCAGAGGGGCAGTACTGAGGGACGCTGCTCTCTCGGAGTGGCAGTACTGAGGGAGTGCCGCACTGTCGGAGGGTTGGTACTGAGAGAGTGCTGCACTGTTGGAGGGGTGGGACTGAGGGAGTGCCGCAGAGTCGGAGAGGCGGTACTGAGGGGGCTCTGCACTGTCGGAGGGGTAGGATTGAGTGAGCGCTGCGATGTCAGAGGGGCAGTACTGAGGGAGTGCTGCACAGTCGGAGCTGCCAGTACGGAGGGAGTGCCGCACTGTTGGAGGGGCAGTACTGAGTGAGCGCTGCACTGTCGAAGGGCAGCACTGAGTGAGTGCCGCACTGTCGGAGGGGCAGTACTGAGATAGTGCTACACTTTTGGTGGGGCAGTACTGAGGGTGCGCTGCACTGTCGGAGGGGCAGTACTGAGGGTGCGCTGCACTGTCGGATGGACGGCACTGAGGGTCACTGTATTGTCGGAGGGGCAGTACTGAGGGATGCTGCACTGTTGAAGGGGCGGTACTGAGGGAAGCGCTGCACTGTCGGCGGGGTGGTACTGAGAGAGCACTGCACTGTTGGAGGGGCGGTACTGAGGAAATGCAGCACTGTCGGAGGGGCAGTACTGAGAGCACAGCACTGTCAGAGGGGCGGTACTGAGGGAGCGCTGCAGTGTCGGAGGGGCAGTGCTGAGGGAGCATCACACTGTCGGAGGGGCGATACTGAGGGAGCGCTGCACATTCGGAGGGGCGGTACGGAGGGAGTGCTGCACTGTCGGAGGGGCGGTACTGAGGAAGTGCTGCACTGTCGGAGGGGCAGTACTGAGGAAGTGCTGCACTGTCGGAGGGGCATTACTGAGGGAGCACAGCACTGTCAGAGGGGCAGTACTGAGGGAGTGCTGCACTGTCAGAGGGGCAGTACTGAGGGAGCGCTGCACTGTCGGATGGACGGCACTGAGTGTCGCTGCACGGTCGGAGGGGCAGTACTGAGGGATGCTGCACTATTGAAGGGGCGGTACTGAGGGAGCGCTGCACTGTCGGAGGGGTGGTACTGTGAGAGCACTGCACTGTTGGAGGGGCAGTACTGAGGGAACGCAGCACTGTCGGAAGGGCGGTACTGAGGGAGTGCTGCACTGTCGGAGGGGCAGTACTGAGGGAGTGCTGCATTGTTGGAGGGGCAATACTGAGGGAGCGCTGTACTGTCGGAGGGGCGGTACTGAGGGAGCACTGCACTGTCAGAGGGGCAATACTGATGGAGAGCTGTACTGTCGCAGAGGCAGTACTGAGGGCCGCTACAATGTCAGAGTGGCTGTACTGCGAGAACGCAGCACTGTCGGAGGGGCAGTACTGAGGGACGCTGCACTGTCGGAGGGGCAGTACTGAGGGAGTGCCGCAATGTCGGAGGGGCAGTACTGTGGGACGCTGCACTTTTGATGGGGCAGTTCTGAGGGAGCGCTGTACTGTCAGAGGGGCAGTACTGAGGGCGTGCCGCATTGTCGGAGGGGCAATACTGAGAGAGTCAGGATGGTGTGAGGTGTTCACAAGCGCCTGCTGCCCTTGTCCTTCTAGGTGGAAGAGGTCGCGGGTTTGGGAGGTGCCGCCAAAGAAGCCTTGGCGAGTTGCTGCAGTGCATCTTGCAGATTGTACGCTGGGAGTGGAGGGAGTGAATGTTTTAGGTGGTGGCTGGGGTGCCAATCAAGCGGGCTGCTTTGTCTTAGATGGTGTCGAGCTTCTTGAGTATTGTTGGAGCTGCACTCATCCAGGCAAGTGGAGAGTATTCCTTCTGCTTCTTAGGCAGTCCCTCAGAACTGAGGATGACTTGCTTCCACACTAGAAAGGAGGTGATTGATGCGGGACCTACAGTCTCGGTCACAGGTGGGGCAAACGGTGGTTGAAGGGGCAGGTGGGTGGGGTGCTTGGATTGGCGTGCGCTCTTTGCGCTTGGCTTCCGCTTGCTCCAGGCGAAGAGACTCAAGGTGTTCAGCACCTTCCCGGATGCTTCTCCTCCAATTTGTGTGGTCTTGGGCCAGGGATTCCCAGGTGTCGGCGGGGATGTTGCATTTTTTCCAAGGAGGCTTTGAGGGTGTCCTTGAAGCGTTTCCTCTGCCCACCTGGGGCTCTCTTGCCTTGTCGGAGCTCCGAGTAGAGCGCTTGTTTTGGGAGTCTCGTATCAGGCATGCAGACGATGTGGCCCGTCCATCGGAGCTGATTGAGCGTGGTCAAAGCTTCAATGCTGGGGATGTTGGCCTGAGCCAGAACACTGACGTTGGTGTGCCTATCCTGCCAATGGATTTGCAGGATCTTGCGGAGGCAGCGTTGGTGGTACCTCTCCAGTGCTTTGAGGTGCTTGCTGTATATGGTCCATATCCCTGAAGCATACAGGAGGGCGGGTATCACTACTGCTCTGTAGACCATGAGCTTAGTGCCGGGTTTGAGGTCCTGGTCTTCAAACACTCTCTTCCTCAGGTGACCGAAGGCTGCACTGGCACACTGAAGGCAGTGTTGGACTTCATCATCGATGTCTGCCCTTGTTGGCAGTAGGCTCCCAAGGTATGGAAAGTGGTCCAAGGCCTCGTCATGGATTTTGATAATCGGGGGGCAGTACTGTGTGGCGGGAGCAGGTTGGTAGAGGACCTTTGTCTTACGGATATTTAGTGTAAGGCCTATGCTCTCGTACGCTTCGGTGAAGGTGCTGACGATGGTTTGGAGTTCGACCTCCGAGTGCGCGCAGATGCAAGCGTCACCTGCATACTGTAATTCGATGAGTAATACTGTAAGTGGAGAGTATTCCATCACACTCCTGACTTGTGCCTTGCAGATGGTGGAAAGGGGAGTCAGAAGGTGAGACACTCGCCGCAGAATACCTAGCCTCTGACCTGCTCTTGTTGTCACAGTATTTATGTGGCTGGTCCAGTTAAGTTTCTGGTCAATGGTGACCCCCCAGGATGTTGATGGTGGGGGATGTCAGGAGCATGATTCAGGAAGGTTATGGAAAGTGCAGCTGAGAATTGAAATGTTAATACGGGAGGCAAAGAGAGGTTACAAGGAAAGATTAGCAGGCAACATTAAATTGAACCCTAAAACATTTTTATAAACATAATAAAGTGTCGGCCTCCTCCGGAGGTCCTCACCATCACAGAAGCCAGTCTTCAGCCAATTTGATTCACTCCACGTGATATCAAGAAATGGCTGAGCACACTGGATACAGCAAAGGCTATGGGCCCCGACAACATCCCGGCTATCGTGCTGAAGACTTGTGCTCCAGAACTAGCCGTGCTTCTAGCCAAGCTGTTCCAGTACAGCCACAACACTGGCATCTATCCGACAATGTGGAAAACTGCCCAGGTATGTGCCATCCACAAAAAGCAGGACAAATCCAACCCGGCCAATCATCGCCCCATCAGTATACTCTCAATCATCAAAGTGATGGAAGGTGTCATCAACAGTGCTATCAAGCAGCACTTACTCACCAATAACCTGCTCACCAATGCTCCGTTTCAGTTCTGCCAAGGCCATTCAGCTCCCGACCTCATTACAGCCTTGGTCCAAACATGGACAAAGGAGCTGAATTCCAGAGGTGAGGTGAGAGTGACTGCCCTTGACATCAAGGCAGCATTTGACCAAGTGTGGCATCAAGGGGCCCTAGTAAAATTGAAGTCAATGGGAATCAGGAGCAAAACGCTCCACTGGCTGGTGTCATACCTAGAACAACGGAAGATGGTTGTGGTTGTTGAAGGTCAATCATCACGGCCCCAGGACATTGCTGCAGGAGTTCCTCAGGGCAGTGACCTAGGCCCAACCATCTTCAGCTGCTTCATCAATGACCTTCCCTCCATCATAAGGTCAGAAGTGGGGCTGTTGGCTGATGATTGCACAGTGTTCAGCGCCATTCACAATTCCTCAGATAATGAAGCAGTCTGTGCCCGCATGCAGCAAGACCTGGATGACATTCGGGCTTGGGCTGATAAGTGGTAAGTAACATTTGCGCCACACAAGTGCCAGACAATGACAATCTCCAACAAGAGCGAGTGTAACCACTGCCCCTTGACATTCAACAGCATTACCATCGCCAAATCTCCCATCATCAACATCCTGGGAGGGTCACCATTGACCAAAAACTTAACTGGACCAGCCACATAAATACTGTGGCAACAAGAGCAGGTCAGAGGCTGGGTATTCTGCGGCGAGTGTCTCACCTCCTGACTCCCCAAAGCTTTTCCACCATCTACAAGACACAAGCCAGGAGTGTGATGGAACACTCTCCTTCTCTATGTTGAAAAGAGCAGTGGTCCCAACACTGACCCTGGGGGACATCCCTCCAGTCTGGAGAACATCCATTAACCACTACTTTCTGTTTTCTGCCCTTTACCTATAGATTCGTAGAAACTTACAGCACAGAAGGAGGCCATTCGCCCCGTCATGCCTGTGCTGGCTCTTTGAAAGAGCAGTTATGCTTAATCTCACACCCTGCTCTTTGTCTGTAAATCTGTAAGTTCCTCATCCTCAAGTACCAGATAGAGCATCCCAGATCCCGGCAACTCTGAGTGAAAAAATGTATAATAATAATAATAATAATAATAATCAACTTTATTGTCATTGTTAGTGCACAAGTGCAGTACAACGAAATGTAGACTTGCGGCTCCCGAGAGTGTACATTTAGATTAAGACATTTAAACATTCAACATTCATTTGGCTTGTAATATATTAACATAACCATAATAAAGTGCATTGGCAGATGTGCAGGCTTTAGAGTTTATTTGTGGAGTTCAGTAGGATGACAGCCCTGGGAAAGAAGCTGTTCCTAAATCAGGTCGTACGGGTGCGAATGCATCTGTAGCATCTCCCAGATGGCAGGGGGGGTGAACAGACTGTGGCTGGGGTGGGTAGGGTCTTTGATGATGGTCAGTGACCTCCGTAAACAGTGTTTCTGGTATATGTGCTCTATGGTCAGTAGCCGGGTGCCGGTAATGCGTTGGGCAGTTTTGACTACCCACTGCAGGGCTTTCCGGTCATAGTAGCTACAGCTGCCATACCATACTGTGATACAGTTCGTCAGGATGCTCTCTATTGTGCAGCGGTAAAAGTTAGAGAGGATCAGGGGTGACAGGTTACATCCCTTCAGCCTCCTTAGGAAATATAGGCGCTGCTGGGCCTTCTTCACCAGAGAGGAGGTATTGAGGGACCAGGAGAGGTCTTCTGTGATGTGGACTCAGAGGAACTTAAAGCTGTCCACCCTTTCCACCACAGCCCCATTGATGTGGATGGGAGTGTGACTTCCGCCTTTAGACTTCCTGAAGTCCACAATGATTTCCTTGGTTTTCTTGATGTTAAGGGCCAGGTTGTTATCGGCGCACCACTTCACGAGATGCTGGACCTCCTCCCTGTAGGCTGACTCATCGTTGTTGGTGATCTGGCCTACCACCGTGGTATCATCCACAAACTTGATGGTGTTGGGGCCCCCGTGTTCAGGGTCAGGTGGGGGGGGGGAGGTGTGGTTACCTAATTTGACAGACACGGGTCTGTTAGTTAGGAAGTCCAGGGTCCAGTTGCAAAGAGAAGTGTTCAGGCCAAGAGTGTGGAGTTTGGTGGCCAGCTTGTTGGGGACGATAGTGTTGAATGCTGAGCTGTAGTCCATGAACAGCATTCTGATGTACGTCTCTTTACCGTCTAAGTGTTTCAATGCAGAATGTAGAGCAGTTGTGATTGCATCCTCCGTTGATCTGTTTGCACGATAGGCAAACTGGTGTTGGTCAAGAGAGGCGGGAACACTGGCTTTGATGTGAGCCAGGACCAGTCTCTCGAAACACTTCATTATGATGGGTGTGAGTGCGACAGGTCGATAGTCGTTCAGGCACGTCACAGCCGTTTGTTTTACATAATAAGAACATAAGAAATAGGAGCAGGAGTAGGCCAATCGGCCCCTCGAGCCTGCTCCGCCATTCCATAAGATCATGGCTGATCTGATCCTAACCGCCAAACCACTATCACAGAACCATCTCCTGAATCGAACAGAATTAGACACACGAAATAGGAGCAGGATCAGGCTACGGCTACACGGCCCCTGGGCCCGCTCCGCTACCCACAGGGCCATGACCGATCCGAACCTAGACTCATGTCCAAATTCCTGCCCGCTCCCCGTAACCCTTAATTCCCTTTACTTCTAGGAAACTGTCTATCTCTGTTTTAAATTTATGTAATGATGTAGCTTCTACAGCTTTTTGGGGCAGCATATTCCATGGACCTACCACCCTCTGAGTGAAGTAGTTCCTCCTCATCTCAGTTTTGAAAGAGCAGCCCCTTATTCTAAGACTATGCCCCCTAGTTCTAGTTTCACCCATCACCGGGAACATCTTCCCCGCATCCACCCGATCCGACCCCTTCACAATCTTATATGCTTCAATAAGGTCGCCTCTCATTCTTCTGAACTCCAATGAGTAGAGTCCCAATCTACTCAACCTCTCCTCATATGTCCATCCCCTCATTCCCGGGATTAACCGAGTGAACCTTCTTTGTACTGACTCGAGAGCAAGTATGTCCTTTCTTAAGTATGGACACCAAAACTGTACGCAGTATTCCAGGTGCGGTCTCACCAATACCTTGTACAACTGAAGCAATACCTCCCTATTTTTATATTCTGTCCCCCTAGCAATGAAAGCCAACATTCCATTGGCCTTCTTAATCACTTGCTGCACCTGCATACTAACCTTTTGAGTTTCGTGCACCAGGACCCCCAGATCCCTTTGTACTTCAGTACTTTCCAGTTTCTTGCCATTAAGATAATAACTTGCTCTACGATTTTTCCTGCCAAAGTGCATAACCTCACACTTTCCAGTATTGTATTCCATCTGCCAAATCTCTGCCCACTTACTTAGCCTGTCTATGTCCCCTTGAAGGTTTTTTATGTCCTCCTCACTCACTACTTTCCCTCCCATCTTAGTATCATCTGCAAACTTTGATATGTTACACTCGGTCCCCTCCTCCAAATCGTGAATATAGATTGTAAAGAGTTGGGGACCCAGCACCGACCCCTGCGGAACACCACTAGTTACTGATTGCCAGTCTGAGAATGAACCATTTATCCCAACTCTCTGCCTTCTGTTAGATAGCCAATCCTCTATCCATGCCAGAATATTACCCCCAATCCCGTGATTTTTTATCTTAAGCAATAATCTTTTGTGTGGCACCTTGTCAAATGCCTTTTGGAAGTCTAAATACACTATGTCCACTGGTTCCCCTTTATCCACCCTATATGTTACTTCCTCAAAGACCTCCAGCAAATTTGTCAAACATGACTTCCCCTTCATAAAACCATGCTGACTTTGTCCTATTAAATTATGATTATCCAAATGTCCTGTTACTGTCTCCTTAATAATGGACTCCAAAATTTTACCTACCACAGATGTTAGGCTAACCGGTCTATAGTTTCCAGCCTTCTGTCTACTGCCATTTTTAAACAAGGGTGTTACATTAGCGGTCTTGAAGCATGTAGGGACTACTGCCTGGGCCAGTGACAGATTGAAGATGGCGGTGAAGACATCAGCCAGCTGATCAGCACATTCCTTGAGTACCCGTCCAGGGATGCTGTCCGGTCCAGCAGCCTTACGTGTGTTCACTCCGTGTAGAACACCCCTTACGTCGGAGGTCGACAGAGTGAGCACCTGGTCTTCCGGGGGTGGCAAGGCTTTGGTAGCCGGCTCCCTGTTGTCCCCGTCGAAGCGAGCATAGAAGTTGTTAAGCTCCTCCGGAAGGGAGGCATCGCCAACCGGGGGGCTGGTGTTTTTGCCCTTGTAGTCAGTGATGGACTGGATGCCCTGCCACATGCGCCGGGGGTCCGAGTTGTTGCGGAAATGATCCTCTATCCGCAGTGTCTGTATCCTTTTGGCAGTCCTGATCCCCTTTTTTAGGTTGGTCCTAGCTGCACTGTAAGCCGCCGCGTCGCCAGATTTAAATGCTGCGTCGCGTGCTTTCAACAGTGAGCGGACCTCTCCGTTCATCCAGGGTTTCTGGTTGGGGTATGTCCTGATATTTTTATGGGTCGTGACGACCTCGACGCAGCTGTTAATGTAGAATAGCACTGTGGATGCGTATTCCTCGATGTCATTATGGGCAAACATGCTCAGGCCAACATCCCCAGCATCAAAGCTTTGACCACGCTCGATCAGCTCCAATGGATGGGTCATATTGTCCACATGCCCGATACGAGACTCCCAAAACAAGCGCTCTACTCGGAGCTCCGGCACAGCCCCAGGTGGGCAGAGGAAACGCTTCAAGGACACCCTCAAAGCCTCCTTGTAAAAGGTGTAACATCCCCACTGACTCCTGGGAATCCCTGGCCCAAAACCGCACAAAGTGGAGAAGCATCCGGGAAGGCGCCGCACACCTCGAGTCTCTTTGCCGGGAGCAAGCAGAAGCCAAGCGCAGGCAGCGCACATCAACCCAAGTACCCCAGCCACCCGCCCCTTCAACCACCGCCTGCCCCACCTGTGACAGAGTCTGTAGGTCCCTCATTGGACTCATCAGGCACCTGAGAACTCATTTTTAACGTGGAAGCGCATCATCCTCGGTTCCCGAGGGACTGCCTAAGAAGAAGACTGACTACACTCAGTCAGCAGCTGTGACTGTTCTGCTTTTCAGTCGCCTCAAGTCATATGCTGTGGAATTCTTTTGTCAACTTGGTTTCCCATCTCCTAGACGTCTCTGGACATCTAGACTATGTTTCAGCTTTGAACTACGCTAGGTTAAACCACTATGTTTCTGCACTGGATTACACTAAGACTTAACTGCTGTGTCTCTCTATATCTGCTGCTAAAATATTTTTTTTTTTAAACTTTTAAACTGCAGTTGTGTCTTTGCTGAACTGGTTCTACTGGTTTTTCAGCTCTGCACCACCACCACCACCTTTGATGCCCTAGTCCCTATTAAAACAATTACTCTCTCTCACCCTGGCTGCTCCCCCTAGTACAGCCCTCATCTTCACTCCCTTAAGTCCAAGGGACGCAGGCTTGAACGGATATGGCGGACAACTGGTTTAGCCAATCACCGCCAGATCTGGCTGGGCCACATAAAGCATTATCGGGTCCTGCTCTCGCCTGCCAAAATTGCTCACTATTCCAGAATCATTCTGGATTGCAAAGATAAACCCCGGCTTCTATTCTCCACTGCTAACCATCTTCTTTAACCTCTCTCCCCTGTCTCCTCCACCCGCACCTCCGACAATAAGTGTGAGGAGCTCATGGATTTCTTGGTCTCAACCTTAGAGACAATCAGCTGCCTCTGCCACTTCCCTTCCTTCCCCTAGCCCACCGGGCCAAACTTCCTCTAAGGTTCCCCCCCCGCCCTAGCCCTGAACTCACAACTGTAGTGTATGTACCTTTAAGAGGAACTATGTTTTTGAAGCCCCTGTATACTGTAGTACCAGTAGTGGCCACTCAGGTATATAAGCCTGTGTAGCGTCTTGTGTAGTTAGTTCACCTCCAGACTTTGTTCAGAAAACACTTGTTAAATCAACTCCTGCATTCCGTGTCTCCATTAACACATGGATCGAACAGTGGCGACGAGTTAGAAACGAACTTACCTGCAATTCGGCAGCACCTCAAGGGGATCGATTCCTCAGATGAAGGTCGAAGCCAGAAGCAAGAAGAAAAAAAATAATAATAACTCGAAGAAACTCGAAAACGAGGGCCAGGCTTGGTCTCCAGTCTGTGATTTCCCCAGCTAAACGGGCTGGTGGCAGGTAGTGCACTGATCCTTCCTGGGCTGCGGCGGGCTACAGCTCAATTGGGTGGCTCTGCAACGGGGCTGGGCAGCGAGTCGGGAAGCAGAAGCAAAGAGAGAGGGTGGAGCACTCAGGGCGCAGCCGGCGTTCGGACCGAGCAGAGGGAGGGGAAAGTCCCAGAGGGTCCGCTCCACGACGGGAACGGTTCTTCAATTACGGAGTGAATATTGAAGCGATATATTTTTAAAAAAATAGAAATACCGCGAAAAGCTGCAGGTCGCAACGGGAACCGCGGAGAACAGCGTTGGCAGCAGCGGCGGGAGGCGCCATCTTAACTCGGCGGAGAAGAAAGAAAAGCGCGGAAGCGCCATTTTAGATTTTCAAGATGCCAAAGACTGGCAATATTACTGCTTTCGATAGTGATATAGAAGATTGGACCACATATGTGGAAAGAGTGGAGGTATATTGCAAGGCGAATGAGGTAGCGGATGATAAAAAGGCATCGGTACTTCTAAATCTGATGGGCGCAAGGACATACGGGCTGTTACGAAACTTGATCACTCCAGCCAAACCGATGGACAAGAATTTTAATGAGATTGTTGATACCTTACAGGAGCACTTAAACCCAACACCGCTGCCGATAGCGGAACAATTCAAATTCTTCAGGAGGAATCAGCACAAGAATGAAAGTAACGCTGATTACCTCACCGAATTACGAAAGCTGTCAAAGCACTGCCAATTCGGGGCAGGACTGGCAGATTGTCTATGAGACAAATTCGTCTGCGGTCTCCTAAGCGAAGGAACACAGAAAAGACTACTTTCTGAGAAAGATTTAACACTGGACAAGGCTTTCAGTGTGGTTGTATCATACGAAGCAGCAGCAAGAGGAGCTGCAGAGATACAGCAAAAGCCACAGGACTTCGGCACCCATGAAATGACACGGGGTTTCGAGAGATGTTATCGCTGCGGCAGATCCCTCCATGACCAGAAGGACTGCTGGTTCAAGGACAAAGCATGCAGGCAATGCGGAAAGATGGGACACATTGCACGTGTATGCAGATCTGGAAAGAAATCCGCTGACAGTAAAAAGGTCAATAAGGAAAAGTACAGAAAGGTACAAATGATGACGGACAGTAGCTCCGAAGACCAGAAGAGCGATAGCGACTCTGGAAACAAGAGACTAAGCTGTCTCAAATTACATTAATGTAATTGCCAAAGAAGATTGCCAGACCATTTGGGTTACCCTCACGATAGCAGGGTCCCCAGTCAAAATGGAGCTAGATACAGGATCAGCTCGGACCATCATGAGTCGACGGGATTACGAGCGGCTATTTCCGCATATACCTTTGAAAGACACATCCATTGTCTTGAAGACATATACGGGGCAGAAAGTATACCCCAGAGGGAAAATAAGGGTGCCCGTTGTATACAACGGCAAGGAAATACAGAAGTTGTATTTATACATTCTGCAAGATGGTGGTCCACCGTTGTTGGGACGTGAATGGATCAGAAAGATAAGTTTAGACTGGCACTCCATTCAGGCACTGACGGTGACCAGTAAGAAAAAAACCGATGATGACGTCATACCTGGATGATTAAAAGAAATCTTGGCTAACGCCAAAGAAGTGTTTCAACAGGAACTAGGAACCCTGAAAGGCGCCACCGCCTCAATAAAAGTGGAAGATGCGGCAATTCCCAAGTTTTTTAAGGCAAGGCCGGTGCCATACGCAATTCGTCCAGCCGTCGAGGCAGAGCTGGAGAATTTGGAAAAAGCAGGCATGTTATCCAAGGTAGATTGGAGCGAGTGGGCAACACCCATCATCCCGGTCATGAAGAAAACGTTGAATAATGATAAATATGAAGAACAGGGAAAAGTTCGCATCTGTGGGGACTTCAAAGAGACTATAAACCCAGTCCTTCACACGGTACAGTATCCTCTTCGGAGGATAGAAGATATTTTCACCTCACTATCCGGAGGGAAACGTTTCACCAAAATTGACTTAGCACAGGCATATCTACAGATGGAGGTTGAGGAGGCCTCTAAAAAGTATCTCACGATAAACACACACAAAGGCCGGTACCAGTACAATCGACTGGTTTTCGGAGTGGCATCAGCTCCGGCTATCTGGCAAAGAGCTATGAAGCAAGTCCTGCAAGGGATTCCGGGGACTCAATGCTACCTAGACGACATCTTTGTAACAGGAGAAAATGACAACGAGCACCTTGCCAACTTGGAGCAGGTGCTCACGAGGTTGAGAGAACGGGGCCTACGAGCAAATCGCCCCAAGTGCGAATTTTTCCAGAAACAAATATCATATTGTGGCCATGTCATTAACGAAGGGTTGCATAAGTCATCTGAAAAAATTGAAGCGGTCGTAAAGGCCCCAGCGCCTGAAAATGTCTCACAATTAAGGTCGTTCCTGGGATTAGTAAATTACTATCATAAATTTTTACCAAACTTGTCCACGGTTCTGCACCCGCTTAACGCACTGCTACAAACTGGAGTAGTTTGGAAATGGAGCGAAGACTGTAAACGTGCCTTCCATAAATGCAAAGGCTTGATCACGTCCAGGGAAGTGTTGGCTCATTACAACCCATCACTGCCAATCAGACTGGCGTGCGATGCATCCCCTTACGGCGTGGGAGCGGTATTATCGCATAGATTCCCTGATGACTCGGAGCGGCCGATAGCTTTTGCGTCACGCTCATTAAACTCAGCTGAGCATAACTATGCCCAGATCGACAGGGAGGCACTCAGCCTGGTGTGGGGGGTGAAGAAATTCAACCATTACCTACACGGACAAAAATTTACCTTGTTGACTGACCATCAACCCCTCGTCTCCATATTCAACCCTAAAAAGGGCGTTCCCATTATGACAGCGCAAAGGCTACAGAGGTGGTCCCTTTTCCTAGGAGCACACCAATATGACAGAGTACAAAGGAACAAAACAGCATGGGAATGCTGACGGGTTATCGCGCCTACCATTGCCAACGGTGGAAGAGGCGCCTACAGTGGACCCAGTGGAGATATTCCACTCAACCATAGTGGAATGTCTACCGGTGACAAATTCTACCATTGAAAAGGAAACGCGAAATGACCCGACTCTCTCACGAGTCTACGATTTAACGGTGAAGGGATGGCCAGCACATGGCGAACCACTGTTGCCAGCATTCTCGCAAAGAGGAGAACAGCTGTCAGTGTGCCGAGGAACCTTGATGTGTGGATCCAGAGTGGTGATTCCACCCAAACTCAAGGATAGAGTGCTAAAGGAGCTTCACGAGGGGCATCTGGGTGGAGTGAAAATGAAGAACTTAGCCAGAGCGTTTGTGTGGTGGCCAGGTATCGATGGAGACATCGAAGAAATGACCAAGAGCTGTCTAGGATGCCAGAAGGTCCAAAACGCCCCACCACAAGCCCCTCTACATCCATGGGAGTAGCCCTCATCTCCATGGCAAAGGGTACATATCGACTTTGCTGGTCCATTTATGGACTCAATGTTCTTAATCGCGGTGGATGCACACTCCAAGTGGCCGGAGGTAATAAAGATGTCCTCCACCACCACGGAAAAAACCATCACAGTATTAAGGACCATATTTGCCAGGAATGGGCTGCCTGAACAGATCTGTTCTGATAATGGACCGCAATTTGTGTCCGAAGAATTCAGGAAGTTCTTAAAAAACAATGGGGTTAAGCACTACACGTCCGCCCCATACCATCCCGCCACCAATGGATTGGCTGAAAGGTTTGTCCAGACCTTCAAGAAGGCCATAAAGGCCATGGGTAATGAAGACATAAATCTACAACATAAGGTAGGTAACTTCTTGTTTGCGTACAGGAATGCAACACATGTGGTTACAAACCAAACCCCGCCATGATGTTTTTCAATAGAAGACTCAGATGCCGGCTGGATTTGGTCAAGCCAAACGTCAGAAGGGACGTAGAGAACCAGCAATTTCAAAGCATGAATGAAAGGCCAACTAGAATCTTCCAGATAGGTCAACCAGTTTTGGCCCGGGACTACCGTACCGAGAAATGGCAGCCTGGAACTATTTGCACACGACTAGGACCGCTGATGTATACCGTGGACATTGGAGAAAGCATAAGGCGCCATGCTGACCAGATCATAGAGTCATCCGAAAAAGGACAACCTACACCACAACTCTATACGCCTAGTGATGAAGCAGAGATACCCATAGTATCTACCTCCGATCCGGTGATACTGGAACCAGATGAACCCGACACTGGCATTGAAGCTGAATCGACCTTGCCAAAAGAACCTACTACACCACCGAGGCGTTATCCGGACCGAGTCAGGAAGCCTCCAGAGACTGAATTTGTAATTGATTAACTTCAGCAAATGTGTATATTATTGTTCTTGTAAAAATGTTATTTAATGATTACTTAAAATGTTATGTACTATTTATCTAAAAGGGGAGGAATTGTAGTGTATGTACCTTTAAGAGGAACTATGTTTTTGAAGCCCCTGTATACTGTAGTACCAGTAGTGACCACTCGGGTATATAAGCCTGTGTAGCGTCTTGTGTTGTTAGTTCACCTCCAGACTTTGTTCAGTAAACACTTGTTAAGTCAACTCCTGCATTCCATGTCTCCATTAACACATGGATCTAACAACAACTTTCTCCAATTTCTCTCCGATCTCCTCTCATGACCTCTCTGCGCTCATCTTGTCCATGAGACCCACTTCCTGCTCCCTCGACCCTATTCCCACCAAACTGCTGACCACCCAACTTCCTTTTCTGGCTCCCATGTTAGCTGACATTGTTAATGGTTCTCCCTCCTTAGGTACAGTCTCCCTCTCCCTCAAATCTGCCATCATCGCACCTCTCCTCAAAAAACCAACCCATGACCCCTCCATCCTTGCAAACTACCGCCCCATCTCCAACCACCGTTTCCTTTCCAAAGTCCTTGAATGTGTTGTTGCCTCCCAAATCCGTGCCCATTTTTCCCACAATTCCATGTTTGAATATCTCCAATCAGATTTCTGCCCCTGCCAGAGTACCGAAATGGCTCTCATCAAAGTCATAAATGACATTCTTTGTGACTGTGATGAGGATAAACTATCCTTCCTCGTCCTTCTCAATCGGTCTGCAGCCTTTGACACGGTTGACCACTCCATCCTTCAACGCCTCTCCACCGTTGTCCAGCTGGGGGGGACTGCACTCGCCTGGTTCCATTCTTATCTATCTAATCGTAGCCAGAGAATCACCTGCAACGTCTTCTCTTCCCACTCCTGCATCGTTACCTCTGGTGTCCCCCAAGTATCTATCCTTGGCCCCTATTTCTCATCTACATGCTGCCCCTTGGTGACATCATCCAAAAACAGTCAGTTTCCACATGTACGCTGATGACACCCAGCTCTACCTCACCACCACCTCTCTCGACCTCTCCACGGTCTCTAAATTGTCAGACTGCTTGTCCGACATCCAGTCCTGGATGAGCAGAAATTTTCTCCAATATCGGGGAAGACCGAAGCCATTATTTTCGGTCCCCACCACAAACTCCGTTCCCTAGCCACTGACTCCATCCCTCTCCCGAACATCTGTCTGAGGCTGAACCACACTGTTTGCAACCTTGCTGTCATATTTGACCCTGAAATGAGCTTCCGACCACATATCCACACCATAACAAAGACCGCCTACTTCCACCTCCGTAACATCGCCCGTCTCCGCCCCTGCCTCAGCTCATCCGCTGCTGAAACCCTCATCCATGTCTTTGTTACCTCTAACCTCGACTATTCCAACACACTCCTGGCCGGCCTCCCACATTCCACCCTACGTAAACTTGAGGTCATCCAAAACTCGGCTGCCCGTGTCCTAACTCGCACCAAGTCCCGTTCATCCATCAGCCCATGCTCGCTGACCTACACTGGCACCCGGTTAAGCAGTGCCTCCATTTCAAAATTCTCATTCTTGTTTTCAAATCCCTCTGTGGCCTCACCCCTTCCTATCTCTGTAACCTCCTTCAGCTCCACGACCCTTCTCCCTCCCCCCCCCCCCCCCCCCCCCCCCCCCCAAGTTATCTGCGCTCCTCTAATTCTGCTCTCGAGCATCCCTGATTATAATCACTCAACCATTGGTGTCTGTGCCTTCTGTTGCCTGGCTGGGCCCTAAGCTCTGGAATTCCCTCTCTAAACCTCTCTGCCTCTCTTTCCTCCTTTAAGACACTCCTTAAGACCTACCTCTTTGGTCACCTGCCCTAATTTCTCCTTATTTGGCTCGGTGTCAAATTTCTTGTCTTCAAATACTCCTGTGCAGCGCCTTCGGACGTTTTACTATGTTAAAGGCGCTATATAAATACAAGCTGTTGTTGAAGTCTCTCATCCCTGGTAACATCCTCTGTTGTTGGTAGTTGTAGAGATCAGAATCGAGAAATAATAAAAGAAACTATTTGTATTAAGTTCCTTTTTTTTTTAATTATCCTCCATAGTTGAAACTCTAAACCTGGAACTCTGCAGATGGCGAGCAGTACACTTTCTGTAGAGGTCAGGAGCAGCCAGGCTACTCGTTGTTTACATGTAGAGTTTAAGTTATCTGTTAATCAACCAGAATAATGCATTCTATGCCTTGCGAAACCTGATCGCCAGCCTGATGGTCTCGGGACCACAAACATCAGATGAGAAATAAATGTTTCGAACTTCTTGATAACGGGAGGTGAAAACTGGTGCAAAGTTCAACAAGATCGTGTGAAATAGGTTGTACGGCGAGGTTGGGAGTTGACGACAGGAGACACCTGGAGGGTTGAGCTCACTGACTGTAAGGAGTGTATCTTGTGCGGCAAAGCACCCTTTGGAATCTCGGCATTAGCCACGAGTCTAACATTTACATAGAATTACACAGGATATACAGCACAGAAACTGGCCATTCGGCCCAACCAGTCCATGCCGGCGTTTCTGCTCCACTCGAGCTTCCTCCTGTCTTTCCTCATCTATCAGCATAACCCTCTATTCCGTTCTCCGTCATATGCTTGTCTAGCCTCCCCTTAAATGTATCTATACGATTCACCTCAACCACTCCCTGTGGTAGCGAGTTCCACATTCTCACCACTCTCTGGGTAAAGAAGTTTCTTCTGAATTCCCTATTGGATTTCTTGGTGACTATCTTATATTGATGGCATTCCAGTTAGAATCATAGAATGGTTACAGCACAGAACGAGGCCATTCGGCCCATGCCGGCTCGCTGCAAGAGCACTTCAGCTAGTCCCACTCCCCCGCCCTTTCCCCGTAGCCCTGTAAAAAATTTCCCTTCAGGTACTTATCCAATTCCCTTTTGAAAGCTACAGTTGAATCTGCCTCCACCACCCTTTCAGGCAGTGCATTCCAGATCCTAACCACTCGCTGCGTAAAAAAGTTTTTCCCCGTGTCACCTTTGGTTCTCCTGCCAATCACCTTAAATCTGTGACCTCTGGTTCTCGACCCTTCCACCAATGGGAACAGTTTCTCTCTATCTACTCTGTCCAGACAGCTCATGATTTTGAGCACCTCTATCAAATCTCCTCTGCTCTAAGGAGAAAACCCCCAGCCTCTCCTGTCTATCCACGTAACTGAAGTCCCTCATCCCTGGAACCATTCCATAAATCTTTTCCGCACCCTCTCTAAGGCCTTCACATCCTTCCTAAAGTGCGGTGCCCAGAATTGGACACAATACTCCAGTTGAGGCCGAACCAGTGTTTCTATGTTCATCATAACTTCCTTGCTTTTGTACTCTATGCCTCTATTTATAAAGTCCAGGATCCCATAAGCTTTTTTAACCGCTTTCTCAACCTGCCCTGCCACCGTCAATGATTTGTGCACATTAACCCCCAGGTCTCTCTCTTCATGCACCCCCTTTAGGATTCTACCCTTTAGTTTATATTGCCTCTCCTCGTTCTTCCTACCAACATGTATCACTTTTCTGCATTAAATTTCATCTGCCACGTGTCCGCCCATTCCACCAGCCTGTCTCTGTTCTCTTAAAGTTCATTACTCTCCTCCGCACTGTTCACTATACTTACAAGTTTTGTCTCATCTGCAAATTTTGAAATTGTGCCCTGTACACCCAAGTCATTTATATCAAGAAAAGCACTGGTCCTGGTACCGACCCTTGGGGAACACCACCGTGTACCTTTCTCCAGTCCGAAAAACAACCGTTCACCACTACTCTCTCTTTCCTGTCACTTAGCCAATTTCGTATCCATGCAGCCATTGTCCCTTTTATTCCATGGGCTTCAACTTTGCAGGTAAGCCTATTATGTACACATCAACCACATTGCCCTCATCAACCTGTGTTACCTCATCAAAACACTTGAAGTTAGTTAAAACACAATTTGCCTTTAACAAATCCGTGCTGGCTTTCCTTAATTAATCCACACTTGTCCAAGTGACTGTTAATTTTGTCCCAGATTATCATTTCTAAAAGATTCCCCACCATCGATGTTAAACTGACTGGCCTATAGTTGCAGGGTTTAGCCTTGCACCCTTTATTGAACAAGGGTGTCACATTTGCAATTCTCCAGTCCTCTGGCACCACCGCCGTATCTAAGGAGGATTGGAAGATTATGGCCAGTACCTCTGCAATTTCCACCTTTACTTCCATCAGCATCCTGGGATGCATCCCATCCGGTCCTGGTGAATTATCTACTTTAAGTACAGCCAGCTTTTCTAGTACCTCCTCTATCAATTTTTATATCCCATCCAATATCTCAACTACCTCCTCTTTCACTGTGACTTTGGCAACATCCTCTTCCTTGGTAAAGACAGATGAAAAGTGCTCATTTAGTACGTCAGCCATGCCCTCTGCCTCCACGCGTTGGTCTCCTTTTTGGCCCCACCTCTCCTCTTACTACCGGTTTACTATTGCCTATAGAAGACTTTTGGATTCTCTTTTATGTTAGCTGCCATTATATTCGCATACTTTCTCTTTGCCCCTCATTTCCTTTTTCACTTCCCCTCTGAACTTTCTATATTCAGCCTGGTTCTCACTTGTATTCTCAATCTGTCATATGCTCCCTTTTTCTGCTTCATCTTACTCCCTCTCTCTTTCATCATCCAGGGAGCTCTGGCTTTGGTTGCCCTACCTTTCCCCCTCATAGGAATATACCTTGACTGTACCCGAACCATTTTCGATTACAGTTTTGCCTGCCAATCTTCAATTCCAATTTACCCGGGCCAGGTCCATTCTCAACCCACTGAAATTGGCCTTCCTCCAATTAAGTATTTTTACTCTAGATTGCTCCCTGTCCTTTTCCATAATCTAAACCTTATGATACTATGATCACTGTTCCCTAAATGTTCACCTACTGACACTTGCTCCACTTGACCCACCTCATTCCCCAGAACCAGATCCAGCAATGCCTCCTCCCTTGTTGGGCCAGGAACGTACTGATCAAGAAAGTTCTCCTGAACACACTTCAGAAATTCTTCCCCTTCTCTGCCCTTAACACTATTACGATCCCAGTCCATATTGGGATAGTTGAAGTCCCCCATTATCACTGCTCTATAGTTCTTGCACCTCGCTGTAATTTCTCTGCTAATTTGCTCCTCGATATCTTTCCCTCTAGTTGCCGCCCTATAGAATACACCTAGTGTAATGGCACCTCTATTGTTTCTCAACTCTAACCAAACAGATTCTGCCCTTGACCCCTCCAGGACATGCTCTCTATCCAGCACTAATATTCTCTTTAATCAATACTGCCACCCCATCTCCTTTCTTTCCTTCCCTATCTTTCTTGACCACCAAATATCCAGGAATATTTAGTACTCAATCCTGCCTTTTTGAGAGCCAGGTCTCCATTATCTCCACAACATCATATTCCCATCTGTCTATTTGCAGCTGCAGCTCACCAACCTTATTTACCACACTTTGTGCATTCACACACATGCACTGTAAACCTATCTTAGACCACCTTGTATTCTCTCTTAGTCTGACCCCACCTAATAACTTATTGTTTCTTACTCTAGTGCTATCTGTCTCTCCCAATCCTGGTTTCTCCTTTCCAATGCTACATCCTAGTGCCCATCTCCCTGCCAAGTTAGTTTAAACCCACCCCAACAGCACTAGCAAACCCCCCTGCAAAGACATTGGTCCCAGCTCGGTTGAGGTGCAACCCGTCCGGCCTGTACAGGTCCTACCTCCCCCAGAACCGGCCCCAATTCCCCAGGAATCTGAAGCCCTCCCTCCTGCACCATCTCTCCAACCACGCATTCATCTGCTCTATCCTCCTATTTCTATATTCACCTGCGTGTGGCACCAGGAGTAATCCAGAGGTCCTGTTTTTTAATCTCTTTCCTAGCTCCCTAAAATCTGCCTGCAGGACCTCATCCCTCTTTCTACCTATGTCGTTGATACTGATATGGACCACGACCTCTAGCTGCTCACACTCCCCCCTCAGAATGTTCTGCAGCCGCTCAGTGACATCCTTGACCCTGGCACCAGGGAGGCAACATGCTATCCTGGAGTCAGGTCTGCAGCTGCAGAAACGCCCGTCTGCTCCCCTAACTATTGAATCCCCTATCACTATTGTCTTCCCAATCTTCCTCCTTCCCCCCCCCCAACCGTACAGCTGAGCCACCCGTGGTGCCATGGACTTGGCTCTGGCTGTACTCCCCAGAGGAACCATCGCCCTCACCAGTACTCAGCACAGAATACTGGTTGAAGAGCGAGATGCACTCAGGGGGACTCCTGCACTACCTGCCTGGTCCTCCTTGTCTGTCTGTAGGTCACCCATTCCCTCTCTGCCTGCACACTCTAACTGCCTCCTGAAACGTGCTATCCACGTAGCTCTCAGCCTCGCGGATGCACCGCAGAGACACTAGCTGCTGCTCAAGCTCCGAAACCCGGAGCTCGAGCTCCTCCAGCTGACGACACCTCCTGCACACGTGGTTGTCCAGGACACGGGAAGCGTCCTGGAGTTCCCACATGGCACAAGATGTGCATTCCCAAGAGTTCTGCTCTTCCCCACAAGTGGAAATATTCTCTCTGTATCCACTCTATCAAAACCTTACAGAATTTTAAAGACCTCTATTAGGTCACCCCTCAGTCTTCTCTTTTCCAAGAGAAAACAGATCCAGCCTGCTCATCCTTTCCTGACAGGTATACCCTTGGATTTCTGGTATCGCCCTTGTAAATCTTCTCTGCACCCTCTCCAGTGCCTCTATATCCTTTTTATAAAATGGTGACCAGAATTGTACGCAGTGCTCCAAGTGTGGTCTAACCAAGGTTCAATACAAGTTTAGCATAACTTCACTACTTTTCAATTCTATCCCTCTAGAAATAAACCCCAGTGCTTGTTTTTATTTATGGCCTTATTAACCTGTGTCGCTACTTTCATTGATTCCCAGATCCCTTTGCTCCTCTACCCCATTTAGATTCTTATTTTCCAAGTAATATGTGACCTCCCTATTTTTCTTACCAAAATGTAAGACCTCACATTTATCGGTGTTGAAATTCATTCGCCAATTACATACCCATTCTCAAAGTTTATTAATGTCTTCTTGTTATTAATGACTTAACTGTTAATAAACTGCAAGTCTTTTACTCTGTGTCCAAGAACTAATTCCTTAGACATAAAGACACTACAAGTATTAAAAAATATGCATTTCTAACACATGGATAAGGGAACAGTGCGTCAGACAGGGGAGAAGATAATCATCTCATTAACGGGGGGGAGATTTTTTTTAAAAGGCCTTGAATTAGGACAGTACTGAGGCTGTGCGTCAGACATGGGAGGGTGGATGGGTAGGGTAAAAAAAATGTCCAGTGTTCAGTTATCCTCCTGTCCGAATCAGCAATCAGAATGGTTATAGCACAGAAGGAGGCCATTCGGCCCGTCGAGCCCGTGCCAACTCGCTGCAAGAGCACTTCAGCTAGTCCCACTCCCCCGCCCTTTCCCTGTAGCCCTGCAATTCTTTTCCTGCAGAAAATTATCCAACTCCCTTTTGAAAGATAAGATTGAGTCTGCCTCCACCACCGTCTCAGGCAATGCATTCCAGATCCTAACCACCCACTGCGTCAAACTTAAGAACATATGAAATAGGAGCAGGAATAGGCCACTTGGCCCCTCGAGCCTGCTCCGCCATTCAATAAGATCATGGCTGACCTTGGGCTCAAAGCCACTTCCCTGCCCGCTCCCCATAACCCTTCACTCCCTTATCTTGCAAAAATCTGTCTATTTCCACCTTAAATGTATTTAATGACCCAGCCTCCATGGCTCTCTGGGGCAGAGAATTCCACAGATTTACGACCCTCAGAGAAGAAATTCCTCCTCATCTCAGTTCTAAAAGGGCGACCCTTTATTCTGAAACTATGCCCCCGAGTTCTAGATTTCCCCATGAGGGGAAACATCCTCTCTGCATCTACCTTGTCAAGCCACCTCAGTATCTTATATGTTTCGATAAGATCACCTCTCATTCTTCTAAATTCCAATGAGTATAGGCCCAGCCTGCTCAACCTTTCCTCATAAGTCGACCCCCTCATCTCTGGAATTAACCTAGTGAATCGTCTCTGAACTGCCTCCAATGCAAGTATATCCTTCCTTAAATAAGGAGACCAAAACTGAACGCAGTACTCAAGGTGTGGTCTCACCAATACCCTGTACAGTTGTAGCAGGACTTCCCTGCTTTTATACTCCAACCCCCTTGAAATAAAGGCCAACATTCCATTTGCCTTTTTGATTACTTGCTGTACTTGCATGCTAACTTTTTGTGTTTCATGCACAAGGACCCCCAGGTCCCTCTGAACTGTAGTGTTTTGTAATCTCTCTCCATTTAAATAATAGTTTGCTTTTTTATTTTTCCTGCCAAAGTGGATAACCTCGCACTTCCCCACGTTATACTCCATCTGCCAAATGTTTGCCCACAAAAAAGCTTTTCCTTGCGTCGCCTTTGGTTTTTTTGCCAATCACCTTAAATCTGTGTCCTCTGGTTCTCGACCCTTCTGCCAATAGGAACAGTTTCTCTCTATCTACTGTGTCCAGACACCTCATGGTTTTGAACACCTCCATCAAATCTCCTCTCAACCTTCTCTGCTCTAAGGAGTCAACAACCCTTCAGCACCTTCTCTTAAGGCCTTCACATCCTTCCTAAAGTGTGGTGCCCAGAATTGGACACGGTACTCCAATTGAGGCCGAACTAGTGCCTTATAGCTGCTGTGAAAGAGCAGAGGGGCTGCTCGGGCTCCGATGTAAAGCAGGTCTTTACTGAGTTCCAAGTAACTCAGTCTGTGGGACGTCGCAAACTAAATGAAACACTGAGCTGTGGGCAGGGAGCGGAGGTGGGAGAGGAAGCACACAGGGCTACGATCTCTCCACAACCTCCCACCTGCTCTTCACTGTCTTTATAAAATGGAGCTGGAATGTCAGTGACTCAGACCCAGGGCTGACATAAGGAGCATACTGAACAAAGATCTTGGACATTCCCTGTCCCTTTGATTCTGTGGAGAAGCTGATGGGTTTACCTCATCAACTTGGGTTAAAAGTTGCGATCATCGAGGTGATGGATGTCAGAAACGGAGAATGGGGCATTTTACCAGTGAGCACCTAATGTCCCATCAAACACTCCCAGGGCAGGTACAGCACGGGCGGAATACAGAGTAAAGCTCTCTCTACAATGTCCCATCAAACACTCCCAGGGCAGGTACAGCACGGGTTAGATACAGAGTAAAGCTCTCTCTGCAATGTCCCATCAAACACTCCCAGGGCAGGTACAACATGGGTTAGATACAGAGTAAAGCTCTCTCTACAATGTCCCATCAAACACTCCCAGGGCAGGTACAACATGGGTTAGATACAGAGTAAAGCTCCCTCTACAATGTCCCATCAAACACTCCCAGGGCAGGTACAGCACGGGTTAGATGCAGAGTAAAGCTCCCTCTACAATGTCCCAAACACTCCCAGGGCAGGTACAACACGGGTTAGATACAGAGTAAAGCTCCCTCTACAATGTCCCATCAAACACTCCCAGGGCAGGTACAACATGGGTTAGATACAGAGTAAAGCTCCCTCTACACTGTCCCATCAAACACTCCCAGGTCAGGTACAGCACGGGCGGAATACAGAGTAAACCTCCCTCTACACTGTCCCATCAAACACTCCCAGGGCAGGTACAACATGGGTTAGATACAGAGTAAAGCTCCCTCTACAATGTCCCATCAAACACTCCCAGGTCAGGTACAGCACGGGCGGAATACAGAGTAAAGCTCCCTCTACACTGTCCCATCAAACACTCCCAGGGCAGGTACAGCACGGGTTAGATACAGAGTAAAGCTCTCTCTACAATGTCCCATCAAACACTCCCAGGGCAGGTACAACATGGGTTAGATACAGAGTAAAGCTCCCTCTACACTGTCCCATCAAACACTTCTGGGTGTAACAAAAATCAAATACTGTAGACACAGGAAATCTTAAATGAAAACAGACAATGCTGGAAATACTCAGCAAATCCGGCAACATCTGTAAAGAACGGAAAAATGTTGACGTCTTCAGGTACAGCCCTTCAATGGAATCTGTAAAAAGGCTCAGTGAAACCTCTCTGCACAGGATAAGGAGACAGTGATTCTAGTTATTCACATAGAGGACTTCCATTAGCCACATTCCCAATTATCCAGCAGAATTTCCACACCACAGAGCCTGGCGTGGGAAGTCACCTCATTGCAACTCCAATCTCCTCCTGTCTGATATAAACCAACCCCACAGTCACTGACACCAATCTCCTCCTGTCTGATATAAACCAACCCCACAGTCACTGACACCAGTAAGAAACTTAAGAATTAGGAGCAGGAGTTGGCCATACGGCCCCTCAAGCCTGCTCCGCCATTCAATAAGATCATGGCTGATCATTGACCTGAACTCCACTTTCCCGACCGATCTCCATATTCCTTGATTCCCCCAGAGTCCAAAAATCTATCGATCTCAGCCTTGAATATACTCAAAGACTCAGCATCCACAGCCCTCTGGGGCAGAGAATTCCAAAGATTCACAACCCTCTGAGTGAAGAAATTCCTCCTCATCTCAGTCTTAAATGGCCCACCCCTTATCCTGAGACTATGCCCCCTAGTTCTAGACACTCCAGCCGGGGGAAACAACCTCTCAGCATCTACCCTGTCAATCCCCTTCAGAATCTTATGTTTCAATGAGATCACCTCTCATTCTTCTAAACTCCAGAGAGTATCGGCCCATTCTACACAATCTCTCATCATAGGACAGCTCTCTCATCACAGGAATCAATCTAGTGAACCTTCATTGCTCCGCCTCCAAGGCAAGTATATCCTTCCTTAGATAAGGAGACCAAAACTGTGCCCAGTACTCCAGGTGTGGTCTCACCAAGGCCCTGTGCAATTGTAGCAAGACTTCCTTACTCTTATACTCCAACCCCCTTGCAATAAAGGCCAACATGCCATTTGCCTTCCTAATTGCTTGCTGTACCTGCACGCTAGCTTTCTGTGTTTCTTGTATTAGGAGACCTAAATCTCTCTCAACACCAACATCTAATAGTTTCTCACCATTTAAAAAACATTCTGCTTTTCTATTCTTTCTACCAAAGTGAATAACCTCACATTTCGGCAGATTGGGCACAATCTGCCACCTTACTGCCCACTCACTTATCCTGTCTATATCCTTTTGCAGGCTCTTTGTGTCCTCCTTACAGCTTACTGTCCCACCTAGCTTTGTATCGTCAGCAAACGTGGATATGTTACACTCGGTCCCTTCATCTAAGTCATTAATATAAATTGTAAGTAGCTGAGGCCCCAACACTGATCCTTGTGGCACCCCACTTGTTACAGCCTGCCAATCTGAAAATGACCCATTTATCCCCATTCTCTGTATTCTGTTAACCAATCCTCTATCCATGCTAATACATTCCCCCCAACCATGTGCTCTTATCTTGCGTAACAACCTTTTATGTGGCACCTTATCGCATGCCTTTTGGAAATCCAAATATAGTACATCCACTGATTCCCCTTCATCTACCCTGCTAGTTACATCCTCAAAAAACTAATAAATTTGTCAAACACGATTTCCCTTTCATAAAACCATGTTGACTCTACCTAATCATATTAAGATTTTTTTAATTGCCCTCCTCCAATCTGCACCTGTCTGATATAAACCAACCCCACAGTCACTGAAACCAATCTCCACCTGTCTGATATAAACCAGGAAAAGGTAGTGGAAAAGGCTGTGGATGCTAGGGGTCAAGTGAAATTCTCAAAACTGAGCTCAATAGATTTTTGTTGCGTAATGTTATCAAGGACTACTGATCAAAAGCGGGTTAACGGAGTTGATGTAAAGATCAGCCATGATCTGATTGAATCATGGAACAGGCTCGAAGGGCTGAATTGCCTACTCTTCTTTCTATTATCCAACCCCTGCAGTCACTTGTGACCTCGCTGGTGTGTCAGCACGATGGATGACAAAGTGAATCCCTTCCCACACTCAGAGCAGGTGAACGACCTCTCCCCAGCGTGAGCGCGTTGGTGTCTTATCAGATCATGACTTCTTTTAATGCTCTTCTCGCAGTCAGAACATTTAAAAGGTCTCTTATCAGAGTGAACAAGTTGGTGCGCAGTGAGGTTGGATAACTGAGTGAATCCCTTCCCACAGACGGAGCAAGTGAACGGCCTCTCACCGGTGTGAACTCGCTGGTGTCTAAGAAGGTGAGCTGAGTGAGTGAATCCCTTTCCGCACACGGAGCAGGTGAACAGTCTCTCCCTGGTGTGAGTGCATTGGTGTGTCAGCAGTTCCTTTGTGCTTTTAAAGCTATTTCCACAGTCTGAAGATTTAAAAGGTTTCTTGTCAGTGTGAACTTGCTGGTGTGTCAGTAGACTGGTTGAAACAGTGAATCCCTTCCCACACGTGGAGCAGGTAAACGGCCGCTCCCCAGTGTGAACTCGCTGGTGTGTCAGAAGGTGGGTTAACTGAGTGAATCCCTTCCCACACTCGGAGCAGGTGAACGGCCTCTCCCCGGTGTGAACTCGCTGGTGTGTCAGAAGGTTGGAGGAACTTATAAATCCCTTCCCACACACGGAGCAAGTAAAGGGCCTCTCACCGGTGTGAACTCGCTGGTGTGTCAGATGGTGGGATAATTGAGTAAATCTCTTGCCACACACAGAACAGCTGAATGGTCTCTCACCACTGTGAAGACGCTGGTGAGTCAGCAAGTTGGCTGAACTTGTGAATCCCTTCCCACACTCAGAGCAGGTGAACGGCCTCTCCCCAGTGTGAACACGCTGGTGTGTCAGCAGGGTGGATGACTGAGTGAATCCCTTCCCACACAAGGGGCAAGTGAACGGCCTCTCCCCTGTGTGAATCCACTGGTGTGTCAGCATATTGGACAGCCGTGCGAATCCTTTCCCACACACAGAGCAGCTGAACGGCCTCTCCCCGGTGTGAACTCGCTGGTGTGTCAACAGGGTGGATGACTGAGTGAATCCCTTCCCACACTCGGAGCAGGTGAACGGCCTCTCCCCGGTGTGACTGCGCCGATGAATTTCCAGCAGGGACGGGTAACTGAATCGCTTCCCACAGTCCCCACATTTACACGGTTTCTCCATGGTGCGGGTGTCCTTGTGTCTCTCCAGGTTGGATGATCAGCTGAAGCCTCGTCCACACACAGAACACGTGTACGGTTTCTCCCCGCTGTGAATAGTGCAATGTGTTTTCAAGCTGTGTGACTGGTTAAAGCTCTTTCCACAGGCAGTGCACTGGAACACTCTCATTCAGGTTTGTGTGTCTTGGTGCTTTTCCAGTCACTCTGATGTTTGGAATCTTTTCCCACAGCCAGAACAGGCAAACAATTCCCCTTCCATATTCAAAAGACGATGATATTCAGGTCCTGATGAATCGAGTGACTCTGTCAGATCTTGACGTGATGCTTGGTTTGAGTTTCCCGACTGCAAATCCTCCCCTTCTAATACCCTGTAAAAGGAGTTTACAAAAGTCATCACTAAGTACAGGATAGAAATTCAGAACAGACAGTTCTAGTTTCTATGGAACATTCTTTCCTCTCTCGTTCCTCTTAACCCCTCTCAAGCTGTAAATCCCCATCCCACACACTCTCCCTCCACTCTCACTCTGCTGCACCTTACGTTTGAACTCCCGATTCTCTCCTGAAGGTGCCCATTCTTGCTGCTCTACGGGTCCGAACTTGGACGCAGACAACTGCAATGCTTCATACAGGCTGCTAGGTCCAATATATAAATCCTATAGTACTAGACTAAAAATAATATACACGTACTCGCTGACGTGCTCTTGCAGAGCGTCAGCACAGGCTCAACGAGCAGAATGGCCTCCTTCTGTGCTGTAACCATTCTATGATTCTGTATTACTAGACTGAAACTATGTATAGTATACTGTGTTATATTACTAGACTAGAATATATAATGTACTGCAATACTAGAATATATAATGTATCTACAATACTAGAATATATAATGTAGCTACAATACTATTAGACTAGAAATAATGTATCTACAATACTATAACACTCGAAATAATATATAATGTATCTACAATACTATAACACTAGAAATATATAATGTATCTACAATACTATAATACTAGAAATATATAATGTATCTATTACTATACTAGAAATAATATAAAATATATGTACTCTATTACTATACCACAAATAACATACTATATATAACGATACCAGAAATATCAATGCACTATATTACTGCAGTATAGTATAGAAACCACCCCTTTAATTGTGAATAGAAAAGAAAAAAGACTTGCATTTATATAACGCCTTGCACGGCCACCGGATGTCTCAAAGCGCTTTACAGCCAATGAAGTACTTTTGGAGCGTAGTCACTGTTGTAATGTAGGAAAGGCGACAGCCCAATTCACGCACAGCAAGCTCCCACAAACAGCAATGTGATAACTGACCGGATCATCTGGGTTTTTTTGTTTTGTTATGTTGATAGGAAGGACACTATCCCTTTTTCAGCCTCACAAATAAATCTGTCAAGCTGAGGCAGCAACACTTTAACTGCAAAATCGAGAGAGAGAGAGGAGAGGCCCCGGTCCTTCCTTTCAGAAGCCTCCACCCTCTCTGCATTCACTTCCTGTCCCTGCAATTAAGAATTTAAAGCCAGAGGCAAGAAAAGAAGTGGGTGGGTGGAGGAGGGGAGAAAGTGCTTTACTCGCTGATGTCTGAGCCTCAGGACAGAGAAGGAGGGGCTTTTCTTGGCTGTGCTAAATCTGCATTAAGAGTTTCTGAGACTGCACAGGGTTTTGCTGGACAACGATCACCAGGAACCTCCCTCCCTCTCCCAGCAGCCGCCCTGGACAATGAGGCGGTTCCCCGCGCCCAGCCCTGGGCCAAACCCCGCGCCCTGATTGGCTGGAGGACCGCCGGCTCCTTCCGGTCCTCCAGCGCTTCCCATTGGCCGGCAGCTCACGCAAGTCAGGGAGTTGGGGGGGGGGAAAGTACAAGAAATAAAGTTCAATCCCGGTCTAAACTTGGTGCTTACAAACCCCGCTTCCCACCACCCCCCCCCGCCACCGCCCGCTCCCCCACTTTATTCAAACCCCAGCCCTCGGTTTCTCGAAGCCCCGGGCGTCGCCCCGGCAACAGCCAGTCCTTCGCATGCGCACTGGGCGCCGCTGATAGGAGAGATAGGGCGTATTCCCAGCCGCGGGGGATTTTGGGCTGGGGCTGCCGCCATGGGAGCCCAGCCCAGAATCACAGAACGGTTGCAGCACAGGAGGTAGGCATTCAGCCCCTTCAGTCTGTTACATGGGAACAGGAGGAAGGCATTCACCCCTTCAGCCTGTTACATAAGAACAGGAGGAAGGTATTCAGCCCCTTCTGTCTCCTTATCTGAGGAAGGATGTTCTTGCCGTGAAGGGAGTGCAGTGAAGATTCACCAGACTGATACCTGGGATGGCAGGAATGACGTATGAAGAGAGATTGGGTCGATTGGGCTTATATTCGCTGGAGTTTAGAAGAATGAGAAGGGATCTCATTGAAACTTATAAAATTCTAACAGGACTAAACAGACAAGATGCAGGAAGGATGTTCCCGATGGCGGGGGAGTCAAGAACCAGGGGTCACAGTCGAAAGATAAGGGGTAAGCCATTTAGGACAGATATAAGGAGAAATTTCTTCACCCAGAGAGTGGTGAACCTGTGGAATTCTCTACCACAAAAGGCAGTTGAGGCCAATTCATTAAATATATTCAAGAAGGAGTTAGATATATTTCTTAAGGCTAAAGGGATCAAGGGATATGGGGAGAAAGCAAGGACAGGGTACTGAATTTGGATGATCAGCCATGATCTCATTAAATGGTGGAGCAGGCTTGAGGGGCCGAATGGCCTACTCCTACTCCTAGCTTCTATGTTTCTATGTCTGTTACATAGGAACAGGAGGAAGGCATTCATCCCTTCAGCCTGTTACATAAGAACAGGAGGAGGCTACTCAGCCTGTTACATAGGATCAGGAGGAAAACATTCAGCCCCTTCAGTTTGTTAAATAGGACCAGGAGGAAGACATTCAGCCCCTTCAGTCTGCTACATTGAAACAGGAGAAGACTATTCAGCCTCTTCAATCTGTTACATAAGAACAGGAGGCGGCCACTCAGCCTGTTACATAGGATCAGGAGGAAAACATTCAGCCCCTTCAGTCTGTTAAATAGGACCAGGAGGAAGGCATTCAGCCCCTTCAGTCTGTTACATAGGAACAGAAGGAAGGCCTTCAGCCTGTTACATAGGAACAGGAGGAGGCCATTCAGCCCCTTCATAGAATCATAGAATGGTTACAGCATGGAAGGCCATTCGACCTGTCGAACCCGTGCCGACTCTCAACTAGTCCCACTCCCCTGCCCTTTCCCCATAGCCCTGCAATTTTTTTTCCTTCAGATTCTTATCCAATTCCCTTTTGAAAGATAAGATTGAGTTCGCCTCCAGCACTCTTTCAGGCAGTGCATTCCAGATCTGAACCACTCGCTGCGTAAAAAAGTTATTTCTTAAGTCGCCTTTGGTTCTTTTGCCAATCACCTTCAATCTGTGTCCTCTGGTTCTCGACCCTTCCACCAATGGGAACACTTTCTCTCTATCTACTCTGTACAGACACCTCATGATTTTGAACACCTCTATCAAATCTTATCTAAATCTTCCCGACTCCAAGGTGAACAACCCCAGCTTCTCCAGTCTATCAACATAACTGAAGTTCCTCATTCCTGGAATCATTCTCGTAAATCTTTTCTGCACCTTCTCTAAGGCCTTCACATCCTACCTAAAGTGCAGTGTCCAGAATTGGAAACAATACTCCAGTTGGGACCGAACCAGTGTTTTACAGGTTCATCATAATTTCCAAACGTTTGTACTCTATACCCCTATTTATGAAGCCCAGGTTCCCGTAAGCCTTTTTAACTGCTTTCTCAACTTGCCCTGCCACCTTCAACAATTTGTGCAAATACACCCCCAGGTCTCTCTGTTCATGCACTCCCTTTAGGATTTTACTATTTAGTTTAAATGTCCTCTCCTCATTCTTTCTACCAAAATGTATCACTTCACACTTTTCTGCGTTAAATTTCATCTGCCACGTGTCCGCCCATTTCACCAGCCTGTCTATGTCTTCCTGAAGTCTGTCACTATCCTCCTCACTGTTCACTATACTTCCAAGTTTTGTGTCATCTGCAAATTTTGAAATTGCGCCCTGTACACCCAAGTCCAAGTCATTAATATATATCAAGAAAAGCAGTGGTCCAAGAACCGACCCCTGGAGAACATCACTTTATACCTTCCTCCAGTCCGAAAAACAACCATTCACCACTACTCTCGGTTTCCTGTCACTTAGCCAATTTTGTATCCATGCTGCCACTGTCCCTTTTATTCCATGGGCTTCAATTTTGCTGGCTAGCCTATTATGTGGCACTTTATCAAACGCCTTTTGGAAGTCCATGTTCACCACATCAATCGCATTGCCCTCATCAACCCTCTCTGTTACCTCATCAAAAAACTCAATCAAGTTGGTTAAACACGATTTGCCTTTAAAAAATCCGTGCTGACTTTCCTTAATTATTCCACACCTATCCAAGTAACTGTTAATTTTGTCCTGGATTATCGTTTCTAATAGCTTCTCCATTGCCAAGGTTAAACTGACTGGCCTGTAGTTGCTAGGTTTATCTTTACGCCCTTTTTTGAAAAATGGTGCAACATTTGCAATTCTCCAGTCCTCTGGCACCACCCCAGTACCTATGAAGGATTGGAATATTATGGCCAGTACCTCCGCGATTTCTGCCCTCAATTCCCTCAGCATCCTAGGATGCATCCCATCCACTCCTGGTGATTTATCTACTTTAAGTACAGCTAGCCTTTCTAATATCTCTTCTTTATCAATTTTTATCCTATCAAGTGTCTCCACTACCTCCTCCTTTACTAAGTCTATGGCAGCATCTTCTTCCTTGGTAAAGACAGATGCAAAGTACTCGTTTAGTTCCTCAGCCATACCCTCTGCCTCCATGCATAGGTCTCCTTTATGGTCCCTAATCGGCCCCACCCCTCCTCAATTCAATTCAATTTTATTTGCCATATGTAACTAGTACTAGTACAAGTACAATGGAATGCTTACTCCCCATAGGGACACGTCAGCTATTCTTACAGCGCTGTGTTCAGAAAGACAATTCAATGGCATCCAGTGGCAGTGGGAGCACGATGTCCCTCAGCCGCTCCATCCTCCCGTTTACTATTTATATGCCGATAGAGGACTTTTGGATTTCCTTTTATGTTGGCTGCCATTCTATTCTCATACCCTCTCTTTGCCCCTCTTAGTTTCTTTTTCACTTCTCCTCTGACCTTTCTATATTTAGCCTGATTCTCAGATGTATTTGCAACCTGACATCTGTCATACACGCTCTTTTTCTGCTTCATCATATTCTCTATCTCTTTCGTCATCCAGGGAGCCCTGACTTTAGTTGCCCTGCCTTTTCCCCTAGTGGGAATGTACCTGAACTATTTCCTCTTTAAAGGCAGCCCATTGTTCCATTACACTTTTGCTGCTAATCTTTGATTCCAGTTTACCCGGGCCAAATCCGTTCTCATCCCACTGAAATTGGCTTTCCCCCAGTTAAACATTTTTACTCTAGATTGCTCCCTGTCCTTTTCCATAGCTAATCTAAACCTTATGATACTATGATCACCGTTCCCTAAATGTTCAGCTACTGACACTTGCTCCACTCGACCTGGGTGGGAGGGTAAGCTGTGAGGAGGATGTCGTGAAACTCCAGTACGATTTGGACAGATTGGGTGATTGGGCAGAAACATGGCAAATGCACTATAATGTGGATAAATGTGAGGTTATCCACTTTGGTGGCAAAAACAGGAAGGCAGATTATTATTTGAATGGCAATAGATTGGGAGAAGGGGAATTGCAAAGCGACCTGGGTGTTCTTGTGCACCAGTCGCTGAAGGTAAGCATGCAGGTGCAGCAGGCAGTTAAGAAGGCAAATGGTATGTTGGCCTTCGTAGTGAGAGGATTCGAGTACAGGAACAAGGATGTCTTACTACAGTTGCACAGGGCCTTGGTGAGACCGCACCTTGAGTATTGTGTGCAGTTTTGGTCGCCTTACCTGAGGAAGGACGTTCTTGCCATGGAAGGAGTGCAGCGAAGATTCACCAGGCTGATACCTGGGATGGCAGGAATGATGTATGAGGAGAGATTGTGTCGATTGGGCTTATACTCACTGGAGTTTAGAAGATTGAGAGGGGATCTCATCGAAACTTATAAAATTCTGTCAGGCCTGGACAGACTAGATGCAGGAAGGATGTTTCTGATGGCCGGGGAGTCCAGAACCAGGGGTCATAGTCTAAGGATAAGGGGTAAGCCATTTAGGACTGAAATGAGGAGGAATTTCTTCACCCAGAGAGTGGTGAACCTGTGGAATTCTCTGCCACAGAGGGCGGTGGAGGCCAGTTCATTAAATATATTCAAAAAAGAGTTGGATATATTTCTTAAGGCTAAAGGGATCAAGGGATATGGGGAGAAGGCAGGGACAGGGTACTGAATTTGGATGATCAGCCATGATCTCATTGAATGGTGGAGCAGGCTCGCAGGGCCGAATGGCCTACTCCTGCTCCTATCTTCTATGTTACCTCATTCCCCAGAACCAGATCCAGCAATGCCTCCTCCCACGTTGGGCCGGAAACATACTGATCAAGAAAGTTCCCCATAACACACTTCAGAAATTCTTCCCCTTCTCTGCCCTTAGCACTATTACTATCCCAGTCTATATTAGGATAGTTGAAGTCCCCCATTATTACTATTCTATAGTTCTTGCACCTCTCTGTAATTTCTCTGCAAATTTGCTCCTCCATATCTTTCCCACTATTTGGTGGTCTATAGAATACACCTAGTAGTGTAATGGCACCTCTATTATTTCTTAACTCGAGCCATATAGATTCTATCCTTGACCCCTCCAGGACATCCTCCCTCTCCAGCACTGTAACATTCTCCTTAACCAATACTGCCACACCACCTCCTATCTTCCCTTCCCTATCTTTCCTGAACACCTTATAACCAGGAATATTTCATACCCAATCCTGCCCTTTTTTGAGCCAGGTCTCAGTTATTGCCACAACATCATATTCCCATGTGGCTATTTGTGCCTGCAGCTCACTGACCTTGTTTACTACACTTCGTGCGTTCACATACATACACTGTAAACCCATCTTAGACCATCCTGTATTCTCTCTTAGTTTGACCCCACCTAATACCTTACTATTTCTTACTTTAGCGCTCTCTACCTCTCCCAATCCTTTGAGCACTTTATTTCCCCTTTCTAATGTTTCATCCAGGTGCCCATCCCCCTGCCAAATTAGTTTAAACCCTCCCCAACAGCACTAGCAAACCTCCCCACGAGGATATATGTTCCGGCCCTGTTGAGGTGCAACCTGTCCGGCCTGTACAGGTCCCACCTCCCCCCAGAACCGGTCCCAATGCCTCAGGAATCTGAAGCCCTCCCTCCTGCATCATCTCTCCAGCCACACGTTCATCTGCTCTATCCTCCTATTTCTATACTCACTCACGCATGGCACTGGGAGTAATCCAGAGATCACTACCTTTGAGGTCCTGCTTTTCCTAGCTCCCTAAAATCTGCCTGCAGGACTTCATCCCTCTTTCTACCTATGTTGTTGGTAGCAATATGGACCACGACCTCTGGCTGTTCACCCTCCCCCGTCAGGGTGTCCTACAGCCACTCAGCGACACCCTTAACCCTAGCACCAGGGAGGCAACATACCATCCTGGAGTCACATCTGCGGCTGCAGAAACGCCAGTCTGTTCCCCTAACTATCAAAGCCCCTAACTATTGCTCTCCCACTCTACTTCCTCCCCCCCTTGTACAGCTGAGCCACCCGTTGTAGTGTATGTACCTTTAAGAGAGAACTACTTTTACAGCTCTTGTATACTGTAGTACCGGCAGTGACCACACCTGTATATAAGCCTTGAGCATGCCTCTGTATCACCAGTCTTGAGACTACCCTACTCCAGTAAACATCTGTTGATTGTTAACTTACAGCATCCGTGTAGTTGTTTGAAAACATCATACTCTCAGAATCACGGATCTAACAGTGGCGACGAGTGTCGATTTGAATCTACCTGCAACTCTGCATTTCCCTTCAAGGATTCGCTCCGGGAGGGCGGTGGAAGAAAGTCGAGGCCAGAAGCACGGGCGTCGACCACGAGCAACCGCCCAGTCGTCCGGCAGAGAGTGAACATTGAAGGGGAGGCTGTTGAGAGCCGGGCTTGGTTCCCCAGCCACGACGATCCAGCAACAGACTGACAACAGGTACAGCGCAGACCCTTCCCGGACAGCGGCGGCTGGAGCCGACCGACGGCAGAGAAAAAGCCGAGCAGCGTCGACGGGGTAAGAGAGAGGGTGAAGCGCACAGGGCACAGCCAGGGGTTGAAAATTGAGCAGCATCGAGGAAAAACAAAATGGAGATAAAGAGGGTAAAGCAGTAGCCGGGTTCAGGACCGAGCGGCGGAAATGGGGAAGGCGCACAGAAAAAAAAAACCCGCAGAGCACAGCCAGGGCTCAAGGGCTGAACAGTGTCTGCGGGGAGAAGAAGGGAGAGTGCAGGAGACGCCATTGAGCCGTGGAGAAGAAGGACGAGCGTGGGAGACGCCATTTTTAGAAGCCGCAGCGGAGAAGAAGGGCGAGCGCAGGAAGAAAGGGAAGCGCGGGAGACGCCATTTTGTGCCAGTGGAGAAGAAGGGAGAGCACGGGAGATGCCATTGTTGACAGTTAAATCACACCCAGGGATGCCGAAGAGTGGCAGTATCTCTACATTCGACAATGAAGTCAAAGATTGGGCGACATATGTGGAACGTATTGAGGTGTACTGCAGGGCGAATGAAGTGCCAGATGCTAGGAAAGCACTGGTTTTGTTAAATTCCATGGGTGCAAAAACTTATGGCTTACTGCGAAACCTAATAACCCCAGAGAAGCCCGTGAATAAGAATATCAAAAGCATAGTAGATATCCTACAGGACCACTTAAACCCCACACCGCTGCTGATAGCAGAAAGATTTAAGTTCCACAAAAGGAACCAGCATAAAGACGAAAGTAATGCTGAGTACTTAATGGAACTGCGCAAGCTATCGAAACACTGCCAGTTTGGAGTGGGACTAGCAGATACGTTAAGGGACAAGTTTTTGTGTGGGCTTCAAAGAGAAGGAACCCAGAAACGGCTCCTATCAGAAAAGGATCTTATGCTGGACAAGGCTTTCAGCATGGCAGTATCACACGAAGCAGCCGCAAGGGGCGCTGCAGAGATACAACGGAGACCACAAGAATATGGCACCAATGAAATGTCATATGGAACAGGGAAGTGTTATCGCTGCGGCAGAACAACACACGACCAGAAGGATTGTTGGTTCAAGGACCAAGTGTGCAGACAGTGTGGAAAAGCAGGACACATAGCAAGAGTCTGCAGGTCAGGGAAGAAAACCAACAGCAAGAAATCTCCACAGGAGAAGTACAAAAAGGTACATAAGGTGATGGACAGTAGTTCAGACGAACAGAAAAGTGATACAGACTCCGGAAGCAAGGAGCTGGGTTGTCTGAAACTACATAAGGTAACCAAAATGGAGGATCACCAGACTATCTGGGTCACACTCAAGATAGACGGAGTCCAAGTGAAAATGGAAATGGACACAGGATCAGCCCTAACAGCCATAAACCAAAGGGACTACAAGCGGCTATTTTCACACATACCCTTGAAAGCTACAGAGATTGTCTTGAAGACGTACACGGGGCAAAAAGTCTACCCCAAAGGAAAAATAAGGGTGAAAGTGATATACAAAGGCCAGGAAATACCTAAAATGGACCTATATGTATTGCCAGATGGAGGACCACCACTACTAGGACGTGAATGGATCCGGAAGATACAATTAGATTGGCATTCCATACAGGCACTGAAGGTTGAGGCCAAAAAGGATGACAACGTCACACCTGGACGACTGTCAAAAATGCTAACTGACGCAAAAGAAGTGTTCCAGGAGGGACTCGGAACACTAAAAGGCATAACAGCAATGATTAAAATAGAGGAAAATGCAAGCCCAAAGTTTCTTAAGGCCAGACCAGTGCCTTATGCGATCAGACCAGCCGTCGAAGCAGAGCTGGAAGGGTTGGAACATTCAGGAGTACTGTCCAAAATAGACTGGAGCGAGTGGGCTACACCCATCATTCCTGTAATGAAGAGGTCGTTGAGTAATACGCCTGGGGAACCAAAGAAGGTCCACATCTGTGGGGATTTTAAGGTGACAGTGAACCCAGTCCTTCACACGGTACAATATCTGCTTCCACGACTTGAGGATATTTTCGCCTCGCTATCTGGAGGTAAACGCTTCACCAAAATTGATCTAGCCCAGGCGTACTTGCAAATGGAGGTAGAAGAAGCCTCGAAACAATACCTCACGATCAACACTCATAAAGGTCTCTACCAATACAACCGGCTGGTGTTCGGGGTAGCATCGGCTCCGGCTATTTGGCAAAGGGCGATGGGTCAAGTCCTGCAAGGGATTCCAGGGACCCAGTGTTATTTGGACGACATCCTGGTCATGGGCGAAAATGACAGTGATCACCTCGCCAACCTGGAGAAGGTGCTCACTAGATTAAAGGAATATGGGCTACGAGCTAATCGCCACAAGTGTGAGTTTTTCCAGAAGCAGATCTCGTATTGTGGCCACGTTATCGATGAAGAGGGGTTACATAAGTCCCCTGAAAAGATTGAGGCAGTAGTCAAGGCTCCAGCACCGGAAAATGTGTCACAACTGAGGTCGTTCCTCGGGCTGGTAAACTACTACCATAAGTTCTTGCCAAATTTGTCTACGGTATTACACCGACTGAACACCCTACTGCAAACAGGGGTACCATGGAAGTGGAATGATGAACGTAAACGAGCTTTCCAGAAGTGCAAAGAATTGATCACATCAAAAGAGGTGTTGGCCCATTTCAACCCAGCACTACCAATTCGTTTGGCATGTGATGCATCACCCTACGGTATTGGAGCGGTGCTGTCGCACAAATTCCCAGATGGGTTGGAGAGGCCAGTAGCCTTTGCGTCTCGGTCACTAACCTCAGCCGAGCGCAACTACGCCCAGATTGACAGGGAGGCCCTCAGCCTAGTATGGGGAGTAAAAAAATTCAACCACTATCTGCATGGGCAGAAGTTCACCTTGCTGACTGACCACCAACCACTTGTCTCCATCTTTAATCCAAAGAAGGGCATTCCGGTGATGACTGCACAACGGTTACAAAGATGGTCCCTTTTTCTAGGGGCGAACCAATATGAAATAGAATATAAAGGCACGAAACAGCATGGAAACGCTGATGGGCTATCATGCTTGCCACTGCCTACTGTGGAGGAAGCACCAGCAGTGGACCCTATCGAGATATTTTATTCGTCAATAATTGAACGATTGCCAGTAACTAACACGGATATAGAGAAGGAGACCCGCAATGATCCGACACTGTCTCGGGTATATGATTTGACGGTGAGGAGATGGCCAACACATGGCGACTCACTGTTGCCAGCATTCTCATCCAGAAGAGAACAGCTGTCAGTATGCCAGGGGATAGTGATGTGTGGATCCCGAGTGGTGATTCCACCCAAGTTAAGGGAGAGAGTGCTAAATGAGCTTCATGAAGGTCATCTGGGAGGGGTGAAAATGAAAAGCCTTGCTAGGGCTTATGTGTGGTGGCCGGGGATCGATTAACAAATCGAGGACCTAACCAAGAGCTGCTCAGGATGCCAGAAGGTCCAAAATGCACCACCACATGCCCCTCTACACCCATGGGAGTGGCCCTCCTCTCCATGGCAACGGGTGCATATTGATTTTGCTGGTCCATTCATGGACTCAATGTTCTTAATAGCAGTGGATGCTCACTCGAAATGGCCTGAGGTGATAGAAAATGTCCTCAACCACTACAGAGAAAACGATTGCCGTCCTACGGACCATATTTGCCAGGAACGGCTTGCCAGAGCAGATTTGCTCTGATAATGGACCACAGTTTGTGTCCGAAGAGTTTCGGAAATTTATGAGAAGGAATGGGGTAAGGCATTACACATCCGCCCCGTATCATCCAGCCACAAATGGATTGGCTGAGAGGTTCGTACAAACCTTTAAAAAGGCGATAAAGGCCATGTGCGACGATGAAATTCCACTACAGCATAAGGTGGACAATTTCCTATTAGCCTACAGAAATGCGACACATGCAGTTACCAACCAGACCCCAGCCATGATGTTCTTTAACCGAAGGTTGAGATCTCGTCTGGATTTGCTCAGACCAAATGTGCGAAGAAATGTTGAGGATAAACAATTCCAGCACATCAATGAGAAGCCGACAAGGAGCTTCAATGTAGGACAACCAGTCTTGGCCCGTGACTACCGAACAGAGAAATGGCAACCCGGAACGATATGCACAAGGCAGGGGCCATTAATGTACACAGTGGATGTCGGGGAGAACATTGTGAGACGCCACGTCGATCAGATCTTAGCGTCACAGGAACGCGTCAACCCCATGTCTCGAGTGCCTGGGGATGAACCCGACATACCGGTAGCATCTACCTCAGAACCAGTAGCAGTGGAAACTGATGAACTAACCGACGAAAAGGGGCCAGAATCGCCTCCGCACCAAGAACAAGAACCTCAGGAAAGGCGCTATCCAGAAAGGATCAGGAAGCCGCCCCAAAGACTGAATCTATAAATGGACTATTTTTGTTTAATGTGCATGTTAAAGTGTTAATTGTTATTTGAATATTATGGGTACTGCTAATCTAAAAGGGGAGGAATTGTAGTGTATGTACCTTTAAGAGAGAACTACTTTTACAGCTCCTGTATACTGTAGTACCGGCAGTGACCACACCTGTATATAAGCCTTGAGCATGCCTCTGTACCCCCAGTCTTGAGACTACCCTACTCCAGTAAACACCTGTTGATTGTTAAGTTACAGCATCCGTGTAGTTATTTGAAAACATCATACTCTCAGAATCACGGATCTAACACCCGTGATGCCACGAACTTGGCTCTGGCTGTACTCCCCAGGGGAACCATTGCCCTCACCAGTATTCAGAACCGAATACTGGTCAGAGAATGAGATGCACTCAGGGGACTCCTGCACTACCTGCCTGGTCCTCCACTTCCATCTGGCAGTCACCCATTCCCTCTCTGCCTGTGCACTCCTTAGCTGTGGGGTGACCACCTCCTGAAACATGCTATTCATGTAGTTCTCAGTCTCACGGGTGCACCGCAGTGACGCCAGCTGCTGCTCAAGCTCCAAAACCCGGAGCTCGAGCTCCTCCAGCTGACGACACCTCCTGCTCACGTGGTTATCTAGGACACGGGAAGCGTCCTGGATTTCCCACATGGCAGTCTGTTAACACAGGAACAGGAGGAAGCCATTCATAGAATGATTGAATGGTTACAGCACAGGAGAAGGCCATTCAGCCCCTTCAGTCTTACATAGCAACAGGAGGAGGCAATTCAGCCCCTTCAGTCTGTTACACAGGAACAGGAGGAGGCCATTCAGCCCCTTCAGTCTGTTACATAGGAACAGGAGGAGGCCATTCATAGAATCATAGAATGGTCACAGCACGTGGCGGCTCTTTGCAGGAGCACTTCAGCTAGTCCGACTCCCACCCCACCCTGAGCACAAAATTCCCCAGCGCCAGTGCTGAGGGAGTGCTGCTCTGTCTGAGGTGCCATCTTCCAGATGAGACGTTAAACTGAGGCCCCGTCTGCTCTCTCAGGTGGCCACAATTTTGAAGAAGAGAAGGGGTGTTCTCCCCGGTGTTCTGGAGCCAATATTTATCCCTCAATCAACTTCACTAAAAACAGATGATCTGGTCATTTTCACATTGCTGTTTGTGGCAGCTTGCTGTGCGCAAATTGGCTGCCGTGTTTCCTACATTACAACAACAATAACAACAATATAACGCCTTTAGCATAGTAAAACATCCCAAGGCGCTTCACAGGAGTATTATAAGACAAAAAATTTGACACCAACCACATATTAAGGCAGATGACCAAAAGCTTGGTCAAAGAAGTAGGTTTTAAGGAGCGTCTTAAACAAGGAAAGAGCTAGAGAGGCAGAGAGGTTTAGGCAGGGAATTCCAGAGCTTAGGGTCCAGGCAACAGAAGGCACGGCCACCAATGGTTGAGTGATTATAATCAGCGATGCTCAAGAGGGCAGAATTAGAGGAGCGCAGGTATCTCGGTGGCGGGGGGGGGGGGTTGTAGGGCTGGTGGAGGTTACAGAGATAGGGAGGGGGCGAGGCCATGGAAGGATTTGAAAACAAGGATGAGAATTTTGAAATCGATGCGTTGCTTAACCGGGAGCCAATGTAGGTCAGCGAGCACAGGGGAGATAGGCAAACGGGACTTGGTGCGAGTTTTGGATGACCTCAAGTATACATAGGGTAGAACGTGGGAGGCCAGCCAGGAGTGGCCAAGTCAAATCTAGAGTCTAGTCAAGTCTAGAGGTAACAAAGGCCTGGATGAGGGTTTCAGCAGCGGATGAGCTGAGGCAAGGGCGGAGACGGGCGATGTTACAGAGGTGGAAATAGGTGGTCTTGGTTATGCCACTGGTATGTGGTCGGAAGCTCATCTCAGGGTCAAATATGACACCAAGGTTGCGAACTGTGACTACACTTCAAAAAGTACTAATTGGCTGTGAAGCACTTTGGGACGTCCGGTGGTCGTGAAAGGCGCTGTATAAAATGCAAGTCTTTCTTTCAATAAGTAAAAACAAACAGGTACTTGAGACATAGATGAAGATAGGAGATAGGAGCAGGAGTAGGCCATTCGGCCCTTCGTGCCTGCTCCGCCATTTAATGAGATCATGGCTGATCCTTTAATTCAGTATCCCGTCCCCGCCTTCTCTCCGTAACCCTTAACCCCTTTTGCCCGTAGAAATATATCTAATTCCCTCTTAAATATATTTAATGAGTTGGCGTACACTGCCCTCTGAGACGCTAGGTAACGGCAAGCATTACAGTAAAGCAGGACATGGCGTAGGCGCAGTCCGCAACCACTTCGCAAACCATTCAGAGACAAAGAACTTGCAATTATTGAAACAATATTTAATGCACCAGCCACTCATTTCGTTTGAAATGCTGCGACTGATCCCTTTGAATGCATCACGATTTGCAACTCCGTTTCCCCACTGGAGCTCAGGCCCGTCATTCACAAATAAAAATTCGCCCGGCCCGTGATTGACGTGTGCATTGCTCCAATAGGGAGGCAGGACGGTGCCTGGAGTACCAACTGGAAAATGGTCCTCCAGCCAATCGAGACGCGGGAAGGAGGCGGGACGCGACCAGAGCCGATTGTGACGCATCTACCGGGGGGGATCAGTGTCTCTTTGTCCCAAGCGCATCTATCGCCCGGCCCGTGATTGACGTGAGCATTGCACCAATAGAGAGGCAGAAAGGTGCCTGCAGGCCCAACGAAGAAATGGTCATCCAACCAATCGGGACGTGGGAAGGGGGCGGGACGGTACCCGTGCCGATTGTGACGCGGCTCCCGGGGGTCAGTGTCTCTGTCCGAAGCGCATCCATCCCCCGGCCCGTGATTGACGTGGGTATTGCACCAATAAGGAGGCAGAAAGGTGCCCGGTGGCCCAACTGGAAATGGCCCTCCAACCAATCAGGACGCAACCGGAGCCGATTGTGACGCGGCTCCGGTCTCTTTGTGCGAAGCACATGTTGAGCAGCCGGAACAGGGAACAGGTAGCTGAGCTTCAAAGGGGATGAAAGGGGGTGGGGTGGGGGGTAATCATTGGGGTGCGGAGCCTTGTGCACCCCCTTTTTCTCTGGTTGCTTTTGATCCTCGTAATAAAAAAAACATTTTCTGTTTAATTTATAAACGCTAAGGTTTCTGGAGGGAGCCGGGACTTGTGGTTCTAACTTTTGCTAGTAAAATATTTGATTTTGCTGGGGTTTTTATTAATAGACTAGCTGGAGTACCCGGCGTTGCCGAGGGAACTGAAGAACCCTCTGCCATGTTTATACAACTGTTGGGATTGAAGAACTCTTGCTAAGCACCCAGGAGGTGGTTGTTTAATTTCGTTTTTTGTTAATGGGGATCGCCAGTAGCCATATACTCCAGGTTTTACAGTTTTCCTTCGATGTGAATTTGGAGGTAGCAAGCAGAATTATAATTTTGTAATGTTATCATTGACATTAATGAGAGAGAGAGAGGGGGAAGGAGAGAGAGAGAGGGGGGGAAGGAGAGAGAGAGGGGGGGACGGAGAGAGAGGGGGGAAGGAGAGAGGGAAGGAGAGAGAGGGGGGAAGGAGAGAGAGGGGGAAGGAGAGAGGGGGGAAGGAGAGAGGGGGAAGGAGAGAGAGGGGGAAGGAGAGAGGGGGCAGGAGAGTGAGAGGGAAGGAGAGAGAAGGAGAGAGGGAGAGGAGAGTCTTATGTTCATTAATAAATAGACATTCTTATGAACACAGCTAGCTTTTGCTAGACACTTTATTGAGCACATGTGGACTAGGTACAGTATCTGTAGAGGCATCCATCTTGACTGCTGCCTTGTGGGTAGCCTAGTGCCTCATGGGTAATGTAGTCTTAATATACATACAGCTGGGTAGTGTAGTCTTATATACATACAGCTATATACAGCTCTACACAGCTCTATGGCTCCACCTAGTGTCCACTATAGAATGACATGTTATTGATCATTACATCCCCCTTTCTTTGAGGTTTAACAAAATCAATATCAATCAACTTTCAAGAAAACAATAAAGATAATATCAGTAACACTTTTGTTAGTGCTCTATAAACAAACATTTTCAAAACAGTCAACACATTTTCAAAGCTTTACATTGTACTCAGATTAAGTCTATCAGGCTTTTTTACTTCACGTGTGGATCTTCTCAACACGGGTAAGTCTGATGTGTCTTCATGAGATTGTTCTGGCAGTGAATGACAAGATGCAGTTGCGGCATTGTCATCAATCTGGTCTTGAATAGTCTCTTGTGTTTTTAGGAGGGAACTGCGGTTCCTCCTGAGAATCTGCCCTTCCTCAGTTCTAACAGTGTATGACCTTGGTCCTACTTCCTCAAGAACTGTAGCTTTCCTGTTCCATGCATCTGGATCCTCAATCCTGACAACATCATCCCTTGTCAATGGTTTTAGAGTTTTGGATGACTTGTCATAGTATGATTTCTGTTTCAGCTTTAACAGTTGAAGTCTCTGTCTCAGTTCCTCACTTTGCTGTTCTTTTGCACAGCAGGGTAGCATGGTGCGCAACTTGCGACCCATTAGTAGTTCAGCAGGTGAAGAACCACAGTCTAAAGGTGAGGCTCGGTAGCTCAGCAGGGCGAGATAAGGATCAGACTTGCTTTCTGTCGCTTTCTTCAGTAGCTGCTTGAGAACTTGGAACACCTTTCTCTGCCTTACCATTTGACTGAGCATACAAAGGACTGGATGTGATGTGCTGAAAGTCACACTGTGCTGCAAACTGTTGCCACTCCTTACAGTTGAAGCACGGACCATTGTCGCTAATGGCAATCCTGGGAATTCCATGTCTGGCGAAGATGGATTTCACATGCATTATGACACTGCTTGCTGTGGTGCTTGAGAGCAGCGCCATCTCAGGATAGTTAGAATAGTAGTCAATCACTATTAGATAGTCTTTACCATTTAAATGAAAAAGGTCCATACCAACCTTTTGCCATGGTGCTGTTGGTATGTCAGCTACTATCATTGGTTCCTTTGCTTGTTTGTTTTGGTGTTTCTGACATGTCTCACATTTGCCTATCATGTTCTCAATGTCCTTATTTATGCCAGGCCAATAAACAGTGTCTCTTGCCCTCCTTTTGCATTTTTCAATTCCGAGGTGTCCCTCATGAATCCTTTTGAGCATGTCTTGACGTAGAGCCTGTGGAATGACTATTCTGTTCTGTTTTAGTAATAGTCCACTTGCGACACTCAATTCTGACCTTATGTGAAAATATTTTGGACAGGAACCTTTTGGCCAACCATGATGAATGTTCTCTATTACTGTTTGTAATACTGTATCTTTTACTGTTTCTTCTGCTATTTGCTTTGATTTTGTGTCTGACACGGGCAGCGCAGCAGTGACCATACTCACATGAACATTCACGTCTTCTTCAGCAGAGCTCACATGACTCATTGTGGGTGCTCGGGATAGTGCATCTGCTAACACTATGTATTTGCCTGGTGTGTAGATCAGTTCAAATTCATATCTTTGCAGCTTCATCATGAGTCGTTGAATCCTTGGAGACATCTCATTCAGGTTTTTTTTTATGATGGCAACCAGAGGGCTGTGGTCTGTCTCAACTGTGAAGGTGGGAAGTCCATATATGTAGCCATGGAACTTTTCTAGACCAACTACCAAGCCTAGACATTCCTTTTCAATCTGGGCGTATCGACACTCAGTATCAGTCATAGACCTGGAGGCATAGGCAACAGGCTTCCAATCTTCACCCTCTGCTTGTAGCAAGACCGCACCTAGGCCATCTTTTGATGCATCCGTTGACACTTTGATTCTTTTTGTTGGGTCAAAGAAGGTGAGTACAGGTGTGGTTGTCAGCGCTGTTTTGAGGTTTATCCACTCTTGTTCATGTCTTTCTGTCCATGTGAACTCATTTGTTTTATGTAGCAGGTCTCGCAGACAGGCTGTCTTGGCTGACAAGTTAGGAATGAACTTTCCAATGAAGTTTATCATCCCCATGATGCGTAGTACTCCTTTTTTGTCAGTGGGTCGGGGCATTTTGAGTATGGCATTTACTTTTTCCATATCTGGCTCTATTCCTTTACCAGATAGATTATCTCCTAGGAAAGGAGATTGGGAGGGATATGTGTTGGTGCAGGCTCGATGGGCCGAAATGGCCTCTATCTGTACTGTGAGGTTTCTGTGATTCTGTGATTTCTGTGAAAGTGACTTCCTGGATGCCAAACTGACACTTGGCTTTGTTGAGCTTCAGTCCATTCCGGCGTATGCTCTGTAGCACTTTAGTCAGTCTCTCATTGTGCTCTTTCAGTGTGGAGCCCCAGATGATGATGTCATCAACATAGACCCAAACTCCTTCCAGACCTTCAATTATGTGTTCCATCGCTCTATGAAAGATTTCAGATGCAGATATTATCCCGAAAGGCATTCTGAGGAAACAATACCTGCCAAATGGTGTGTTGAAGGTACAGTATTTGGTGCTCTCTTCATCCAGTTTTAGTTGCCAAAATCCTTGTGAGGCATCGAGCTTTGTAAAGTATCTGGCACCTGACATTTCACTGGTGATTTCTTCTCGCTTGGGAATCTGGTAGTGTTCACGTTTTATGTTTGCATTTAAGTCCTTTGGATCCATGCATATTCTTAGATCATTGTTCTTTTTCTTTACACATACCATGGCGTTAACCCAGTCTGTTGGCTCTTCGACTTTCCTGATGACTCCTAGTGTGGTCATTCTGTCCAGTTCATTCTTGAGCCGGTCATGCAGGGGTGCTGGAACTCTTCGTGGAGCATGTACCACTGGCTGAGCATCCTGCTTTAACTGGATCTTGTAAGTGAATGGTAGAACTCCAAACCCTTTGAACACATCCTGGAAATTATTCACTACAGAATCCACCGAGTCATCTGGTCTGCTTATGGCACAGTTTATACGGTAGACTCTCTTGACCAGTTCTAAGTCCTCACAAGCTTTGTCACCCAGTAGTGAATCAAGTCTTTCAGCCACAACAGAAAACATGAGATGATGCACTTTGTCTTTGACTGTCACTTTAAGTCTGCATACACCTAAGCTATCTATTTTCTGTCCATTATAGTCCTTCAGTAGTACTGACTTTTTCTGTATTTTGGGCTTTTCTTTCATATTGTTAATGTCACTCATACTGATTAAGTTTGCTTTTGCCCCAGTGTCTAGTTTCAAGGTAACTAATGCTCCATTTACCTGCAGTGGGATCATCCATTTGTCCTCTTTTACTGCATTAACTTTATGTTCAGCATTGTCCATTTCTGAGGGCTGCACATTTTCTGTATCCTTTTTGATATTGTCACATGACACCATTCCGACAAAAAATGTCTCACTTAAATCAGTGTCCTCAATTACATTAACTCGTTGCCCTTTCTTAGTTTGTACTTTTGAAAAGCATTGTTTGGCAAAGTGATTCTTTCCATTACACTTTGTGCACATTTTTCCAAATGCTGGGCATTGTCTTAACTGGTGTTTGTAACCACAGCGTTTACAATTAAAAATTTCATCCTCCGATTGCTTTTCATTTCTGTTCTGCCAACGTTTCTTCCCCTTGTAAGACACAGCACTGACAGCAGCATTATCACTCATTACAATCACATCATTATTGATTTCACTGAAAGTCTTCGCGTGCTTTCGAGCTAGCTCGCTGGCTTGGCATATTTTCACCGCATTTTCCAAATTTAGTTCGGTTTCTCTCAACAGACGTTCCCTGACTTTTTTATCATGAATACCAAACACAATCTGGTCACGAATCATGGATGCTTTGAGCTCAGAGAAATTACATGTCTGTGCTTTCAGTTTCAGATCAGTTATAAAGCTATCAAAAGTCTCATTTTGCTGCTGTGTCCAAGAACGGAAGATGTATCTTTCATAGGTCTCATTCTTTTTGGGAGAGCAATGTGCATCAAATTTTTTTAGCAGATCTTCTAATTTTTCTCTGTTCTCCTCTGGATTAAATACAAATGTATTAAATACCTCTATCGCCTGTGGGCCTGCAACCGTAAGCAGCAATGCTATCTTCCTTGCGTCTGGCTTCGTACCGAATCCGATGGCTGCAATGTAGAGTTCGAATTGTTGTTTAAGAGTCTGCCAATTGTAGTCAATATTTCCTGTGAGTTTCAAATGCTCTGGTGCCTTCAAATTCTCCATGTCGCTTTTCACAATTTTCAGCAGATCTTCACCATCCTGGTACCATCTTATGTTCATTAATAAATAGACATTCTTATTATGAACACAGCTAGCTTTTGCTAGACACTTTACTGAGCACATGTGGACTAGGTACAGTATCTGTAGAGGCATCCATCTTGACTGCTGCCTTGTGGGTAGCCTAGTGCCTCATGGGTAATGTAGTCTTAATATACATACAGCTGGGTAGTGTAGTCTTATATACATACAGCTATATACAGCTCTACATAGCTCTATGGCTCCACCTAGTATCCACTATAGAATTACATGTTATTGATCATTACAGTGAGAGAGGGAAGGAGAGAGAGAGAGGGAAGAAGAGAGAGAGAGAAGGAGAGAGGGAAGGGGAGGGGGAGAGAGAAGGAAGGAGAGAGAGAGAGTGAAAGAGAGAGAGAGGGAAGGAGAGAGGGGGAAGGAGAGAGGGGGAAGGAGAGAGAGAGAGGGGGGAAGGAGAGAGAGAGGGGGAAGGAGAGAGAGAGGGAAGGAGAGAGAGAGGGGGAGGGGGAAGGAGAGAGAGAGGGGGAAGGAGAGAGGGGGAAGGAGAGAGAGAGGGAAGGAGAGAGAGGGAAGGAGAGAGAGGGAAGAAGAGAGAGAGGGAAGGAGAGAGAGAAAGGGAAGGAGAGAGAGAGGGAAGAAGAGACAGAGAGTGAAGGAGCGAGAGAGAGGGAAGGAGAGAGTGAAGGAGGGAGAGAGAGGGAAGGAGAGAGAAAAAGAGAGAGGGAGAGAGAGAGAGGGGAAGGAGAGAGAGGGAAGGGGGAGAGAGAGAGGGAAGGAGAGAGAGAGGGGGAGGGGGAAGGAGAGAGAGAGGGGGAAGGAGAGAGGGGGAAGGAGAGAGGGGGAAGGAGAGAGAGAGGGAAGGAGAGAGAGGGAGGGGGAAGGAGAGAGAGAGGGGGAAGGAGAGAGAGGGAAGGAGAGAGAGGGAAGGAGAGGGAGAGGGAAGGAGAGAGAGAGAGGGAAGGAGAGAGAGAGGGAAGGAGAGAGAGAGAGTGAAGGAGAGAGAGAGAGGGAAGGAGAGAGAGTGAAGGAGAGAGAGAGAGGGAAGGAGAGAGAAAAAGAGATAGGGAGAGAGAGAGGGGGAAGGAGAGAGAGGGAAGGGGGAGAGAGAGAGGGAAGGAGAGAGAGAGGGAAGGAGAGAGAGTGAAGGAGAGAGAGAGGGAAGGAGAGAGAAAAAGAGAGAAAGGGGGAAGGGGAGAGAGAGAGGGGGGGAAGGAGAGAGGGAAGGAGAGAGTGAGGGAAGGAGATAGAGAAGAGAGGAAGACACCCCGGGGAAGGGGTTGGACTCAGAGCCCGGCCGCGGTGGCCCGGAGCCCCCGTGCGCAGCCTAGCGCCTCGGGCCCAGCCCGACTCACCTCAGCTCAGCTCCCGCTCCGGCCCGCCGCCGTCGCTCCCCCGCTCGCTGTCTCTCGGGCCGCGCGGTTGTCTTTGTCTCTGTATCTCTTTTCCCGGTCCCGCACTCACGGCAGGCTGCAGGCTTAGGCCCCGCCCACACACACCATGAAACGGCCCCCGTGACGCATCATACCGCGGTTCCCCCGTAGGATTGGCCAACCATCACGTCACTCAACGCTGATGCGGCCGGCGATTGGTCCATCCACTCGTCAGTCACGCCGAAGAAGCTTTGTTAAAATGAGCGGATTTTGTCCGTTTTTTGTAAACTGTCCGAACAATTTTTGTCTGACCAAACAATAAACACACCTATGACACTCCCCTAATCATAAGCTTTCTTTTGATATAACATATGTGTAGGTACGCTCTATAACTTTTGAGTTTACCGCAAGCATACACACAGACAGACAGACTCATTTATATACATAGAGAATATAGATTTAGGTACTGGAGTGAAGGGGGGCAAGCTCTTAAAGGGATAGCGAGCCCCTTTAAAATAATTGGCAAAAGAGCCAGAAAGAAAGACTTGCATTTATATAGCGCCTTTCACGACCACAGGACGCCCCAAAGTGCTTTACAGTACTTTTGAATTGGAGTCACTGTTGCAATGTCAGAAACACGGCAGCCAATTTGCGCTCAGCAAGCTCCCACAAACAGCAATGTGATAATGATCAGAAAATCTGTTTTTTGTTATGGTGGTTGAGGGATAAATATTGGCCAGGACACCGGGGATAACTCTCCCCCTGCTTTTCTTCAAAGTAGCGCCATGGGATCTTTTATGGCCACCTGAGAGAGAGCAGACAGGGCCTCGGTTTAACGTCTCATTTGAAAGACGGCATCTCCATCAGTGCAGCGCTGCTTCAGTATGGCACAGAGTGTCAGGCTTAGATTTTCGTGCTCCGGAGTGGAACTTTGAACCCACAACCTTTTGACTCAGAGGCAAGAGTGCAACCAACTGAGCCATTGGCTGACACAGAGGGGGAGATGAGATTTTATTGTTTACGTAGCGAGTTGTTTTGATCTGGAATGCACTGCCTGAAAGGGTGGTGAAGTAGATTCAGTGGTGACTTTCAAAAGGGAATGCAATATATACTTGAAAGGGGAAAAAAATTGCAGGGCTATGGGGAAAGAACAGAGAAGATGGATTAATCAGATAGCTGTTTCCAAGAGTCGGCACAGGCACAATGGGCCGGATGGAATCTTCTGTGCTGTGTGATTCAATGAGCCTCCTGCTTTTGAGTGGGTTATACTTAAAGGGAAAGACATAGGTTCAGCCTCTTCTCTATGTAGGTATTTAAAGGGACAGTTCCTCTTTAGCTGTGAGTGACAGATATTAAAGATACTGTATGCATGGCAGATTATGTTAACAGCCTTCCTGTAGCTCTCTTCTGTACAGGTGGAAGGGGCTTTTGACTGCTCAACAACAATGGCCACGTCTGAAAATAATTCATTTTCTGTGCAGATTACGGGGTGTTTCTGAGAAACTTGACATCGTGCCATATCAATGCAAGTTATTTCTCTTTCTTCTCATCAAACCAAAGTCTTGCATCATGTCAGTGGATTAAGTAGGGGGCGGAGAGTGTGGGATGGGAGGGGGGCACGGTGGCATAGTGGTTAGCACTGTTGCCTCACAGCGCCAGGGACCCGGGTTCAAATCTGGCCTCGGGTGACTGTCTGTGTGGAGTTTGCACACTCTCCCTGTGTCTGCGTGGGTTTTCCTCCGGGTGCTCCGGTTTCCTCCCACAGTCCAAAGATGTGCGGGTTAGGTTGATTTGGCTATGATAAATTGACCCTTAGTGTTAGGGGATTAAATACATGGGGTTACAGGGATAGGGTGGGATATGTGTCGGTGCAGGCTCGATGGGCCAAAATGACCTCTATCTGCACTGTAGATTCTGTGATTTACAATTTAACAGGGGCAAATGAAAGAATGTCCCGTAGGAACTAGAATTGTCTGTTCTGAATTTCTATCCTGTACTTGCAGTGATGTCTTTTGTAAAATCCTTTTACAGGGGTGGATTTGCAGATGGGAAACTCAAACCGAAGATCACATTAAGATCTGACAGGCTCACTCGATTCATCGGGACCTGAATATCAACGGCCTTTGAATATAGGAGAAATGTTTGTCTGTACTGTCTGTGGCAAAAGATTTCAAACATCAGTGTGACTGGAAAAGCACCGAGACACACACACACCCGAGTGAGAGTGTTCCAGTGCACTGACAGTGGAAAGAGCTTTAACCAGTTACACAGCCTGAAAAAGCATTGCACCATTCTAAGCGGGGAGAAACGTGTTGTGTGTGTGGACGAGGCCTCAACCGATCGCCCAACCTGGAGAGAAGCCGTGTAAATTTTCTTCAAGTCTCTGTGAAGCACTGGGCAAATATTTCCTGGTAAAAATGCTATATTAATAAGTAGGAAGGGAAATAATTACCCATCCCAGCTGGAAACTTGTGCAGTCACACTGGAGAGAGACCTTTACCTGCTTTGTGTCTGGGAAGGGGTTCACTGATTTATCTTCCTGCTTAAAACACCAATGAAACAATTTCAGTGTTCTGACTGTGGGAAAAACTTTAAGCGATCCGATGTCCTGATAAGACACCAGCGCGTTCACACTGGAGAAAAGCCATTCTCCTGCTCGAAGTGTGGGAAGGGATTCACTCACTCATCCCACCTGCTGAATCACCAGCGCGTTCACACCAGGGAGAGGCCGTTCACCTGCTCCGTGTGTGGGAAGGAATTCACTCAGTCATCCAACCTGCTGACCCACCAGCATGTTCACACTGGGGAGAGGCCATTCACCTGCATGGTGTGTGGGAAGGGATTCACTCAGTCGTCCTCCTTGCTCACACACCAGCGAGTTCACACTGGGGAGAGGCCGTTCACCTGCTCCGTGTGTGGGAAGAGATTCAGTCAGTCCTCCTCCCTGCTGACGCACCAACGCATGCACACTGGGGGGAGGCCATTCACCTGCTCCGTGTGCAGAAAAGGATTCGCTGATTCTTCCCACCTGCTGACCCACCAGCGAGTTCACACCGGGGAGAGACCATTCACCTGCTCCGTGTGTGGGAAGGGATTCAATCAGTCATCCAATCTCCTGACACACCAGCGCATTCACAGTGGAGAGGGACTGTTCACCTGCTCCGTGTGTGGGAAGGGATTCAATCGGTCATCCAACCTGCTGACCCACCAGCACATTCACACTGGACAGAGGTTGTTCACTTGCACTGGTTGTGGAAAAGGGTTCATGCAGCTGTCCAACCTGCTGACGCACCAGTCATCCAACTTGCTGAGACACCAGCGAGTTCGCACTGAGGCGAGGCCGTTCACCTGGTCTGAGTGTGGTAAGGGATTCACCGAGTCATCCAATCTGCTGAGACACCAGCGAGTTCACAAGTGACTGCAATGGTTGGAGTCTGCTGTTATTGCTGCTGTTGATCACATCCAGGACTGAACCATGTTCACACTGACAGCTGAGGGTTGTTTCTGCTGATGTTAATAACCTCTGTAACTGTGCTGGAGTTTAATACTCTGTATCTATGTCAAATAAATCAGTACTGTTTTAAACACACTGTCTGTTGAGTTCTTAATGTCTCTTAGGCACATAGAATGTACGGTACAGAAACAGGCCATTCAGCCCAACTGGTATTTATGCTCCACATTAGCCTCCTCCCACTTCACTTCATCTCACCCTATCATGAGCAGCAGGCGCATGGGAACAGCACCACCTCCAAGTTCCCCTCCAAGTCACTTAGAAGTATATCGCTGATCCTTCATCGTCGCTGGGTCAAAATCCTGGAACTGCCTCCCAAACAGCACTGTGGGAGTACCTTCACCACATGGACTGCAGCAGTTCAAGAAGGTGGCTCAGTACCACCTTCTCAAGGGCAACTAGGGTTGGGCAATAAATGCTAGCCTTGCCAGTGGCACCCACATCCCATAAACGAATTTTAAAAAAATTATATTTCGTTCTCCCTTACTTCTTCTCTTCTTAGGCAGTCCCTCGGAACCAAGGATGACTTGCTTCCACATTAAAAATGAGTTCGCAGGTGACTGATGAGTCCAATGCATTGACATCTGCCCTTGTTGACAGTAGGCTCCCGAGGTATGGAAAGTGGCCCACGTTGTCCAAGGCCTTGTTTTGGATTTTGATAATCGGGGGGCAGTACTGTGTGGCGGGGGCAGGTTGGTAGAGGACCTTTGTCTTACGGATGTTTAGTGTAAGGCTTCGGTGAAGGTGTTGATGATGGTTTGGAGTTCGACCTCCGAGTGAACGCAGACACAAGCGTTGTCTGCATACTATAATTCGATGACAGAGGATTGGACGACCTTGGATCTGGACTGGAGACGACGGAGGTTGAACAGTTTCCTGTTTGTCCTGTAAGTTAGCTCCACTCCAGCGGGGAGCTTACTGAGGGTGAGATGGAGCATTGCAGCCAGGAAGATCGAGAAGAGCGTTGGTGCGATGACACAGCCTTGCTTGACCCCGGTCCATACGTGAATTGGGTCTGTGGTGGAACCGTTGGTCAGGAACACGGCTTGCATGTTGTCGTGAAGCAGGCAGAGGATGGTGACAAACTTTTGAGGGCAGCCAAATTTGAGGAGGACATTCCGTAATCCCTCATAGTTGACAGTGTCAATGGCCTTTGTGAGGTCAAAGAAGGCCATGTACAGCGGTTGGTGCTGTTCCCTGCATTTCTCTTGCAATTGGCGCGTGTTGAAGATCACGTCCATTGTGCCCCTTAGTGGGCGGAATCCGCATTGCGACTCTGGGAGGAGCTCTTCGGCCACTGGGAGAAGGCAATTGAGGAGGATTCTTGTGATGACTTTCCCTGTGGCAGACAGCAGGGAGACCCCTCTGTAATTACCGCAATTGGACTTGTCACCTTTCTTGAAATGGTCACTGAGATCCCTTGGCATGCACTCATCCTTCCAGATAAGAGAAATTAGTTCATGACTGTGCTTAGCCAAATGTGTTTCTCCTTTATGTGTTTGTCGAGCTTCCCCTTAATTGCATCGATACTATTTGTTTCAACTACTCCTTGTGGTAGTGAGTTCCACATTCTCACCACTCTCTGGGTAAAGAAGTTTCTCCTGAATTCCCTATTGGATTTATTGGTGACTAAAAGAGGAGAGCTGATTGGTGATTTGTCCCAGACATTCCCTGTCCCTCAGTCTCTGCGTCCAGGGGAGAAGCTGACGAGTTTTGAACTGTTTATCGCTGACTCTTTTGAACATTCACAGACAGAACGAAGTGACCCTGAAAGGGCTGAGTAATGCACATGGGTGGGTTACTACAATATAGCAACCTTAAAATGGGGGAAACCTGCTCTTGACTTGTGAAGACTGAGAGCAGGGTTAGGGCCCATCTGGCAGCCGCTCAACGGAGCAGGGTCAGAAACCAGGGAAGGGATCAGCACGGGGAGAGGGACATGTACGGGAGGGAATGGAATCAGCCCAGGAGGGGGGGCTCGGGCTGCGTACAGGAGGGTTTGAGGGGCTGTGTGCAGGATTTGGGGTAAGGATGTGGGGGAACGGGGCAGTGAAAGTATGGCCAGAGGGGGCAGTATCGAAGCTTCAGGATTGCTTCGAATGCACTGATTGGGGCATGTTTGCCCATAATGACATCGAGGAATACGCATCCACAGTGCTATTCTACATTAACAGCTGCGTCGAGGTCGTCACGACCCATAAAAATATCAGGACATACCCCAACCAGAAACCCTGGATGAACGGAGAGGTCCGCTCACTGTTGAAAGCACGCGACGCAGCATTTAAATCTGGCGACGCGGCGGCTTACAGTGCAGCTAGGACCAACCTAAAAAAGGGGATCAGGACTGCCAAAAGGAAACAGACACTGCGGATAGAGGATCACTTCCACAACAACTCGGACCCCCGGCGCATGTGGCAAGGCATCCAGTCCATCACTGACTACAAGGGCAAAAACACCAGCCCCCCGGTTAGCGATGCCTCCCTTCCGGAGGAGCTTAACAACTTCTACGCTCGCTTCGACAGGGACAACAGGGAGCCGGCTACCAAAGCCTTGCCACCCCCGGAAGACCAGGTGCTCACTCTGTCGACCTCTGACGTAAGGGGTGTTCTACGCGGAGTGAACACACATAAGGCTGCTGGGCCGGATAGCATCCCTGGACGGGTACTCAAGGAATGTGCTGATCAGCTGGCTGATGTCTTCACCGCCATCTTCAATCTGTCATTGGCCCAGGCAGTAGTCCCTACATGCTTCAAGACCGCTACCATTATTCCTGTGCCAAAACAAACGGCTGTGACGTGCCTGAACGACTATCGACCTGTCGCACTCACACCCATCATAATGAAGTGTTTCGAGAGACTGGTCCTGGCTCACATCAAAGCCAGTGTTCCCACCTCTCTTGACCAACACCAGTTTGCCTATCGTGCAAACAGATCAACGGAGGATGCAATCACAACTGCTCTACACTCGGCACTGAATCACTTAGATGGTAAGGAGACCTACATCAGAATGCTGTTCATAGATTACAGCTCAGCATTCAACACTATCGTCCCCAACAAGCTGGCCACCAAACTCCACACTCTTGGCCTGAACACTTCCCTCTGCAACTGGACCCTGGACTTCCTAACTAACAGACCCCAGTCTGTCAAATTAGGTAACCACACCTCCCCCCCCCGACCCTGAACACGGGGGCCCCACAAGGATGTGTGCTGAGCCCCCTCCTCTACTCCCTCTTCACCCACGACTGTGTGGCTCTTCATGGTTCCAACACCATCATCAAGTTTGCGGATGATACCACGGTAGTAGGCCAGATCACCAACAACGATGAGTCAGCCTACAGGGAGGAGGTCCAGCATCTCGTGAAGTGGTGCGCCGATAACAACCTGGCCCTTAACATCAAGAAAACCAAAGAAATCATTGTGGACTTCAGGAAGTCTAAAGGCGGAAGTCACACCCCCATCCACATCAATGGGGCTGTGGTGGAAAGGGTGGACAGCTTTAAGTTCCTCGGAGTCCACATCACGGAAGACCTCTCCTGCATGGTGGCATAGTGGTTAGCACTGTTGCCTCACAGCGCCAGGGACCCGGGTTCAATTCCGGCCTCGGGTTACTGTCTGTGTGGAGTTTGCACATTCTCCCCGTGTTTGCTTGGGTTTCCTCCGGGTGCTCCGGTTTCCTCCCCCAGTCCAAAGATGTGCGGGTTAGGTTGATTGGCCATGATAAAAATTGGCCCTTAGTGTTAGGGGGGATTAAATACGTGGGGTTACGGGGTTATGGGGATAGGGCTTGGGTGGGATGGCTGTCGGTGTAGGGACCGGGTGCTAGGGTTTGGATGATCAGCCATGATCTCGTTGAATGGCGGAGCAGGCTCGAAGGGCCGAATGGCCTACTCCTGCTCCTATCTTCTATGTTTCTATGTAATACCTCCTCTCTGGTGAAGAAGGCCCAGCAGCGCCTATATTTCCTAAGGAGGCTGAAGCGATGTAACCTGTCACCCCTGATCCTCTCTAACTTTTACCGCTGCACAATAGAGAGCATCCTGACAAACTGTATCACAGTGTGGTATGGCAGCTGTAGCTACTATGACTGGAAAGCCCTGCAACGGGTAGTCAAAACTGCCCAATGCATTACCGGCACCCGGCTACCGACCATAGAGCACATATACCAGAAACGCTGTCTACGGAGGTCACGGTCCATCATCAAAGACCCTACCCACCCCAGCCACAGTCTGTTTGCCCTCCTGCCATCTGGGAGACGCTACAGATGCATTCGCACCTGTACGACCAGATTTAGGAACAGCTTCTTTCCCAGGGCTGTCATCCTACTGAACTCCACAAATAAACTCTAAAGCCTGCACATCTGCCAATGCACTTTATTATGGTTATGTTTATATAATGTATTACAAGCCAAATGTATGTTGAATGTTTAAATGTCTTAATCTAAATGTACACTCTCGGGAGCCGCAAGCCTACATTTCGTTGTACTGTACTTGTGCACTAACAATGACAATAAAAGTTGATTTGATTTGATTTGATTTGATTTGATCAGATACCCAGCCCGTATCGGATGGCACCACCCAGAGCAGGGCACAGCTCGGCTGTAAGTGATGGGATGCAAATGTGAGTTGTCGGCAGGGATGGGAATGAGGGAGAAATGCAGTTCTGGGAGCAAGACCGGTCTACTCCTTTGAGCAACCCATAAACTATAACTTAACAAAACACATTAAATGAAACTTAACAAATTAAATTTAAATTTGGTTGCCGTGGGGTGATGATGCACACCAGTCCCTGCTGTGCCCACCGGTCACGGAAGGCCTCGGGCGTGCCGGCGGACACCCCGTGCTCCATCTCTGGCCGTTGAAGAGAGATAGATAGCCGGGCCAAACGACCCCCCACCGCCGACCGCCCGTTGCCTGGAGCAGTTGATGGCCACTTTGGCCAGGCCCAGGAGCAGTCCCACGAGGAGGTCACCTGACCTGCCCGCTCCCCCTCCGCACCGGGTGACCAAAGATCAGGAGCGTGGGACTGAAGTGCAGCCAGAAATCGAGGAGCAGCCCCTTCAAAAAATGGAAGAGGGGCTGCAACCTCTCACATTCCACATATACATGGAACACGGACTCCTCCCGGCTGCAGAAAAGGCAGGCGGCCTGGGAGTCCATCAACCGACTTGAAACCTTATTGCATGAGACTGCTCCGAGCAACACCCTCCAGGCCAAGTCCCCAATAGATAAGGGGAGGACTCCCACGTAGAGAGCCCTCCATTGGGGACCTCCCGGCTCCTCCGGATGGTAAGATGGTACGCCAAGGAGTGTCACAAGACCTGTTCCAGTCTCAGTCTCACTCCTTATCCTGTAAAGCAAAACCTTTAGTTTAAGGAGTGAGACTGTGTCTGGAACCAGTTACTGTAACAGAAGGGGAGATGGAAAAAGGGATAAACAGCTGAGCCACAGAAGTGCCAGGCAATGACTATCTCCAACAAGCGACAGTCTAACCACCTCCCCTTGACATTCAACAGTATTACCATTGCCAAATCCCCCACCATCAACATCCTAGGGGTCCACCATTGACCAGAAACTTAACTGGACCAGCCACATAAATACTGTGGCAACAAGAGCAGGTCAGAGGCTAGGTACTCTGCAGCGAGTGTCTCACCTCCTGACTCCCCAAAGCCTTTCCACCATCTACAAGGCACAAGTCAGGAGGGTGATGGAATACTCTCCACTTGCCTGGATGAGTGCAGCTCCAACAACACTCAAGAAGCTCGATTCCATCCAGGAAAAAGCAGTCCGCTTGATTGGCACCCCATCCACCACCTTAAACATTCACTCACTCCACCACCGGCGCACCGTGGCTGCAGTGTGTACCATCTACAAGATGCACTGCAGCAACTCGCCAAGGCTTCTTCAGCAGCACCTCCCAAACCCGCGACCACTTCCACCTAGAAGGACAAGGGCAGCAGGCGCATGGGAACACCACCACCTCCAAGTTCCAATCCAAGTCACACACACTGTTGTGGATTATTTTAAACCAACACTCGACACAAGGTTTTAGGTCGATAGTCAAGTTGTCTTTATTACACCGGTGGGGAAACAGTCTGCTCTGTCTTAGCCAGACTTTTCCAAATTGTTACAGCAAACACAACATTTTTATACATTACAATACACATGGCCATCTCATGTTAAATTCATTCCTGCCACCTGATTGGATCTTGGCCCACATGCACCCTCACGGATTGGTTACGAATCTTAATATAAACATGTGTAAGCTGCCTCCTCAATCAATCACTCAAACTGCTGAATGCTAATTAAAAGATACCTTGGAATGTGACCTAGGTAATAAAGTTCTTACGGGCAGTTGAAATGCTGGACATCCTGTCTCCATTTAATTGTTTTATATCTCTCCAAAGGTCAGCTATCTTTGACAGCATCTTTATAGATGTGGTCTTTCATGTTAGTCCCCGTCTTCCTTACACCTTCAGTGAAACTGCCAGCGATGTCAGTTTAACTCTTTCCCCACTTCAATCCCCCCTTTTGGTACTTGGCCCTTGCCCAAGTTAAACCACATGTATAAGCATCGCTGTGCCTCCTGCCCCATGCGGTGATCAGGCGCTGGTTTGAGAGGCCCTGCATACCCATCATGTCTAGAGCAACCTTGTGTTTTCCAACTCTTTCCGAATCGCTTTAGCTCTTTGTTTGGTCCATTTTTTTTACAAGTGGTGCATGCTACTATTCCCCATCCTATAGCCATGACTAACTGTACTATCACTAAGATATGAGAAATAATGCAGATCCATGGGTGAATGTTGACATTCATGCCCCAATCCCACAGTTTCTCATACCATGGGACTTCCTGTAGCTCTACCTCTATGTCCTTTTCTAATTCCCCAAGATTCCTTTGCAACACTATGTATTGTTTCACCATCTTACTTAAATCCTCTTTCATTTCTTGCAGATCCTCTTCCAGGCGGGGTATTGGGGCCCCTACCGGATCTTCATAATTAACCAACTCGTCCTTTAGACTATCTGGCACATTTAGTTTTATCTCCTCTCTTGAATGTACATACACCAATCTGGTGTGTCCAATTGTCACAGGGATCTTTGGCGTAAAGCAGAAGTTGGGCATTGTGATTGCACACACAAGGTTACTATATTGGTACTCAGTCTCTGTGGTGACTATACAATACTCCCCTTCGCCTCTATATCCTGAGCGGGTGTGATGGTGATCAACATGTGATAATTCCAACACACACCCCTCTGTCTTATTATAGCCGCACTCATCCTCAGGGCCTTCTCCTACCGGATGTTGGCATATCGTAAGTGTGCCTTTCCCGTGGCATCGTTTAGGGAGACTCCTCTCATAGTACCATTCTTCCTGATGGCATCGGTATCAATTGGATAGTATTGGAGGTATGTCTCACCCCTCACTATGCCTATGTTTGTTAACTGGTACTGTGGGTATGGAGTCGTATCTAGTCCCACCACTGGTATCAGGAGTATCATGCCTATCATTGCTGTCACTTCTGCTTCACAATTTTATGTCAGCTGATATACTCTAGTCATCCCTTTGAGGGTGCAAGCACTCAGAGGGCCTGGATTCTGGCTCAGGCCATGGAGTTGTGTGCTGTTAATCCAGTCTGGTACCTTGCCTCGCTGTATCTGTGCCAGATTATGTTTTAACTGTCCGGTGATCCATTGGCCAGAGGCATGACACAAGCCTCTCCCTACCCCATCTTTTGCCTGTTCCTCATCTCTATGGTTTATTTTGTTGATAATGCTAGCATGGTCCTCTATAACCTTGAATCCCTTGAGTAATTTCCTTATCGAATGTCCTCCCAACTCTGATCCTTGTCGAACCAAACCAGTTTCCTTCTCTAAAATCTGTTGTAATGCCCTTTGTAGTCGTTCCACATGACTCTGGACTCCTTGTATATCTAGGACATTAATGAATGATGTCCCTGTGTTTATTCCCGTGAGTATATCGATTCCTAAGCTCCTCTTAATCCTTTGGTGGAATGCAGCATGTCCCCTGAAACTAGTGGCCCCTGTCGCATCAGCAGCTTGGTTAATTACATTCTTTATCATATATGCATACAATTCTCTAGTTTTAGTAAACCTTTCACAATATCCTGGCCATAGTAACATGGTTAAGTTCATTAGCACCGGTACAATTTTGTGTCTCACGTTATCATACAATTGTTCTCCCTCGGTAAATAATATTAGTCCATTCATAGGTCCAGGTTTCATATCTGGACATTGTAGCATCCTCGGTTCGCTTGTCTCTTCTTTCTGTGTATTGGGACATGGTGCTTCTTCATCATATACTTGTCGTGTAATGTGGGATGTCCCTTCGCTTATTTCGTGATGCATACGATTCCCAGCAGTAATCCCACCTTCATGGTGAAGATTCACTGTAAATTAAGCAGAAGTCTGGTCTGTCACCCGAGGTTAGTTTATCTCCGGTGTTTATTCCATTGTTCCTGTGGGATTTAAGATCAGGTGGGTTATTGCTTTATCGTTTTAATTGGGTCCAATGTTTCCATCTACCCTTTCCTCTCACGTATCGCTGGTCATGATAACCTCAAATGGTCCAGTCCATCTAGGTGAGAATCCCGATCTCTCTGGCAATATTTTAACAAACACCCGCTCGCCCACCTTGGGTAGGGGCTCTGAGGACCCCGGCTTTTGTATTTTTTTTTTATCTCTGATGTCTTGTTGTTCTTTAACTTCTTGTTTGAGCTCCTTCAATTGATTATCCAATGTTTGTACGTATTTCCTAATTTTATCTTTTAAGGGTCCTAGGCCCTCGCTACTAGATGCTACTCCTTCCAGCAGACACATTGCTCGTCCAGTCATGAGTTCATATGGTGTCAGTCCGATCACCCTGTTTGGGGTGGCTCTCAGCCTCATCAGGAGACACGGAAGGACATCCACCCATCCCTGTCGAGTTTCGGCTATGGCCTTGCTTAAGGTTGTTTTCAGGGTTCTGTTCATTCGCTCTACCATGCCTGAGCTTTGCGGATGATAGGGGATATGGAACTTCTGTCTTACTCCTAGTAGCTTACAAGCTTCTTTCATTACCTTTCCCGTAAAGTGGGTACCTTGATCTGAATCTATTTGCAACGGGACCCCCCATCTCGGTATCACGTCGTATGCAAATATTTGGGCCACAGTCTGAGCACTACCGTCTCTGGTGGGGAATGCTTCCACCCACCTTGTAAACTGGTCTATGATCACTAGGCAGTATTTCTTCCCTCTGCTGTTATTCTACCTATTGCTATTGGTGTCGGCATCTCTGTGTCCGCTGCTGCTCTTGCTGCCCGATCAGCTAACATATTTTCTTTTTGTTGCTCGCTCACTATCTTGTGGTGTGCCTTTATTTTAATCACTGCTACCTCTTCTGCTCCTTTTACCACTTCTACTAGGTCTCTCACTACCTCCTCATGCTGTATTTGTCCTCCGGAGGTTACATATCCTCTCCTATTCAGTGCTATCATATAATCATGCACTACCCCAAACGCATATCTACTGTCTGTGTATATATTTACTAGCTGAAGTGCCCGGCGGTGCCGAGGGTTTTTTGAGGGCATGTTATTGTTGGAAGAGAGAGAGAGAGCGACTGGGGGGAAGAGAGAGAGTGACTGGGGGGAAGAGAGCGCGGCTGGGGGGAAGAGAGAGAGAGACTGGGGGAAAGAGAGTGGGGGAAAGAGAGAGAGAGTGGGGGAGAGACAGAGACTGGGGGAGAGAGAGAGTTACTGGGGGAGAGAGAGAGTGACTGGGGGAGAGAGAGAGAGACTGGGGGAGAGAGAGAGACTGGGGGAGAGAGACTGGGGGAGAGAGTGAGAGACTGGGGGAGAGAGACTGGGGAGAGAGAGAGAGAGAGACTGGGGGAAAGAGAGAGAGAGTGGGGGAGAGAGAGAGAGTGGGGGGGAGAGAGAGAGAGTGGGGGGGAGAGAGAGAGAGTGGGGGGGAGAGAGAGAGAGTGGGAGAGAGAGAGAGAGAGAGAGTGGGGGGAGAGCGAGAGAGAGAGAGTGGGGGAGAGAGCGAGAGAGTGGGGGAGAGAGAGAGAGAGTGGGGGAGAGAGAGAAAGTGGGGGAGAGAGAGAGAGAGTGGGGCAGAGAGAGAGAGAGGGAGTGGGGGGGAGAGAGAGAGAGTGGGGGAGGGAGAGAGAGACAAAGGGAGAGGGAGAGAGAGACAAAGAGAGAGGGAGAGAGAGACAGAGAGAGAGAGGGAGAGAGAGACAGAGAGAGAGAGGGAGAGAGAGACAGAGGGAAAGAGAGAGAGACCGAGAGGGAAGGAGAGAGAGAGGGAAGGAGAGAAAGTGGAAAGGGGTGGTGGGGGAAAGGGGGGGTGGGAGTGGGGGAAAGGGGGGGTGGGAGGGGGGGAAAGGGGAGGTGGGGGGGAAGGGGAAAGGGGAGGTGGGGGGGGAAAGGGGGGGTTGGAAGGGGGGAAGTGGGAGGGGGTAATGGGGTGCGTGGGAGGGGGGGAAAGGGGTGTGTGGGAGGGGGGTGTGGGAGGGGGAAGGGGGTGTGGGGGGGGAGGGGGGTGTGGGAGGGGGGTGTGTGAGGGGGGAAGGGGTGTGTGGGAGGGGGAAGGGTGTTTGTGGGGGGGGAAGGGGTTGTGTGGGGGGGAAGGCGGGGTGTGGGAAGGGGGGATGTGGGAAGGGGGTGTGTGGGAGGGGGAAGGGGGTGTGTGGGAGGGGGGGAAGGGGGTGTGTGGGGGGGAAGGGGGTGTGTGGGGGGGAAGGGGGTGTGTGGGAGGGGGGGAAGGGGGTGTGTGGGAGGGGTGAAGGGGGTGTGTGGGAGGGGGGAAGGGGGTGTGTGGGGGGGGAGGGGTGTGTGGGAGGGGGGAAGGGGGTGTGTGGGAAGGGGGGAGGGGGGAAGGGGCTGTGTGGGAGGGGGGAAGGGGGTGTGTGGGAGGGAGGAAGGGGGTGTGGGGGAAGGGGGTGTGTGGGAAGGGGGGGAAGGGGGGGTGTGGGAGCGGGGGTGAAGGGGGTGTGGGAGGTGGGGGAAGGGGGTGTGTGGGAGCGGGGGGGAAGGGGGGAAAGGGAGAGGGGGAGCCAGCAGACCCTCTCCCCTCTGCCAGTGTTGGTCCCTGTCTGGGCCGGAAGCCTGGGACTGGAGTTGCGCTGCTGGCCGTTGGAAAATCCTAGGCCTCGGGCCCCTGCACTGACATGGCCCAGCCTACCTTTTAATACCTTGAAACATGAAACTTAAAGTACTTATAAAACATTTTTGGTAAATCTTTCTATAACATACACTTTACAACCTCACCAATCTTTTTATTAAAAAAGGGGGTCCTCACCTGTCAGTGTGTTGTATCACAAACAATGGCCGCCGCTTGTTGTTCAGTTGGAAAGATTAGGCCCCACCCACACACTCGATTGTCTCTCCAGGACCCGATTGGGAGCACTGAAGCCCCACCCACTTTATGTTCCTGTACTAAGACGGCCGTGCATGCACTCTGTTACACACTGAATCAAAATGGCGTTGCACTGAAAACTTTCGCCCTCCTTGACAAAGATGGCTGCCGTTAACCTGGGGCTGTCAGCAGAAGAAATCCCCTCAGCTGCAAACACGGGACCTTCAGATAATTATTCGGGGCTTGGAACCTACCCCAGTTGCTTATGAAGCCTCCCCACCTACCGACCCCGGGAATGGAGCGGAGGCAGCAGACCCTCTCCCCTCTGCCAGTGTTGGTCCCTGTCTAGGCCGGGAGCCTGGGACTGGAGTTGCGCTGCTGGCGGTTGGAGAAGCCTAGGCCCCGGGCCCCCGCCCTGACATGGCCCCGAGAAATAAATCACATACTGGACTCATTTATTACACGCAAATTATATAATGAGCTAGTTGGGCTCCTAAGTACCAAATTTGTGCTGGATAAAATCCCCTCCACACACACAGAAAGTGGGAAAAATAAATCAATAGTCAGTAGTTAGGAATCAAGATGGCTGACACTCACCTCGGTTCAGAATGATAAGGCCCGCCCACACACGCACCGATTGGTCAACCGTCAGGTCACTGAAGTGTAGGATTGGTCAATGGTCCTGTCACTCGACTGTAGGATGGCCCGCCCCCACTCGATGCAAATGAGCGGCTAATGAGTGGAATTTTGAACGTTTTTTGAATACCGTCGGCACAATTTTTGTCCGACCAAAAAGTAAATATGCCTACAAGAGTCCCCTAATGATGAGCTTTCTTTTGATATAACATATGTGTAGGTACGCTCTATAACTTTTGATTGTATAGCCAGACAGAGAGACAGACAGAGAGACATATCCTTTTAAATATATAGATACTCGTTTTCCTTTTGCCAATTTCAATGCTTCTGTGAGAGCCACTAGTTCTGCTACCTGTGCTGAGGTTCCTCTTTCAAGCCTTCCCTTTGCGACTGTTTCTCTGTTCTCGGATACTATTGTCCAACCGTGTGTGGCTCCCCATTTATATCTCGGCGAGATCCGTCTACATAAAAACTGTTTTGGGGATTTTCAAGGGGCGATTCTGATACGGTTTCTCTGACCTCTTCTTCAAATACTAATTGACACTCACGTTCCTCACCCTCCGATAGCATTCCCTCTGCGGAGTTGACTCCATGTTCCCTTATAATCTGGACTGATCTGTCCTTGGGTATCAATACTGCTTCCCAAGCCGCCCTCCTTCTGTCTGATACAGCCTTCATTTTGCCTGTGTTTAGCAGGTCCACACTGTGTGTTGCGTGTGTAATATCAGCTGTCCTGACATAGTGACGGGCTCGCATATCCGCACCGCCCATGCGGCGCAGTCGAGAGCTGCCACGCATCTCGCCATTCCTTTAGCCACGGGGGTTTGTTGGGTGGAGTAATAGGCAATTGGCCTCATATCTCCCCCGTACTCTTGGGTGACTACGGTGTTATAGAAGTTCCCGTCTATACTATAGTATATATGGAATGGTTTGACTATATTTGGCAATCCTAGTGCAGGTGCGGACGTCAGGGCTGCTTTTAATTTTGCGTAAGCCTCGTCCTGCTCCGATTCCCATTCTATCTTATCAGTGGCGGGTCTCCCCCCTTTAACTAACCATTGAATCAGCTCTGCTTTCCCTGCAAAGTCTGATATAAAATTCCTGCAGTAGTTAAACAGTCCCAACACTTTCCTCACTCCCCGGACGGTCACCGCCTTGGCATGTCTTTTATGGCTGCCTTTCGTTCCTGCGGGAGTGCCTTATACCCCTGGCTAATTTCGTGCCCTAGATACTTTACTTTAGACAGTCCAACCTGTGCCTTTTTGGGGTTCAATTTAAAGCCAGCTTTCTTAAGTGTCTGGAGGGTGGCTAGTACTGCTCCCATGTGTCCTTTGGCATCCTCTGATGCAATCATTATGTCATCGACATATTGGAGTAGGGCGCTCTGGTACTTTGATAGGTCTAACTCGTCTAGGGCTTGACTCAGTACACGGTGGAATATATTTGGACTATTGTGGAACCCCTGCGGGACCCTGGTCCATGTATCCTGCCTATCCCCGATAGTAAAGGCGAATTTCCCTTGTGATTCCTCTGCCAATGGTATGGACCAGAACCCGTTCGTTGTATCCAAGACTGTAAATATTTTAAAGTTTGGTTTCAGACCATTAAATATCTTATTCAATGCGGTCCACACAAATTTACACCAACCCAGAATTTCACCATAGCCACAATAAAAGTCTGGTTTTAATAGGTTAATTAACCTCAATAACTCCAATTCAATCCAGATCAATTTTTTTTAAACTAACCAGTATCACTTGGAAAAGAAAGAAACCATAGCCACTTTAACAAAGAAACAATCACCCATGCCTTGTAAACATTCAAATTCATTTTCTTCCAGGCACATTGGCAACTGTGACTTCAAGGCTGAAACTTATCTTTTGTAAAACAATTAACAAACTTAAAAGAACATACGCTTGTCCATCATTCAAGACAAATCTTCAAAGGGTTAAACGGCTTTTAGCTCTCTGTACAAAAGAGTGGGTGGAGCTAAAACAAACACAACAGACATTTTCTTTCAAAGACAGAAAACTTCCACACTTTTAACACACACTTTCACACAAACTGAGACCCCAGCATTCCTTTTAAGATTCCTTTCACTCAGCAAATCCTGGATTTTACTTGTTTTGGACAGAAACTGATATCATGTGTGTCGATAAAACTTTAATTTTTTCCTTATTCCCTTTCTTAAATTACTGGTACTCGGGTACAATTTTGACTCCCGTTTTTGGTCCTAATTCGAGTACGTCTACTCAACTCATAATATGCGCGAGCCACTAATATGATGGCCTTTTCTTCCTTTAATGTTGTTTCTTTAGCCCACCATTCTCTTTGTTTTACCAGTGGGTCATTCGGTTGCCAATCGTTATTAACCATTTTGTCAATTAATCTTTTATTTTTGTCAGAGACCCCACTCGAGTTTTCCACTTCCCATGGTTAATTGTTGTCAGCAGTACGTCCCTTACTTTACTCTCGCAGAGACAGTACTTGCAACCATTTGTTGTCAGAGGTATGCTTAGCACTACTTTCAACTGGAGTTGTCAGAGGTATGCTTTAGACTTTTATTCCAAAGTTAACGCACTACTTGCAACTCATACCACGCCTATACTTCCGCGCATTTCACCCTAACCCCAAGACCGGTTGACTTATCGATTCAAACCTTTTAGTTCTTTGATTCCAAAGGGGGCGGTGGACACGAGACAGTGTTGCCTTGCCCTAACTGTACCTGGTATTTAACAGTACTCACGTTTTTGGCTCAGCTTCACTCGCACGTGCCTCCCGTCCGTATGGATCCTGTTTGTGACACCAATTGTTGTGGAGTATTTTAAACCAACACGCGACACAAGGTTGATATCGATAGTCAAGTTGTCTTTATTGCACCGGTGGGGAAACAGTCTGCTCTGTCTTTAGCCAGACTTTTCCAAATTGTTACAGCAAACACCACACTCTTATACATTACAACACACATGGCCACCTCATGCACAATTCATTCCTGCCACCTGGTTGGATCTTGGCCTGCATGCACCTTCACGGATTGGTTACAAATCTTAATATAAACATGTGTAAGCTGCCTCCTCAATCAATCACTCAAACTGCTGAATGCTAATTAAAAGATACCTTGGAATGTAACCTAGGTAATAAAGTTCTTACGGGCAGTTGAAATGCTGGATATCCTGTCTCCATTTAATTACATAAGAAATAGGAGCAGGAGTAGGCCAATCGGCCCCTCGAGCCTGCTCCACCATTCAATAAGATCATGGCTGATCTGATCCTAACCTCAAATCTTCTATCACTCTGCATCCACCCGAACCCATGTGATCTCCCGGGAGAGGCGAAAAACCAGATAAAGACCCAATGGCCAATTTGGGAGAAAAAAATCTGGGAAATTCCTCTCCGACCCATCTAGGCGATCGAAATTCTTCCAGGAGATCACTCTGTCCCTATATTTTCTACAGTACTTACCTTCTGTAAAGGCGATCTCCACCCCAGCCAGGAACAGGAATAAAACCATCTCCTGAAATCTAACAGAATTAGAACACAGTAGGAGCAGAACAAGGCTACACGGCCCTGGGCCCGCTCCACTACCCACAGGGCCATGACCATTCCGAACCTAGACTCATGTCCAATTTCCTGCCCGCTCCCCGTAACCCTTAATTCCCTTTACTTCTAGGAAACTATCTATTTCTGTTTTAAATTTATTTAATGATGTAGCTTCCACAGCTTTCTGGGGCAGCAAATTCCACAAACCTACCACCCTCTGAGTGAAGAAGTTTCTCCTCATCTCAGTTTTGAAAGAGCAGCCCCTTATTCTAAGATTATGCCCCCTAGTTCTAGTTTCACCCATCATTGGGAACATCCTCACCGCATCCACCCGATCAAGCCCCTTCACAATCTTATATGTTTCAATAAGATCGCCTCTCATTCTTCTGAACTCCAATGAGTAGAGTCCCAATCTACTCAACCTCTCCTCATATGACCACCCCCTCATCCCCGGGATTAACCGAGTGAACCTTCTTTGTACTGACTCGAGAGCAAGTATGTCTTTTCTTAAGTATGGACACCAAAACTGTATGCAGTATTCCAGGTGCTGTCTCACCAATACCTTGTACAACTGCAGCAATACCTCCCTGTTTTTATATTCCAACCCCCTCGCAATAAAAGCCAACATTCCATTGGCCTTCTTAATCACTTGCTGCATCTGCATACTAACTTTTTGAGTTTCGTGCACCAGGACCCCCAGATCCCTTTGTACTACAGTACTTTCCAGTTTCTTGCCATTAAGATAATAACTTGCTCTATGATTTTTCCTGCCAAAGTGCATAACCTCACACTTTCCAGTATTGTATTCCATCTGCCAAATCTCTGCCCACTTACTTAGCCTGTCTATGTCCCTTTGCAGGTTTTTTATGTCCTCCTCACTCACTACTTTCCGTCCCATCTTTGTATCATCTGCAAACTTTGATATGTTACACTCGGTCCCCTCCTCCAAATCATTAATATAGATTGTAAAGAGTTGGGGACCCAGCACTGACCCCTGCGGAACACCACTAGTTACTGGTTGCCAATCTGAGAACGAACCATTTATCCCAACTCTCTGCTTTCTGTTAGAGAGCCAATCCTCCACCCACGCCAGAATATTACCCCCAATCCCGTGATTTTTTATCTTGAGCAATAATCTTTTGTGTGGCACCTTGTCAAATGCCTTTTGGAAGTCTAAATACACTACGTCCACTGGTTCCCCTTTATCCACCCTGTATGTTACTTCCTCAAAAAACTCAAGCAAATTTGTTAAACATGACTTCCCCTTCATGAAACCATGCTGAGTTTGCCCTATTAAATTATGTTTATCCAAATGTCCCGTTACTGTCTCCTTAATAATGGACTCTAACATTTTACCAACCACAGATGTTAGGCTAACAGGTCTATAGTTTCCAGCCTTCTGCCGACTACCCTTTTTAAATAAGGGTGTTACATTAGCAGTTTTCCAATCTGCCGGGACCTTTGCTGAGTCCAGTGAGTTTTGGAAAATTATTACCAATGCATCCACAATCCCTACCGCTACTTCCCTCAAGACCCTAGGATGCAAGCCATCAGGTCCAGGGGATTTATCCGCCTTGAGTCCCATTATTTTACCAAGTACCACTTCCTTAGTGATTTTAATTGTATTTAGTTCCTCCCCCCCTAGAGCCCCCTGTTTGTCCAGTGTTGGGATATTCTTAGTGTCCTCTACTGTAAAGACTGATACAAAATAATTGTTCAGTGTTTTTGCCATCTCCATGTTTCCCACCATTAATTTCCCGGTCTCATCCTCTAAGGGACCAACATTTACTTTAGCCACCCTTTTTCTTTTTATATAACTATAGAAACTTTTACTGTCTGTTTTTATATTTTTTGCTAATTTACTTTCATAATCTATCTTCCCTTTCTTAATCAATCTTTTTGTTATTTTTTGCTGTCTTTTAAAGACTTCCCAATCTTCCATCCTCCCACTAGATTTGGCTACCTTATATGCCCTTGTTTTTAGTCGGATACTATCCTTAATTACTTTACTTAGCCACGGATGGCTATCTTTTCTTTTACACCCTTTTTTCCTCAGTGGAATATATTTTTTTTGGAAGTTGTAAAATAACTCCTTAAATGTACACCACTGGTCATGTACCGTCTTACCCTTTAATCTATTTTCCCAGTCCACTCTAATTAATTCCGCTCTCATACCTTCATAGTCTCCTTTATTCAAGCTCAGCACGCTTGTTTGAGATCCAACCTTCTCACCCTCTAATTGAATATGGAATTCAACCATGTTATGGTCACTCATTCCAAGGGGATCCTTTACTAGGACATTTTTAATTAATCCCGTCTCATTACACAGGACCAGATCTAAGGTTGCTTGCCCCCTGGTCGGTTCAGTTACATACTGCTCAAGAAACCCATCCCTAATACACTCAATGAACTCTTCCTCAAGGCTGCTCTGCCCAATTTGATTTGTCCAGTTAATATGATAATTAAAATCCCCCATAATTATAGCTGTTCCCTTATTACAAGCCTCAACTATTTCCTGATTAATACTCCGTCCAACAGAGTTGCAACTGTTCGGAGGCCTATAGACTACACCCACTAGTGTTTTTTTCCCCTTATTATTCCTTACCTCCACCCAAACTGTTTCACTATCCTGCTCCTTTGACCCAATATCATTTCTCTGTATTATAGTGATTCCTTCCTTTATTAACATAGCCACCCCACCTCCTCTCCCTTCCTGCCTGTCCTTCCTGATTGTTAAATAACCTGGTATGTTTAATTCCCAGTCATGGTCACCCTGCAGCCATGTTTCTGTAATGGCCACAAGATCATACCCATATGTCATTATTTGTGCCGTTAACTCATTCATTTTGTTACGAATGCTACGTGCATTCAGATAAAGAACTTTCAAATATGTTTTGTAACACTTAGTTCCTGTTTTTTCCCTTTTTATTACTTTACTTTTTACTCCATACCTTCTGTCCCTTCCTGACACATTCTGTTTTTTAATTCCCCCACTGCTACCTAAGTCTATGACCTTCTCTGTTGTCATTTCTATTATTTGCTCTCTAGAAACCTCCCCCCCACTAATTAGTTTAAAGCCCTCTCTACAGCCCTAGTTATAATTGTTTTATATCTCTCCAAAGGTCAGCTAACTTTGACAGCATCTTTATAGATGTGGCCTTTCATGTTAGCACCTGTCTTTCTTGCACCATTCAGTGAAACTGCCAGCGATGTCAGTTTAACTCTTTCCCCACTTCACACATCATCCTGACTTAGAAGTATATCGCCGATCCTTCATCGTCACTGGGTCAAAATCCTGGAACTCCCTCCCTAACAGCACTGTGGGAGTACCATCACCACACGGACTGCAGCGATTCAAGAAGGCAGCTCACCACCACCTTCTCAAGGGCAACTAGGGATGGGCAATAAATGCCGGCCTTGCCAGCAACACCCACATCCCATATACTAATAAAAACAGCAGCTGCGGCTACACGGCCTCCCCAGAAAGAAAGACTTGCATTTCTACAGCGCCTTTCATAACCTCAGAACCTCCAAAAGCGCTTTACAGCCAATGAAGTACTTCTGTAGTCACTGTTGTACTGTAGGAAACGCGGCAGCCAATTTATGCACAGCAAGCTCCCACAAACAGCATGTGATAGTGACCTGATAATCTGTTTTGTCGACGTTCGTTGAAGGATAAATATTGGCCAGGACAAAAGGAATGTTAATGAGCGGGAGTGGTACCAGATAGTCTGGGGATAGCAGGGAGTGAAAGGAAGTAATAGATCTCTCTTTGTAATAAATATCGAGGAGAGCCAAGAGAGTGAAGACCAGGTCACATAGCTGTGGTCACTCATGTCAGGATAACAATGAACAAATAAAAGTAGTGTTGGGCACACACCATCTGGCTTGTACATATATCGCTGGATATTCTTCACTATCACTGGACTGACATCCTGGAACTCCCTCCCTAACTCCATTGTGGGAGTATCTTCACCACACGGACTGCAGCGGCTCAAGGAGAAGGCCCACCACCACCTTCTCAGGGCAACGAATGCAGCTTTGCCAGCCTCATTCACATCCCAAGAACGTGCATTTATATAGCGCCTTTAACGTAGTAAAACATCCCAAGGCGCTGGACAAGAGCGATGAACAAACAAAATTCGACACTGAGCCACGAGATATTAGGACAGATGACCAATAGTTCGGTCAAAGAGGTAGACTTTAAGGAGCGTCTTGAAGAAGGAGAGTTGGAGTGGTTTAGGGAGGGAATTCTAGAGCTTAGGGCTTCGGCAGCTGAAGGCACGGCCGCCAATGGTGGAGCGAAGAAAATTGGAGATGCACAAGAGGCTAGAGTTGGAGGATCGTGAGTTGTCAGTGGGTTGTAGGGCTGGAGGAGGATACAGTGATAGGGAGGGGCGAGGCCCACGGAGGGATTTGAAAACAGGGATGATAATTGTAACATGGAGGCATTGCTGGACCGGGATTCAATGTAGGTCAGCAAGCACAGGGGGCGATGGATGAACGGGACTTGGTGCGAGTTAGGAACACGGGCAGCTGAGTTTTGGATGAGCTCAAGTTTACGGAGGGTGGAGAATGGGAGGCTGGTCAGGAGAACGTTGGAATAGTCGAGTCTCGCGGGAACAAAGGCATGGGTGAGGGTTTCAGCATCGGATGGGCTGAGGCAGTGACCACTGCAACTTTTAAGGGAAAAGTGGATAAAAAGTTGAAGCAAAGATACAGGGATGAAGAGGGGAGAGCAAGATAGTGCTGTTAGTTTTGGATTACTCTAGTGAAGAGCCAGCACAGACACGATGGGCTGAACGGCCTCCTGCTTTGCAGTGAGCTGGAGCAGCCTCCGTCCCTTTACCAGGCATCTGGTACCTATGGAACATCCCTCTCTTAGGCACCAACCTTTACCAACACCATCAAGTCTCCCTCCTCCCAGGATAAAGACCATCAGGTTAGTCTTCAGCCGTGTGAGGGGGGGATGGGTGATGAAGAAAGGTTACCTACCTTGGGAGGATCTTCATTCTTCGACTGGTAACATGCTCCATAAACCAGCCATCTCACTCAATCCACCCCTCAGTGTTACGGTAGATTTATGTGTATAGTAATTTATCACTACACGTGCGTCTGTATAGAAAGAACTTACATTTGGATAGCGCCTATCACAACTTCAGGACGTCTCAAAGCACTTTACAACCAATTAAGTACTTCTGAAGTAGGAAATGCGGCAACCAGTTGGCACACAGCAAGCTCCCACAAACAGCAATGAGAAGGATCATGTTTTTAGTGATGTTGGTTGAGGGATAAAAATTGGCCCCAGGATAGCGAGGAGAACTCCCCTGTTCTTCCAATAGTGGCCGTGGGATCTTTTCCGTCCACCTGAGAGAGCAGACGGGGGCCTCGGTTTAACGCCTCATCCGAAAGACGGCACCTTCGACAGTGCAGCACGCTCTCAGTACTGGGGTGTCCCTGGATTATGGGGCTCAAGTCACTGGAGCGAGGGCTCGAACCCACGACCTTCTGACTCAGAGGCGAGGGTGCTACCCACTGCCACGTAAGTTAGAATCAGCTAGTTGGCATTCCACAGAATCATGTAGGTACTTGAGCTACAGTAACTGTACGGGTACAGTTAGGTTATAACACAGATCAAACAGATACACACAGGTGTACCAGGCAGGCACTATGGGGCTCGAGTCTCTGAAGTGGGGACTCAAACCCACAACCTTCTGACTCAGAGGCGAGAGGGAGAGCGACAGAGCCAAGGCGGACACTGCAAATACAATACACACTGACACAAAGTCAATAGACCCAGCTCCTTAAGTTTATCTGATGTTGGTTGAGGGGTTGCTCATTGGGCCAGTTCACTGGGGTGAACTCCCCTTGCGCTTGTTCAAAAATGTACATTAGCCCTTGTCTATATCTTTTAGTCAGGTTACGACCCGCTCCTGGGTGACTGATAGGTGGCAGGAAGGGGAGATGGCATCATGGCCACGCCCCTAATGGGTTGTCATCACAATGCCATGACACCATCAATGTCAGTGAGGGTGTGATCCAACCCATGGATCCCGGAGTGTTTGATTCAGGCTCAGGGCTGGGTGATCCTCAATGGGGGATGGGGGGGAGAGGAGCAAAGGCCCTGCAAGGTGGGTAACCACTCCTCCTCAGTGGGGTCTGACTCCACAGCAAATCATTTGGGAATAATTCGGAGGAAAGTGATCGGTTTCAGAGAGGCTACGAGGATGGCTGGAGTGGAATCAGGTATGTCACACACCTGCGGTACTGGGTACCCATCTCAAGTTAAGTTTCAGGTACAGCAGTGTACAGGAAGATTTACTCTGTATCTAACCCGTGCTGTACCTGCCCTGGGAGTGTTTGATGGGACAGTGTAGAGGGAGCTTTACTCTGTATCTAACCCGTGCTGTACCTGCCCTGGGAGTGTTTGATGGGACAGTGTAGAGGGAGCTTTACTCTGTATCTAACCCATGCTGTACCTGCCCTGGGAGTGTTTGATGGGACAGTGTAGAGGGAGCTTTACTCTGTATCTAACCCATGCTATACCTGCCCTGGGAGTGTTTGATGGGAGTGTGGAGGGAGCTTTACTCTGTATCTAACCCGTGCTGTACCTGCCCTGGGAGTGTTTGATGGGACAGTGTAGAGGGAGCTTTGCTCTGTATCTAACCCGTGCTGTACCTGCCCTGGGAGTGTTTGATGGGACAGTGTAGAGGGAGCTTTGCTCTGTATCTAACCCGTGCTGTACCTGCCCTGGGAGTGTTTGATGGGACAGTGTAGAGGGAGCTTTGCTCTGTATCTAACCCGTGCTGTACCTGCCCTGGGAGTGTTTGATGGGACAGTGTAGAGGGAGCTTTGCTCTGTATCTAACCCGTGCTGTACCTGCCCTGGGAGTGTTTGATGGGACAGTGTAGAGGGAGCTTTACTCTGTATCTAACCCATGCTATACCTGCCCTGGGAGTGTTTGATGGGACAGTGTAGAGGGAGCTTTGCTCTGTATCTAACCCGTGCTGTACCTGCCCTGGGAGTGTTTGATGGGACAGTGTAGAGGGAGCTTTACTCTGTATCTAACCCATGCTGTACCTGCCCTGGGATTGTTTGATGGGACAGTGTAGAGGGAGCTTTACTCTGTATCTAACCCATGCTGTACCTGCCCTGGGATTGTTTGATGGGACAGTGTAGAGGGAGCTTTACTCTGTATCTAACCCATGCTGTACCTGCCCTGGGATTGTTTGATGGGACAGTGTAGAGGGAGCTTTACTCTGTATCTAACACGTGCTGTACCTGCCCTGGGAGTGTTTGATGGGACAGTGTAGAGGGAGCTTTACTCTGTATCTAACCCATGCTGTACCTGCCCTGGGAGTGTTTGATGGGACAGTGTAGAGGGAGCTTTACTCTGTATCTAACCCGTGCTGTACCTGCCCTGGGAGTGTGTGATGGGACAGTGTAGAGGGAGCTTTACTCTGTATCTAACCCGTGCTGTACCTGCCCTGGGAGTGTGTGATGCTGACTGTCATGTTGCCGGATTATTACCCTTGCTACTTTCTCAGGTTCAGTGTCACTGGTCACTTGTCAAGTGCACCTCACGTCCCCTAGCACCTGGAGTGCATCCATTCCTGGGTAAATGCTTGTTTGACCCTCTGATCATAACAGAGCTCCTGTACTCCGCGTACTCATTCCTGGAATATAATCACACACTGTTACCAACTTGAGGCACAAACTTTGAACCAACAGGTAGGTTTATTTACATAAAATAAGCAATAATGAACAGTAAACAGTATAACACAGTGACATATGTATCTTCCCACGCTCCTCCACAAAACATAACAATGTTCACTCTAAAGACAGGTTTACCTGCTCCAGCTACAATCTGGATTGGTTTAATCTTTGCTAGGTCCACACTTTTTTTGAATCGCATTCAGCCCTTGGCTGTGAGATTGGCTCAGTCTGTAACCGAAAAGACCGTAACATCGCCCGTCTCCTTCCGTGCCTCAGCTCATCTGCTGCTGAGACCCCCATCCATGCCTTTGTTACCTCCAGACTCGACTATTCCGATGCACTCCTGGCTGGCCTCCCATCTTTCACCCTTCAGCCAGTGGCTCAGTTGGTAGCACCCTCGCTCTGAGTCAGAAGGTTGTGGGTTCAAGTCCCACTCCGGAGACTTGAGCACAAAAATCTAGGCTGACATTCCAGTGCAGTGCTGGGGGAGTACTTCACTGCCGGAGGTGCCATCTTTCGGATGAGACGTCAAACCGAGGCCCCCGTCTATCCCGTGGCACTATTTTGAAGAAGAGCAGGGGAGTATATCCCCGGTGTCCAGGGGCCAATATTTATCCCTCAATCAACATAACAAAAACAGATTATCTGGTCATGATCACATTGCTGATTGTGGGAGCTTGCTGTGTGCAAATTGGCTGCCGTGTTTCCTACATTACAACAGTGACTACACTTCAAAAGTACTGCATTAGCTGTAAAGCGCTTTGGGACGTCCGGTGGTCGTGAAAGGCGCTATATAAATGTAAGTCTTTCTTCATAAACTCATCCAAAACTCTGCTGCCCGTGTCCTAACTTGCACCAAGTCCCGTTCACCCATCACCCCCTGTGCTCGCTGACCTACATCGGCTCCCGGTCCGGCAGCGGCTGGATTTGAAAATTCTGATCCTTGTGTTCAAATCCCTCCATGGCCTCGGCCCTCCCTATCACTGTAACCTCCTCCAGCCCTACAACTCTCAGAGATCTCTGCGCTCCTCCAATTCTGGCCTCTTACACATCCCTGATTTTAATCGCTCCACCATTGGCGGCCGTGCCTTCAGCTGCCTAGACCCTAAACTCTGGAATTCCCTCCCTAAACCTCGCCGTTTCTCTACTGCTCCCTCCTCCTTTAAAAAAAACCCCTTCAAACCTAACTCTTTGAGCAAGCTTTTGGTCATCTGTCCTAATATCGCCTTACGTGTCTCGGTGTCAACATTTTTGTTTGATATCGCTCCTGTGAAGTTTTACTATGTTAAAGGTGCTGTATAAATGCAAGTTGTTGTGAACTGACAATTTATTTTCTGTAAGAGGAAATTCACTGCCCAACATCACCGATCCGTCGTAGAGGGCTGTAGCCAATTAATGACCCTGTCCTTTTCTCAGAAGGTCTCAGTCAAAGCCACTGCCAAGGCTGGGATGGGCTCCTCGTGGAGGCAAAAAGCCTGGAATCCTTTAACGACTGGATGCTGCAATGGAGGGGGGCAGAATTAATACAGTAGCTTGAGGTGGACAAAATTATTTAGCAAGTTTGCCATTTCCTTATTTTCCATTACAGTATCACCTGCGTCTGTCATTAAAGGGCTCACATTACTCTTAGCCACACTCTGTCTCTTAACATACTCGTAAAAACTTTTGCTGTTGTCCTTGATCTCCCTTGCAAGTTTTTTCTCTTCTTTAACTCTTGGTACTTTCTCTGTAACCCTTTGCTGTTCTTTACCTCTCTCCCAGTCTGTGGGATCTCTATGCAGTTGAGCGTTTTTTAATTTTACACTATCTTTTGTTGGCCAAGGTTGCTTAATTACACATGTGGAGCTCTTGCCCTTTAAGGGGATGCCCTTAAAAAGAATACTGTAGCCACGAGGAGTCCTTAGAGCAGAGAAGGCTGAGGGGGACCTGATTGAGGTGCACAAAATTATGAGGGGCATAGATGGAAAGGAACTTTTCCCCTTAATAGAGGGGTCAATAACCAGGGGGCATAGTTCCAAGGTAAGGGGCAGGAGGTTTAGAGGGGATTTGAGGAAAAACTTTTTCACCCAGAGGGTGGTTGGAATCTGGAACTCACTGCCTGAAAGGGTGGTAGAGGCAGGAACCCTCACAACATTCAAGAGGCATTTAGATGAGCACTTGAAACGCCACAGCATACAAGGCTACGGACCAAGTGCTGGAAAATGGGATTAGAATAGACAAGGCTTGACGGCCGGCGCGGACACGATGGGCCGAAGGGCCTCTTTCTGTGCTGTATAACTCTATGACTTTGACTTGTAAATACGCCCGCAGATCTTGAAACAAAAGCAGGAGGTGACTACATCTTCCCATGAATACATAGGAACATCGGAACAGGAGGCCATTCAACCCCTCGAGCCTGTTCCGCCATTCAGTTAGATCATGGCTGACCCGTATCTTAACTCCATCTACCCACCTTGGTTCCGTAACCCTTAATACCCTTGCCTAACAAAAATCTATCAATCTTAGTTTTGAAATTTGTCAATTGGTACCCCCAGCCTCAACAGCTTTTGTGGGGGGGGGGGGGGGGGGGAAGAGTTCCAGATTTCCACTACCCTTTGTGAGAGAAATGCTTCCCAACAACACCCCTGAACGGCCTAGCTCTAATTTTAAGGTCATGCCCCCTTGCTGTGGACTCCCCCCACCAGAGGAAACAGTTTCTCTTTATCTACCCTATTGAAACCTTTAATCGTCTTAAACACCTCAATTAGATCACCTCTTACTCTTCTATATTTAAGGTAATACATCAGAACAAATAGCCATTCATCAATCTTTGACTAGGGCCAAGATACTTGTCACTGAGCGTGCAAGCATCGGCCAATTGCCACATGGAACTTACTAGTGTCCTCAGTTTTACCAATTTACGTTGATGAAGGAGACCGCAGACAGCCGGTCTGGAACTGAACTGATGTGTTTTCCTTGGCGAAATACCCCGTGTGATTCCTTATGTGCTGATTCTAGCAACACAAAATACAAGTTTAAAAAATACACCACGGACAAAAATGGTATGTTTGTTTTCAGCATACAGGCACCAGGGGCTCGGAGTGATAAAAATTCCCATTTCCCGGCACTGACATCCATAAGCACAAACATTCACCCAACAGAAGGTGAGATAAACCCATTCGCTTCTCCCCCAGACACAGAGGGATAGGGAACATCGGGAACAAGTCACCAATCAGCTCTTGGCTTGTCTTAGAGACATCACGGACTCGATACGGTGTTTGAAACAAAGCTGATTGAGTTGTCACATATTTAGAATAATAAATAAAATCCAGTGATAGGGAGTTATTAACATCAGGAAAAACTACTAGCATGAACATGGTTCAGTCCAGGATGTGATTAACAGCACCAATAACAGCAGAATCCAACCCCTGCAGTCAAACGTGAGTACGCTGGTGTCTCAGCAGGTGGGATGACTGAGTGAATCCCTTTCCACACACGGAGCAGGTGAACGGCCTCTCCCCAGTGTGAATGTGCTGGTGTGTCAGCAGGTAGGATGAACAAGTGAATCCCTTCCCGCACACGGAGCAGGTGAACGGCCTCTCGCCGGTGTGGACTCGCTGGTGCGTCAGCAGGTTTGAGGACTGAGTGAATCCCATCCCGCACTCGGAGCAGGTGAACGGTCTCTCGCCGGTGTGGACCCGCTGGTGTCTCAGCAGGTTGGACGAGTGAGTGAATCCCTTCCTGCACACGGAGCAGGTGAACGGTCTCTCCCCGGTGTGAATACGCTGGTGCATCAGCAGGTGCGACGAGCGGGTGAACGCCTTCCCGCACACGGCGCAGGTCAAGAGCCTGTTGCTGGCGTGAGTGCACCGGTGTGTCAACTGGCTGGACGGCCGCCTGAACCTCTTGGTGCATTGAGAGCAACCGAACGGTCTCTCCTCGCTGTGAATGCGCTGGTGTTGCACCAACAACTCGGGGCTTTTAAAGCTGCTCCCACACTCGGAGCATTTGAAAGGCCGCTCGTCGGTGTGAACTAGCTGGTGTCTCAGCAGGTGGAAAGAAGAATTGAATCCCTTCCCGCACGTGGAGCAGGTGAACGGCCTCTCCCCGGTGTGAATCCGCTGGTGAGTCCGCAGGTGGGACGACTGGGTGAATCCCTTCCCGCATACGGAGCAGGTGAACGGCCGCTCCCCGGTGTGGCTGTGCCAATGTTTTCCCGGCTGGGATTGGCACGGAAACCCCGTCTCGGCGTCGTCACAGTCACACGGTTGCCCCCCGGCGGTGTGGCTGCGCTTGTGCCTCGCCAGGTTCGACAGTCGGCTGAAGGCTCGGCCACACACGGAGCATGTGAACGGTCTCTCGCTGCTGTGATTGGTGCCTTGTTCTTCCATGATAGGTTCGGATGAATCGAGCGACTCCGTCAGATCGCGACGTGATGTTTGGCTTGAGTTTCCCGTCTGCAAATCCTCCCCTTCTAATACCCTGTAAACATAGAAACATAAACATAGAAACATAGAAGATAGGAGCAGGAGTAGGCCATTCAGCCCCTCGAGCCTGCTCCGCCATTCAATGAGATCATGGCTGATCATCCAAATTCAGTACCCTGTCCCTGCCTTCTCCCCATATCCCTTGATCCCTTTAGCCTCAAGAAATATATCCAACTCTTTCTTGAATATATTTAATTAATTGGCCTCAACTGCTTTGTGTGGTAGAGAATTCCACAGGTTCACCTCTCTCTGGGTGAAGCAATTCCTCCTCATCTCTGTCCTAAATGGCTTACCCCTTTTCTTTAGACTGTGACCCCTGGTTCTGGACTCTCCGCCATCGGGAACATCCTTCCTGCATCCAGTCTGTTAGAATTTTAAAAGGAGTTTACAAAAGCCATTTCTGTAAGTACAGGATAGAAATTCAGAAGACAATTCCCATTTATACAGACCATTCTTTCCTCTCTTGTACCTTCTGAGCTGTAAATCCCCCCGTCCAACGCACTCCTCCTGGGCTTTAGGAAGGACGTGAAGGCTTTGGAGAGGGTGCAGAAGAGAGTTACTGGAATGGTTCCAGGGTTGAGGGATTACAGTTACATGGATAGAAAGAAAGACTTGCATTTATACAGCGTCTTTCACGACCACCGGACGTCTCAAAGCGCTTTACAGCCAAAGAAGTACTTTTGAAGTGGAGTCACTGTTGTAGTGTGGGAAATAGACTAGAGAAGCTGGGGTGGTTCTCCTTGGAGCAGAGAAGGCTAACAGCAGATTTGATAGAGGTGTTTAAAATCATGAAGGATTCAGATAGAGTAAATAAAGAGAAACTGTTTCCAGTGACTGAAGGGTCGTTAACCAGAGGGCACAGATTGAAGGTGATTGGGAAAAGAACCAGAGGCGACATGAGGAAAACCTTTTTACACAACGAGTGGTCAGGATTTGGAATGCACTGCCTGAGAGGGTGGTGGATACAGATTCAATAGTGGCCTTCAAAAGGGAATTGGATAAATACTTGAAGGAGAAAAAATGGGGAAAGAGCGGGACTAACTGGATTGCTCTTCGAAAGAGCCAGCGCAGACTCGATGGACCGAATGGCCTCCTTCTGTGCTGTACAATTCTAAGATTCCTCCTCCTTTCAAACCAAGATTCACCACACCATCTCCTATTACTTTTTCCCTCCCCTTCCTCAATCCAGTGACTTGATGCTGGCATAAATCTCCCCTCCAGCAGTCAGCAGAAAGGTCAGCAGAAAGGGGCAGATCCCATCTGACCAACCTCCCTGATCTATTTGAGGAACTGACAAGCCAAGTGGGCAGCGGTAAGCCCTATGACGTGGTTTCCTCGAATTCCTGAAGGCTTTTGATAAAAGTACCACAGAAAAGATCATCAGTTAAAGAATGAGCTGCATTTCTATAGCCCCTTTCACGACCACAGGACGTCCCAAAACCAATTAAGTGCATTTGAAGTGTAGTTACTATCGCAATGTAGGAAACGAGGCAGCCAACTTATGCACAACAAGGTCCCACAAACAGCAACGTGATACTGACCGGACAATCTGTTTTAGTGATGTTGCAATTATAAGGAGGGTCTTAAAGGAGGGGTTTTGGGGGCATTCCAGAGAGTGGGACCAGGAGCCTGCAGGCATGGCTGCCAACGGCTTGGGTGATGGGATTGGAGTCAAAGGAATGCAGAGCTGGAGGAAGGTTATAGCACTGAAGGAGGTTATGCACATATACATTGATGAAAATATGACACGAGAAAAGGTAATTAGCCAAAAAGAGCACAACTTCAAATACACCCTGAATAATTTGTATTCGCCACAAATTAGCTTCAGATGAAGACTACTGGAGCCCACTGGACTCAGATAGCCCCACGTGGCTCAGGATAGGTTGTTATATACTTGGTGGAGGGGGCGAGGGTGTATTACCCAGTCCCTTCTCATGGAATCATAGAATGGTTACAGCACAGGAGGCCATTTGGCCCATCGAGCCCGTGCCAGCTTTCTGCAACAGCACTTCTAGTCCCACTCCCCCGCCCTTTCCCCATAGCCCTGCAATTTTTTTTCCGCAGGTACTTATTCAACTCCCTTTTGAAGGCCACGATTAAATCTGCCCCCATCAGCCTCTCGGACAATGCATTCCAGATCACAACCACTCGCTGCGTAAAAAAGTTTTTCCTCATGTCGCCTTTGGTTCTTTTGCCAATCACCTTAAATCTGTGTCCTCTGGTTCTCGACCATTATGCCAATGGGAACAGTTTCTCTCTATGTACTCTTGTCCAGACCCCTCATGATTTTGAACACCTCTATCAAATCTCCTCTCAATCTTCTCTGCTCTAGAGGAGAACAACCCCAGCTTCTCCCGTCTACCCACGTAACTGAAGTTCCTCATCCCTGGAACCATTCTTGTAAATCTTTTCTGCACCCTCTCGAAGGCCTTCACATCCTTCCTAAACTGCGGTGCCCAGAATTGGACACAATACTCCAGTTGAGGCCGAACCAGCGTTTTCTAAAGGTTCATCATAACGTCCTTGCTTTTGTACTCTGTGCTTCTACTTATAAAGCCCAGGATCCCGTATGCTATTTAACTGCTTTCACAACCTGCCCTGCCAACTTCAATGATTTATGCACACGTACCCCGCCCCCCGAACAGGGTCTCAGTCCCAACTCCACCCATTGCATGCCTAGATGTGGATGGGGTAGGGAGCTGCGCAAGGGTCTGACTTGGCCATCAATGGCAACCTTGCCTCCCCACAATCCACAGCGCGCCAGAGACCGCTCTATCTCGCCAACGGCCACCTCAACGCGCATGCGCCACCTTGAGTGGGGCACGCAGTGCATCCTGGGCTGGGTTTTCGGGTCGGTTTTTTTTTCCCCCCGTGAGGCCGGTCGGAGCGAGCGAGGCAAAAATCACCGGGTGCGTAGGAAGGAAGGAGGGTGGGTCGGGATTGTCGGAAGCGTTCCTGGTGTTCATGAAGCCTGCACCGATCGCTCGCCACCCCCCACAGCCGGAGACTGCTGCTAGGGCCTCGGACTCGGTGTTGATTAGATCCCGCAGAGCCCGGCTGCGCCTGGAAGCTTCTCTCGCCGCGCCCCGCAGCGCGCATGCTCCAGAAACAGACCCTCTCTATCGCGCATGCTCCAGAAACAGACCCTCTCTATCGCGCATGCTCCAGACGCAGACCCCCACTCTCTTCCGCGTATGCTTCAGACGCAGACCCTCACTCTCACGCGCATGCTCCAGACGCAGACCCTCTCTTTGTCTCTCTCTCCCGCGCCTGCGCACTGGCTCCACTGACACTTGACAAGGGTTTAGTCTGGGGCGCAGTGTGTTCTGTTTTTTTTATCATTAATTCACGGGATGTCGGCGTCTCTGGCAAGCCCAGCATTTATTGCCCGTCCCTAGTTGCCCTTGAGAAGGTGGTGAGCCACCTTCTTGAACCGCTGCAGTCCGTGTGGTGAAGGTACTCCCACAGTTTTGTTCGGGAGGGAGTTCCAGGATTTTGACCCAATGACGATGAAGGATTGGCGATATATTTCCAAGTCAGGATGGTGTGTGACTTGGAGGGGAACATGGAGGTGGTGGTGTTCCCATGCGCCTGCTGCCCTTGTCCTTCCAGGTGGAAGAGGTCGTGGGTTTGGGAGGTGCTGCCGAAGAAGCCTTGGCGAGTTGCTGCAGTGCATCTTGTAGATGGTACACACTGCAGCCGGTGGTGGAGGGAGCGAATGTTTAAGGTGGTGGATGGGTGTCAAATCAAGCGGGCTGCTTTGTCCTGGATGGTGTCGAGCTTCTTGAGTGTTGTTGGAGCTGCACTCATCCAGGCAAGTGGCGAGTATTCCATCACACTCCTGACTTGTACCTTGTTGATGGTGGAAAGGCTTTGGGGAGTCAGGAGGTGAGACACTTGCTGCAGAATACCCAGCCTCTGACCGGCTCTTGTCAGGATGGCTGCCATGAAAACTACTGCCGCACACTGGATAATGTGTGTCCTTTAACGTAAAAATAGGAGCAGGAGTAGGCCACTCGGCCCTTCGAGTCTGCTCCGCCATTCAAGGCTGATCGACCTCAACTCCACCTTCCTGCCCGCCCGATCCTCACATCCCTTGATTCCCTTAATATCCAAAATTCTATCGCTCTCTGTCTTGAATATACTCATCGACTGAGACTCCGCAGCCCGCTGGGGTAGAGAATTCTAAAGATTCCCAACCCTTTGAGTAAAGAAAGTTTGTATAGGATGGGGTTGTTTTCTTTGGAACAGAGAAGGCTGAGGGGAGATTTAATTGAGGTGTATCAAATTATGAGGGGCCTCGATAGACTGGATAGGAAGGACCCATGGAGGAGAAGTCAATAACCGGGGGTCATAGATTTAAAGTAATTGATAGAAGGATTAGAGGGGAGTTGAGGAGAATTTTTTTCACCCAGAGGGCGGTCGGGGGTCTGGAACAATGTTCCCCCTAATTTTAAATTTGGGTGTGTGGTCCCTTTAACAGGCTGTGTGGCCCATTCAAAGGCATGTACAAAATTTCCCGTTGTAAAAAACAGTCCCAGGCTGCACATGACCGGCAGACACCTGCATGGCCAAGTAGCTGAGAGGGAATGTTGTTCTGGAACTCACTGCCTGAAAGGGTGGTAGAGGCAGAAATACTCATCGCATTTAAAAAGTGCTTGGATGTGCACTTGAAGTGCCATAACCTACAAGGCTACAGACCAAGAGCTGGGAACTGGGATTAGGCTGGAGAGCTCTTTTTCAGCCGGCGTGGGCACGATGGACCAAATGGCCTCCTTCTGTACTGTAAACATCTGTGATTCTGTGAAGACATTTCACCTCATCTCAGTCATAAATGGCTGACCCCTTATTCTGAGACTGTGATCCCTGGTTCTAGACTCCCCAGACAATGGAAACATCCTCCCTGCATCTACCCTCAGAATCTTGTATGTTTCAATGAGATCACCGCTCATTCTTCTGAACACCAGAGAGTATAGGCCCAGTCTACTCAATCTCTCCTCATAGGAGTTTAATGTGGGAAAGTGCGAGGTTATCCACTTTGGTAGGAAAAATAAAAAAGCAAATTATTATTTAACTGGGGAGAGATTACAAAATGCTGAGGTACAGAGGGATCTGGGGGTCCTTGTACATGAATCACAAAAAGTTAGCATGTAGGTACAGCAAGTAATTAGGAAGGGAAATGGAATGTTGGCCTTTATTGCAAAGGGAATGGAGTATAAAAGTAGGGAAGTCCTGTTACAACTGTACAGGGCGTTGGTGAGACCACACCTGGAGTACTGCGTACAGTTGTGGTCTCCTTATTTAAGGAGGGATATACTTACATTGGAGGCAGTTCAGAGAAAGTTCACGAGGTTGATTCCGGAGAGGAAGGGGTTGACTTATGAAGAAAGGTTGAGCAGGTTGGGCCTATACTCATTGGAGTTTAGAAGAATGAGAGGTGATCTTATTGAAACATATAAGATTCTGAAGGGGATTGACAGGGTGGATGCTGAGAGGATGTTTCCCCTTGTGGGGGAATCTAGAACTAGGGGGCATAGTCTCAGAATAAGTGGGCACCCTTTTAAATTGGAAATGAGGAGGAATTTCTTCTCCCAGAGGGTCGTGAATCTTTGGAATTCCCTTCCCCAGAGAGCTGTGGCAGCTGGGTCACTGAATATATTTAAGGTGGAGATAGACAGATTTTTGAACGATAAGGGAGTCGAGGGTTATGGGGAGCAGGCAGGGAAGTGGAGTTGAGGCCAAGATCAGATCAGCCATGATCTTACTGAATGGTGGAGCAGGCTCGAGGGGCCGAATGGCCGACTCCTGCTCCTACACCTTACGTTCTTATGTTCTTATAGGATAAACCCCCCCACCCCAGGAATCAGTCTAGTGAACCTTCGTTGCACACCCTCCAAGGCTAGCCTCAGAAAACTTCAATACGATCATTTAATTGTGACAGTTTTTGGTAATAATTCCGTATTCTGATTATATTTCAGTGAGCGAGTGGTCAGTCCGTGGAACAGGCTCCCCAGGGAGACGGCGGAAGCAGTTAGCATTGATTCGTTCAGTTGCAAATTGGACAGATTTCTTTCAGAAAAGAACATTTTGGGACCCAGTGTATGAGGAATTTGAGACGTGACGTGTGGTAAGTGTGGAATGCTCGGGAGGAACAGGTGACTGTGGTCCTATGGTTCCTAAAGCTCTCCACCACTGGGGTTTCCCTCCCCTCATGTCTGGGTCTGTTGTAGACTCATCGATGGAGACCGATTACTATGATTAGTCAACAACTCCTTTATTGTATCACGCCACTCTCCTCTTCTCTTCTCAGGCAGTCCCTCGGAACCGAGGATGACTTGCTTCCACATTAACAATGAGTTCTCAGGTGACTGATGAGTCGAATGCGGGACCTACAGTCTCTGTCACAGGTGGGGCAGACGGTGGTTGAAGGGGCGGGTGGGTGGGATGCCTGGGTTGACGTGCGCTCCTTGCGCTGCCTGCGCTTGGCTTCCGGCGGAGAGACTCGAGGTGTTCGGCGCCTTCCCGGATGCTTCTCCTCCACTTTGTGCGGTCTTGGGCCAGGGATTCCCAGATGTCGGTGGGGATGTTGCACTTTTTCAAGGAGGCTTTGAGGATGTCCTTGAAGCGTTTCCTCTGCCCACCTGGGGCTTGCTTGCCGTGTCGGAGCTCCGAGTAGAGCACTTGTTTCGGGAGTCTCGTATCGGGCATGCGGACAATGTGACCCGTCCATCGGAGCTGTATCATACCACTACCAGAAAGGTAGAAGGCAAACTAGATGGACCTTGTTTTTTTTAGTCTCGCACTTCCTATGTTCCTACTTTTTCATTCTTTCCCAACCGGAGTTGAGGCCCATGGCTCTGAGGTACAAACCCATCACGCCTCTTTTATTGAAACAAGGACCAGAAACGCTCAGCACCTGCGGAGAGAACGGTTAATGTTTCCGTTGCGGACGCTACTCTTTGATGCCGATCAATGTAAGAGCAAGGGGAAACATCCGTAAGGGTGACCCCGAGCTCCCGGTGGCCTGTCACTTTAATTCTCCGCTGCACTCCCACTCAGACCTCACTGTCCTCGGCCTCTTGCATTGTTCCAATGAAGCTCAACGTAAGCTCGAGGAACAGCACCTCATCTTTCGATTGGGCACTTTGCAGCCTGCCGGACTCAACATTGAGTTCAACAATTTCAGACTATAATCCCTGCCCCCATTTTTCAGGCTGTTTATGATTTTGCCATCCGCATTTGTAACATTTTATCTTTCCTGCCTCTTACCTTAGCACAGAATATTACTTCAGTTCCTTCCTCCTCACCCCTCCCCCTGCCTCTGCACCTGTTTAAAACCCGTTACATCACGAACCTTTCTCCAGTTCTGACGAAGGGTCACAGACCTGAAACGTTAACTCTTGTTTCTCTCTCCACGGATGCTGCCTGACCTGCTGAGTGTTTCCAGCGTTTCCTGTTGTTATTTCAGATTTCCAGCATCCGCAGTATTTGGCTTTTGTAATCTAAGAGCAGGCGTGGCCTGATTTGACGTATGCGACGGACCAACGAGTGGAGGGGAAAAATCGCTGGGGGGCCGAGCAGGCAGCGTTCCTGCGACCAATCGGGGCTTGGGAGGGGAGGGGAGGGGAGGGGTTTGCAATACTGGGGTACCCAATAAGCAATGTTCTCCCCCCACCTACACCAGTGGCGAGGTTCCGCATGCACAGCCAAGCAGCCACTTTAAAGGGGAAAAAAAGAGAGGGAACATTGCCTACAAGGTTCGGAGTAGGGGAAACCGAATATTCGTTTTATTAATTAAAAATTATTATTTTTTTACCAAGTGCTGTACTATTTTAGTTCCACTTTTGAATCTTTTTCCGTTCTGGCTAAGGACAGATTTTAGTATCCCTGTGGCTGTGCAACTAATACTATGAGGAAAGCCAATTTTTTATTCGTTCCTGGGATGTGGGCGTCGCTGGCAAGTCCAGCATTTATTGCCCATCTCTAATTACCCTCGAGAAGCAGACCCTCTCGCTAACACTCCCGCTCATGCTCCAGACGCAGACCCTCTCGCTAACACTCCCGCGCATGCTCCAGACACAGACCCCTCTCTCTCACTCCCGCGCATGCTCCAGACACAGACCCTCTCTCACTCCCGCTCATGCTCCAGACACAGACCCTCTCTCACTCCCGCTCATGCTCCAGACACAGACCCCCCTCTCTCACTCCCGCGCATGCTCCAGACACAGACCCCTCTCTCTCACTCCCGCGCATGCTCCAGACACAGACCCTCTCTCACTCCCGCTCATGCTCCAGACACAGACCCTCTCTCACTCCCGCTCATGCTCCAGACACAGACCCCCCTCTCTCACTCCCGTGCATGCTCCAGACACAGACCCCTCTCTCCCACTCACTCTCCCGCTCCAGACACAGACCCCTCTCACTCTCCCGCGCATGCTCCAGACACAGACCCCTCTCTCTCTCCCGCGCATGCTCCAGACACAGACCCCTCTCTCTCACTCCTGCGCATGCTCCAGACACAGACCCCTCTCTCACACTCCCGCGCATGCTCCAGACACAGACCCCTCTCTCACACTCCCGCGCATGCTCCAGACACAGACCCCTCTCTCTTACTCCCGCGCATGCTCCAGACACAGACCCCTCTCTCTCACTCCCGCGCATGCTCCAGACACAGACCCCTCTCACTCTCCCGCGCATGCACCAGACGCAGACCCTCTCTCTCCCGCTCATGCTCCAGACACAGACCCCTCTCTCATTCCCGCGCATGCTCCAGACACAGACCCCTCTCTCACACTCCCGCTCATGCTCCAGACACAGACCCCTCTCTCTCTCCCGCGCATGCACCAGACGCAGACCCTCTCTCTCCCGCTCATGCTCCAGACACAGACCCCCCCTCTCTCACTCCCGCGCATGCTCCAGACACAGACCCCTCCCACTCTCCTGCTCCAGACGCAGACCCCTCTCTCACTCTCCCGCTCATGCTCCAGACACAGACCCCTCTCACTCTCCCGCTCATGCTCCAGACGCAGACCCCTCTCTCACACTCCCACTCTCCTGCTCCAGACGCAGACCCCTCTCTCACTCTCCCGCTCCAGACGCAGACCCCTCTCTCACACTCCCGCTCATGCTCCAGACACAGACCCCTCTCACTCTCCCGCGCATGCTCCAGACACAGACCCTCTCCCACTCTCCCGCGCATGCTCCAGACACAGACCCTCTCTCACTCTCCCGCTCATGCTCCAGACACAGACCCCTCTCACTCTCCCGCTCATGCTCCAGACGCAGACCCCTCTCTCACACTCCCGCTCCAGACGCAGACCCCTCTCCCACTCTCCCGCTCCAGACGCAGACCCCTCTCTCACACACCCGCTCATGCTCCAGACACAGACCCCTCTCTCTCACTCCCGCGCATGCTCCAGACGCAGACCCCTCTCTCTCCCGCGCATGCTCCAGACACAGACCCCTCCCACTCTCCTGCTCCAGACACAGACCCCTCTCTCACTCTCCCGCTCATGCTCCAGACACAGACCCCTCCCACTCTCCTGCTCCAGACGCAGACCCCTCTCTCACTCTCCCGCGCATGCTCCAGACACAGACCCCTCTCTCTCACTCCCGCGCATGCTCCAGACACAGACCCCTCTCACTCTCCTGCTCCAGACGCAGACCCCCCTCTCTCACTCCCGCGCATGCTCCAGACACAGACCCCCCTCTCTCACTCCCGCGCATGCTCCAGACACAGACCCCTCTCACTCTCCTGCTCCAGACGCAGACCCCCCTCTCTCACTCCCGCGCATGCTCCAGACACAGACCCCTCTCTCTCACTCCCGCGCATGCTCCAGACACAGACCCCTCTCACTCTCCCGCTCCAGACACAGACCCCTCTCTCTCACTCCCGCGCATGCTCCAGACACAGACCCCTCTCTCACTCTCCCGCTCATACTCCAGACACAGACCCCTCTCTCACTACCGCGCATGCTCCAGACGCAGACCCCCCTCTCTCACTCCCGCGCATGCTCCAGACACAGACCCCTCTCTCACACTCCCGCTCATGCTCCAGACACAGACCCCTCTCTCTCACTCCCGCGCATGCTCCAGACACAGACCCCTCTCACTCTCCCGCGCATGCTCCAGACACAGACCCTCTCTCACTCTCCCGCTCCAGACGCAGACCCCTCTCTCTCACTCCCGCTCATGCTCCAGACACAGACCCCTCTCTCTCTCCCGCGCATGCTCCAGACACAGACCCTCTCTCTCCCGCTCATGCTCCAGACGCAGACCCCTCTCTCTCACTCCCGCTCATGCTCCAGACACAGACCCCTCTCTCTCTCCCGCGCATGCACCAGACGCAGACCCTCTCTCTCCCGCTCATGCTCCAGACACAGACCCCTCTCACTCTCCCGCTCCAGACGCAGACCCCTCTCTCACACTCCCGCTCATGCTCCAGACACAGACCCCTCTCACTCTCCCGCGCATGCTCCAGACACAGACCCTCTCCCGCTCCAGACACAGACCCCTCTCTCTCACTCCCGCGCATGCTCCAGACACAGACCCCTCTCTCACTCCCGCGCATGCTCCAGACGCAGACCCCTCTCTCACTCTCCCGCGCATGCTCCAGACACCGACCCCTCTCACTCTCCCGCTCCAGACGCAGACCCCTCTCTCTCACTCCCGCTCATGCTCCAGACGCAGACCCCTCTCTCACTCTCCCGCGCATGCTCCAGACACCGACCCCTCTCACTCTCCCGCTCCAGACGCAGACCCCTCTCTCTCACTCCCGCTCATGCTCCAGACACAGACCCCTCTCACTCTCCCGCTTCAGACGCAGGCCCCTCTCTCTCACTCCCGCTCATGCTCCAGACACAGACCCCTCTCACTCTCCCGCTCCAGACGCAGACCCCTCTCTCACACTCCCGCTCATGTTCCAGACACAGACCCCTCTCTCACACTCCCGCGCATGCTCCAGACACAGACCCCCCTCTCTCACTCCCGCGCATGCACCAGACGCAGACCCCTCTCTCACTCTCCCGCTCATGCTCCAGACACAGACCCCCCTCTCTCACTCCCGCACATGCTCCAGACACAGACCCCTCTCACTCTCCCGCTCCAGACGCAGACCCCTCTCTCACACTCCCGCTCATGCTCCAGACACAGACCCCTCTCACTCTCCTGCTCCAGACGCAGACCCCTCTCTCACACTCCCGCTCATGCTCCAGACACAGACCCCTCTCACTCTCCCGCTCCAGACGCAGACCCTCTCTCTCACTCCTGCTCATGCTCCAGACACAGACCCCTCTCTCACACTCCCGCGCATGCTCCAGACGCAGACCCCTCTCTCACTCCCGCGCATGCTCCAGACGCAGACCCCTCTCTCACTCTCCCGCTCATGCTCCAGACACAGACCCCCCTCTCTCACTCCCGCGCATGCTCCAGACACAGACCCCTCTCACTCTCCCGCTCCAGACGCAGACCCCTCTCTCACACTCCCGCTCATGCTCCAGACACAGACACCTCTCACTCTCCCGCGCATGCACCAGACGCAGACCCTCTCTCTCCCGCTCATGCTCCAGACACAGACCCCCCTCTCTCACTCCCGCGCATGCTCCAGACACAGACCCCTCTCACTCTCCCGCTCCAGACGCAGACCCCTCTCTCACACTCCCGCTCATGCTCCAGACACAGACCCCTCTCACTCTCCCGCTCCAGACGCAGACCCCTCTCTCTCACTCCCGCGCATGGTCCAGACGCAGACCCTCTCTCACTCTCCCGCGCGTGCTCCAGACGCAGATCCCCTCTCTCACTCTCCCGCGCATGCTCCAGACGCAGACCCTCTCTCTCACTCTCCCGCGCATGCTCCAGACGCAGACCCCCCTCTCTCACTCCCGCGCATGCTCCAGACACAGACCCCTCTCACTCTCCCGCTCCAGACGCAGACCCCTCTCTCACTCTCCCGCGCATGCTCCAGACACAGACCCCTCTCACTCTCCCGCTCATGCTCCAGTCACAGACCCCCCTCTCTCACTCCCGCGCATGCTCCAGACACAGACCCCTCTCACTCTCCCGCTCCAGACGCAGACCCCTCTCTCACACTCCCGCTCATGCTCCAGACACCGACCCCTCTCACTCTCCCGCTCCAGACGCAGACCCTCTCTCTCACTCCCGCTCATGCTCCAGACACAGACCCCTCTCACTCTCCCGCTCCAGACGCAGACCCCTCTCTCTCACTCCCGCTCATGCTCCAGACACAGACCCCTCTCACTCTCCCGCTCCAGACGCAGACCCCTCTCTCACACTCCCGCTCATGTTCCAGACACAGACCCCTCTCTCACACTCCCGCGCATGCTCCAGACGCAGACCCCCCTCTCTCACTCCCGCGCATGCTCCAGACACAGACCCCTCTCTCTCACTCCCGCGCATGCTCCAGACACAGACCCCTCTCACTCTCCCGCGCATGCACCAGACGCAGACCCTCTCTCTCCCGCTCATGCTCCAGACACAGACCCCTCTCTCATTCCCGCGCATGCTCCAGACACAGACCCCTCTCTCACACTCCCGCTCATGCTCCAGACACAGACCCCTCTCTCTCTCCCGCGCATGCACCAGACGCAGACCCTCTCTCTCCCCCTCTCACTCCCGCGCATGCTCCAGACACAGACCCCTCCCACTCTCCTGCTCCAGACGCAGACCCCTCTCTCGCTCTCCCGCTCATGCTCCAGACACAGACCCCTCTCACTCTCCCGCTCATGCTCCAGACGCAGACCCCTCTCTCACACTCTCACTCTCCCGCTCCAGACGCAGACCCCTCTCTCACTCCCGCTCATGCTCCAGACACAGACCCCTCTCTCTCACTACCGCGCATGCTCCAGACGCAGACCCCTCTCTCACTCTCCCGCGCATGCTCCAGACACAGACCCCTCTCACTCTCCCGCTCCAGACGCAGACCCCTCTCTCACACTCCCGCTCATGCTCCAGACACAGACCCCTCTCACTCTCCCGCGCATGCTCCAGACACAGACCCTCTCCCACTCTCCCGCTCCAGACGCAGACCCCTCTCTCACACACCCGCTCATGCTCCAGACACAGACCCCTCTCACTCTCCCGCGCATGCTCCAGACACAGACCTCTCCCACTCTCCCGCTCCAGACGCAGACCCCTCTCTCACACACCCGCTCATGCTCCAGACACAGACCCCTCTCTCTCACTCCCGCGCATGCTCCAGACGCAGACCCCTCTCTCTCCCGCGCATGCTCCAGACACAGACCACTCTCACTCTCCCGCTCCAGACACACACCCCTCTCTCTCACTCCCGCGCATGCTGCAGACACAGACCCCTCTCACTCTCCCGCTCCAGACGCAGACCCCTCTCTCACACTCCCGCTCATGTTCCAGACACAGACCCCCCTCTCTCACTCCCGCGCATGCTCCAGACACAGACCCCTCTCTCTCACTCCCGCGCATGCTCCAGACACAGACCCCTCTCACTCTCCCGCTCCAGACGCAGACCCCTCTCTCACACTCCCGCGCATGCTCCAGACGCAGACCCCTCTCTCACACTCCCGCTCATACTCCAGACACAGACCCCTCTCTCACTACCGCGCATGCTCCAGACACAGACCCCTCTCTCACACTCCCGCTCATGCTCCAGACACAGACCCCTCTCTCTCCCGCGCATGCTCCAGACACAGACCCCTCTCTCTCACTCCCGCGCATGCTCCAGACACAGACCCCTCTCTCTCACTCCCGCGCATGCTCCAGACACAGACTCCTCTCTCTCTCTCCCGCGCATGCTCCAGACACAGACCCCTCTCACTCTCCCGCTCCAGACACAGACCCCTCTCTCACACTCCCGCTCATGCTCCAGACACAGACCCCTCTCACTCTCCCGCGCATGCTCCAGACACAGACCCTCTCTCACTCTCCCGCTCCAGACGCAGACCCCTCTCTCACACTCCCGCTCATGCTCCAGACACAGACCCCTCTCTCTCTCCCGCGCATGCACCAGACGCAGACCCTCTCTCTCCCGCTCATGCTCCAGACACAGACCCCTCTCACTCTCCCGCTCCAGACGCAGACCCCTCTCTCACACTCCCGCTCATGCTCCAGACACAGACCCCTCTCACTCTCCCGCGCATGCTCCAGACACAGACCCTCTCCCGCTCCAGACACAGACCCCTCTCTCTCACTCCCGCGCATGCTCCAGACACAGACCCCTCTCTCACTCCCGCGCATGCTCCAGACACACACCCCTCTCTCTCACTCCCGCGCATGCTCCAGACGCAGACCCCTCTCTCACTCTCCCGCGCATGCTCCAGACACCGACCCCTCTCACTCTCCCGCTCCAGACGCAGACCCCTCTCTCTCACTCCCGCTCATGCTCCAGACACAGACCCCTCTCACTCTCCCGCTTCAGACGCAGGCCCCTCTCTCTCACTCCCGCTCATGCTCCAGACACAGACCCCTCTCACTCTCCCGCTCCAGACGCAGACCCCTCTCTCACACTCCCGCTCATGTTCCAGACACAGACCCCTCTCTCACACTCCCGCGCATGCTCCAGACACAGACCCCCCTCTCTCACTCCCGCGCATGCACCAGACGCAGACCCCTCTCTCACTCTCCCGCTCATGCTCCAGACACAGACCCCCCTCTCTCACTCCCGCACATGCTCCAGACACAGACCCCTCTCACTCTCCCGCTCCAGACGCAGACCCCTCTCTCACACTCCCGCTCATGCTCCAGACACAGACCCCTCTCACTCTCCTGCTCCAGACGCAGACCCCTCTCTCACACTCCCGCTCATGCTCCAGACACAGACCCCTCCCACTCTCCCGCTCCAGACGCAGACCCCTCTCTCACACACCCGCTCATGCTCCAGACACAGACCCCTCTCACTCTCCCGCGCATGCTCCAGACACAGACCTCTCCCACTCTCCCGCTCCAGACGCAGACCCCTCTCTCACACACCCGCTCATGCTCCAGACACAGACCCCTCTCTCTCACTCCCGCGCATGCTCCAGACGCAGACCCCTCTCTCTCCCGCGCATGCTCCAGACACAGACCACTCTCACTCTCCCGCTCCAGACACACACCCCTCTCTCTCACTCCCGCGCATGCTCCAGACACAGACCTCTCTCACTCTCCCGCTCCAGACGCAGACCCCTCTCTCACACTCCCGCTCATGTTCCAGACACAGACCCCCCTCTCTCACTCCCGCGCATGCTCCAGACACAGACCCCTCTCTCTCACTCCCGCGCATGCTCCAGACACAGACCCCTCTCACTCTCCCGCTCCAGACGCAGACCCCTCTCTCACACTCCCGCGCATGCTCCAGACGCAGACCCCTCTCTCACACTCCCGCTCATACTCCAGACACAGACCCCTCTCTCACTACCGCGCATGCTCCAGACACAGACCCCTCTCTCACACTCCCGCTCATGCTCCAGACACAGACCCCTCTCTCTCCCGCGCATGCTCCAGACACAGACCCCTCTCTCTCACTCCCGCGCATGCTCCAGACACAGACCCCTCTCTCTCACTCCCGCGCATGCTCCAGACACAGACCCCTCTCTCTCTCTCCCGCGCATGCTCCAGACACAGACCCCTCTCACTCTCCCGCTCCAGACACAGACCCCTCTCTCACACTCCCGCTCATGCTCCAGACACAGACCCCTCTCACTCTCCCGCGCATGCTCCAGACACAGACCCTCTCTCACTCTCCCGCTCCAGACGCAGACCCCTCTCTCACACTCCCGCTCATGCTCCAGACACAGACCCCTCTCTCTCTCCCGCGCATGCACCAGACGCAGACCCTCTCTCTCCCGCTCATGCTCCAGACACAGACCCCTCTCACTCTCCCGCTCCAGACGCAGACCCCTCTCTCACACTCCCGCTCATGCTCCAGACACAGACCCCTCTCACTCTCCCGCGCATGCTCCAGACACAGACCCTCTCCCGCTCCAGACACAGACCCCTCTCTCTCACTCCCGCGCATGCTCCAGACACAGACCCCTCTCTCACTCCCGCGCATGCTCCAGACACACACCCCTCTCTGTCACTCCCGCGCATGCTCCAGACGCAGACCCCTCTCTCACTCTCCCGCGCATGCTCCAGACACCGACCCCTCTCACTCTCCCGCTCCAGACGCAGACCCCTCTCTCTCACTCCCGCTCATGCTCCAGACACAGACCCCTCTCACTCTCCCGCTTCAGACGCAGGCCCCTCTCTCTCACTCCCGCTCATGCTCCAGACACAGACCCCTCTCACTCTCCCGCTCCAGACGCAGACCCCTCTCTCACACTCCCGCTCATGTTCCAGACACAGACCCCTCTCTCACACTCCCGCGCATGCTCCAGACACAGACCCCCCTCTCTCACTCCCGCGCATGCACCAGACGCAGACCCCTCTCTCACTCTCCCGCTCATGCTCCAGACACAGACCCCCCTCTCTCACTCCCGCACATGCTCCAGACACAGACCCCTCTCACTCTCCCGCTCCAGACGCAGACCCCTCTCTCACACTCCCGCTCATGCTCCAGACACAGACCCCTCTCACTCTCCTGCTCCAGACGCAGACCCCTCTCTCACACTCCCGCTCATGCTCCAGACACAGACCCCTCTCACTCTCCCGCTCCAGACGCAGACCCCCTCTCTCACTCCTGCTCATGCTCCAGACACAGACCCCTCTCACTCTCCCGCTCCAGACGCAGACCCCCTCTCTCACTCCTGCTCATGCTCCAGACACAGACCCCTCTCTCACACTCCCGCGCATGCTCCAGACGCAGACCCCTCTCTCACTCCCGCGCATGCTCCAGACGCAGACCCCTCTCTCACTCTCCCGCTCATGCTCCAGACACAGACCCCCCTCTCTCACTCCCGCGCATGCTCCAGACACAGACCCCTCTCACTCTCCCGCTCCAGACGCAGACCCCTCTCTCACACTCCCGCTCATGCTCCAGACACAGACACCTCTCACTCTCCCGCGCATGCACCAGACGCAGACCCTCTCTCTCCCGCTCATGCTCCAGACACAGACCCCCCTCTCTCACTCCCGCGCATGCTCCAGACACAGACCCCTCTCACTCTCCCGCTCCAGACGCAGACCCCTCTCTCACACTCCCGCTCATGCTCCAGACACAGACCCCTCTCACTCTCCCGCGCATGCTGCAGACTCAGACCCTCTCTCACTCTCCCGCTCCAGACGCAGACCCCTCTCTCTCACTCCCGCGCATGCTCCAGACACAGACCCCTCTCTCACTCTCCCGCGCATGGTCCAGACGCAGACCCTCTCTCACTCTCCCGCGCGTGCTCCAGACGCAGACCCTCTCTCTCACTCTCCCGCGCATGCTCCAGACGCAGATCCCCTCTCTCACTCTCCCGCGCATGCTCCAGACGCAGACCCTCTCTCACTCTCCCGCGCGTGCTCCAGACGCAGACCCTCTCTCACTCTCCCGCGCGTGCTCCAGACGCAGATCCCCTCTCTCACTCTCCCGCGCATGCTCCAGACGCAGACCCTCTCTCTCACTCTCCCGCGCATGCTCCAGACGCAGACCCCCCTCTCTCACTCCCGCGCATGCTCCAGACACAGACCCCTCTCACTCTCCCGCTCCAGACGCAGACCCCTCTCTCACTCTCCCGCGCATGCTCCAGACACAGACCCCTCTCACTCTCCCGCTCATGCTCCAGTCACAGACCCCCCTCTCTCACTCCCGCGCATGCTCCAGACACAGACCCCTCTCACTCTCCCGCTCCAGACGCAGACCCCTCTCTCACACTCCCGCTCATGCTCCAGACACAGACACCTCTCACTCTCCCGCTCCAGACGCAGACCCCTCTCTCACACTCCCGCTCATACTCCAGACACAGACCCCTCTCTCTCACTCTCCCGCGCATGCTCCAGACGCAGACCCCTCTCTCACTCTCCCGCTCATGCTCCAGACACCGACCCCTCTCACTCTCCCGCTCCAGACGCAGACCCCTCTCTCTCACTCCCGCTCATGCTCCAGACACAGACCCCTCTCACTCTCCCGCTTCAGACGCAGGCCCCTCTCTCTCACTCCCGCTCATGCTCCAGACACAGACCCCTCTCACTCTCCCGCTCCAGACACAGACCCCTCTCTCACACTCCCGCGCATGCTCCAGACACAGACCCCTCTCTCTCACTCTCCCGCGCATGCTCCAGACGCAGACCCCTCTCTCACTCTCCCGCTCATGCTCCAGACACCGACCCCTCTCACTCTCCCGCTCCAGACGCAGACCCCTCTCTCTCACTCCCGCTCATGCTCCAGACACAGACCCCTCTCACTCTCCCGCTTCAGACGCAGGCCCCTCTCTCTCACTCCCGCTCATGCTCCAGACACAGACCCCTCTCACTCTCCCGCTCCAGACACAGACCCCTCTCTCTCACTCCCGCTCATGCTCCAGACACAGACCCCTCTCACTCTCCCGCTCCAGACACAGACCCCTCTCTCACACTCCCGCGCATGCACCAGACGCAGACCCCTCTCTCACTCTCCCGCTCATGCTCCAGACACAGACCCCCCTCTCTCACTCCAGCACATGCTCCAGACACAGACCCCTCTCACTCTCCCGCTCCAGACGCAGACCCCTCTCTCACACTCCCGCTCATGCTCCAGACACAGACCCCTCTCACTCTCCTGCTCCAGACGCAGACCCCTCTCTCACACTCCCGCTCATGCTCCAGACACAGACCCCTCTCACTCTCCCGCTCCAGACGCAGACCCTCTCTCTCACTCCTGCTCATGCTCCAGACACAGACCCCTCTCTCACACTCCCGCGCATGCTCCAGACGCAGACCCCTCTCTCACACTCCCGCTCATACTCCAGACACAGACCTCTCTCTCACTCCCGCGCATGCTCCAGACGCAGACCCCTCTCTCACTCTCCCGCTCATGCTCCAGACACAGACCCCCCTCTCTCACTCCCGCGCATGCTCCAGACACAGACCCCTCTCACTCTCCCGCTCCAGACGCAGACCCCTCTCTCACACTCCCGCTCATGCTCCAGACACAGACACCTCTCACTCTCCCGCGCATGCACCAGACGCAGACCCTCTCTCTCCCGCTCATGCTCCAGACACAGACCCTCTCTCACTCCCGCGCATGCTCCAGACGCAGACCCCTCTCTCACTCTCCCGCTCATGCTCCAGACACAGACCCCCCTCTCCCACTCCCGCGCATGCTCCAGACACAGACCCCTCTCACTCTCCCGCTCCAGACGCAGACCCCTCTCTCACACTCCCGCTCATGCTCCAGACTCAGACCCTCTCTCACTCTCCCGCTCCAGACGCAGACCCCTCTCTCTCACTCCCGCGCATGCTCCAGACGCAGACCCTCTCTCACTCTCCCGCGCGTGCTCCAGACGCAGACCCTCTCTCTCACTCTCCCGCTCATGCTCCAGTCACAGACCCCCCTCTCACTCTCCCGCTCCAGTCACAGACCCCTCTCACTCTCCCGCACATGCTCCAGTCACAGACCCCTCTCACTCTCCCGCTCCAGACGCAGACCCCTCTCTCACACTCCCGCTCATGCTCCAGACACAGACCCCTCTCACTCTCCTGCTCCAGACGCAGACCCCTCTCTCACTCCTGCTCATGCTCCAGACGCAGACCCCTCTCTCACACTCCCGCTCATGCTCCAGTCACAGACCCCTCTCACTCTCCTGCTCCAGACGCAGACCCCTCTCTCACTCCTGCTCATGCTCCAGACGCAGACCCCTCTCTCACACTCCCGCTCATGCTCCAGACACAGACCCCTCTCACTCTCCTGCTCCAGACGCAGACCCCTCTCTCACTCCTGCTCATGCTCCAGACGCAGACCCCTCTCTCACACTCCCGCTCATGCTCCAGACGCAGACCCCTCTCTCACTCTCCCGCACATGCTCCAGTCACAGACCCCTCTCACTCTCCTGCTCCAGACACAGACCCCTCTCTCACACTCCCGCTCATGCTCCAGACGCAGACCCCTCTCTCACACTCCCGCGCATGCTCCAGACGCAGACCCCTCTCTCACTCTCCCGCTCATGCTCCAGACACAGACCCCCCCTCTCTCACTCCCGCTCCAGACGCAGACCCCTCTCTCACACTCCCGCTCATGCTCCAGACACAGACACCTCTCACTCTCCCGCGCATGCACCAGACGCAGACCCTCTCTCTCCCGCTCATGCTCCAGACACAGACCCCCCTCTCTCACTCCCGCGCATGCTCCAGACACAGACCCCTCTCTCACACTCCCGCTCATGCTCCAGACACAGACCCCTCTCTCTCACTCCCGCGCATGCTCCAGACGCAGACCCCTCTCTCTCACTCCCGCGCATGCTCCAGACACAGACCCCTCTCTCTCACTCCCGCGCATGCTCCAGACACAGACCCCTCTCTCACTCTCCCGCTCATGCTCCAGACACAGACCCCCCTCTCTCATTCCCGCGCATGCTCCAGACACAGACCCCTCTCTCACTCTCCCGCTCATGCTCCAGACACAGACCCCCCTCTCTCACACTCCCGCTCATGCTCCAGACACAGACCCCTCTCACACTCCCGCTCCAGACACAGACCCCTCTCTCACACTCCCGCTCATGCTCCAGACACAGACCCCTCTCACTCTCCTGCTCCAGACGCAGACCCCTCTCTCACACTCCCGCTCATGCTCCAGACGCAGACCCCTCTCTCACACTCCCGCTCATGCTCCAGACGCAGACCCCTCTCTCACACTCCCGCTCATACTCCAGACACAGACCCCTCTCTCACTCCCGCGCATGCTCCCGACGCAGACCCCTCTCTCACTCTCCCGCTCATGCTCCAGACACAGACCCCCCTCTCTCACTCCCGCGCATGCTCCAGACACAGACCCCTCTCACTCTCCCGCTCCAGACGCAGACCCCTCTCTCACACTCCCGCTCATGCTCCAGACACAGACACCTCTCACTCTCCCGCGCATGCACCAGACGCAGACCCTCTCTCTCCCGCTCATGCTCCAGACACAGACCCCCCTCTCTCACTCCCGCGCATGCTCCAGACACAGACCCCTCTCTCACACTCCCGCTCATGCTCCAGACACAGACCCCTCTCACTCTCCCGCGCATGCTCCAGACACAGACCCTCTCCCGCTCCAGACACAGACCCCTCTCTCTCACTCCCGCGCATGCTCCAGACACAGACCCTCTCCCGCTCCAGACACACACCCCTCTCTCACTCTCCCGCTCATGCTCCAGACACCGACCCCTCTCACTCTCCCGCTCCAGACGCAGACCCCTCTCTCTCACTCCCGCTCATGCTCCAGACAAAGACCCCTCTCTCACTCTCCCGCGCATGGTCCAGACGCAGATCCCCTCTCTCACTCTCCCGCGCATGCTCCAGACGCAGACCCTCTCTCTCACTCTCCCGCGCATGCTCCAGACGCAGACCCCCCTCTCTCACTCCCGCGCATGCTCCAGACACAGACCCCTCTCACTCTCCCGCTCCAGACGCAGACCCCTCTCTCACTCTCCCGCGCATGCTCCAGACACAGACCCCTCTCACTCTCCCGCTCCAGACGCAGACCCCTCTCTCACACTCCCGCTCATGTTCCAGACACAGACCCCTCTCTCACTCTCCCGCTCATGCTCCAGACACAGACCCCCCTCTCTCACTCCCGCTCATGCTCCAGACACAGACCCCTCTCACTCTCCTGCTCCAGACGCAGACCCTCTCTCTCACTCCCGCTCATGCTCCAGACACAGACCCCTCTCTCACACTCCCGCGCATGCTCCAGACGCAGACCCCTCTCTCACACTCCCGCTCATACTCCAGACACAGGCCCCTCTCTCACTCCCGCGCATGCTCCAGACGCAGACCCCTCTCTCACTCTCCCGCTCATGCTCCAGACACAGACCCCCCTCTCTCACTCCCGCGCATGCTCCAGACACAGACCCCTCTCTCTCACTCTCCCGCTCCAGACGCAGACCCCTCTCTCACACTCCCGCTCATGCTCCAGACACAGACCCCTCTCACTCTCCCGCGCATGCACCAGACGCAGACCCTCTCTCTCCCGCTCATGCTCCAGACACAGACCCCCCTCTCTCACTCCCGCACATGCTCCAGACACAGACCCCTCTCACTCTCCCGCTCCAGACGCAGACCCCTCTCTCACACTCCCGCTCATGCTCCAGACACAGACCCCTCTCACTCTCCTGCTCCAGACGCAGACCCCTCTCTCACACTCCCGCTCATGCTCCAGACACAGACCCCTCTCACTCTCCCGCTCCAGACGCAGACCCCCTCTCTCACTCCTGCTCATGCTCCAGACACAGACCCCTCTCACTCTCCCGCTCCAGACGCAGACCCCCTCTCTCACTCCTGCTCATGCTCCAGACACAGACCCCTCTCTCACACTCCCGCGCATGCTCCAGACGCAGACCCCTCTCTCACTCCCGCGCATGCTCCAGACGCAGACCCCTCTCTCACTCTCCCGCTCATGCTCCAGACACAGACCCCCCTCTCTCACTCCCGCGCATGCTCCAGACACAGACCCCTCTCACTCTCCCGCTCCAGACGCAGACCCCTCTCTCACACTCCCGCTCATGCTCCAGACACAGACCCCTCTCACTCTCCCGCTCCAGACGCAGACCCCTCTCTCTCACTCCCGCGCATGCTCCAGACAAAGACCCCTCTCTCACTCTCCCGCGCATGGTCCAGACGCAGACCCTCTCTCACTCTCCCGCGCATGCTCCAGACGCAGACCCTCTCTCTCACTCTCCCGCGCATGCTCCAGACGCAGACCCCCCTCTCTCACTCCCGCGCATGCTCCAGACACAGACCCCTCTCACTCTCCCGCTCCAGACGCAGACCCCTCTCTCACTCTCCCGCGCATGCTCCAGACACAGACCCCTCTCACTCTCCCGCTCATGCTCCAGTCACAGACCCCCCTCTCTCACTCCCGCGCATGCTCCAGACACAGACCCCTCTCACTCTCCCGCTCCAGACGCAGACCCCTCTCTCACACTCCCGCTCATGCTCCAGACACAGACCCCTCTCACTCTCCCGCTCCAGACGCAGACCCCTCTCTCACACTCCCGCTCATACTCCAGACACAGACCCCTCTCTCTCACTCTCCCGCGCATGCTCCAGACGCAGACCCCTCTCTCACTCTCCCGCTCATGCTCCAGACACCGACCCCTCTCACTCTCCCGCTCCAGACGCAGACCCCTCTCTCTCACTCCCGCTCATGCTCCAGACACAGACCCCTCTCACTCTCCCGCTTCAGACGCAGGCCCCTCTCTCTCACTCCCGCTCATGCTCCAGACACAGACCCCTCTCACTCTCCCGCTCCAGACGCAGACCCCTCTCTCACACTCCCGCTCATGTTCCAGACACAGACCCCTCTCACTCTCCCGCTCCAGACACAGACCCCTCTCTCACACTCCCGCGCATGCTCCAGACACAGACCCCCCTCTCTCACTCCCGCGCATGCACCAGACGCAGACCCCTCTCTCACTCTCCCGCTCATGCTCCAGACACAGACCCCCCTCTCTCACTCCCGCACATGCTCCAGACACAGACCCCTCTCACTCTCCCGCTCCAGACGCAGACCCCTCTCTCACACTCCCGCTCATGCTCCAGACACAGACCCCTCTCACTCTCCTGCTCCAGACGCAGACCCCTCTCTCACACTCCCGCTCATGCTCCAGACACAGACCCCTCTCACTCTCCCGCTCCAGACGCAGACCCTCTCTCTCACTCCTGCTCATGCTCCAGACACAGACCCCTCTCACTCTCCCGCGCATGCTCCAGACGCAGACCCTCTCTCTCACTCCTGCTCATGCTCCAGACACAGACCCCTCTCTCACACTCCCGCGCATGCTCCAGACGCAGACCCCTCTCTCACACTCCCGCTCATACTCCAGACACAGACCTCTCTCTCACTCCCGCGCATGCTCCAGACGCAGACCCCTCTCTCACTCTCCCGCTCATGCTCCAGACACAGACCCCCCTCTCTCACTCCCGCGCATGCTCCAGACACAGACCCCTCTCACTCTCCCGCTCCAGACGCAGACCCCTCTCTCACACTCCCGCTCATGCTCCAGACACAGACACCTCTCACTCTCCCGCGCATGCACCAGACGCAGACCCTCTCTCTCCCGCTCATGCTCCAGACACAGACCCCCCTCTCCCACTCCCGCGCATGCTCCAGACACAGACCCCTCTCACTCTCCCGCTCCAGACGCAGACCCCTCTCTCACACTCCCGCTCATGCTCCAGACTCAGACCCTCTCTCACTCTCCCGCTCCAGACGCAGACCCCTCTCTCTCACTCCCGCGCATGCTCCAGACAAAGACCCCTCTCTCACTCTCCCGCGCATGGTCCAGACGCAGACCCTCTCTCACTCTCCCGCGCGTGCTCCAGACGCAGACCCTCTCTCTCACTCTCCCGCTCATGCTCCAGACAAAGACCCCTCTCTCACTCTCCCGCGCATGGTCCAGACGCAGACCCTCTCTCACTCTCCCGCTCATGCTCCAGTCACAGACCCCTCTCACTCTCCCGCACATGCTCCAGTCACAGACCCCTCTCACTCTCCCGCTCCAGACGCAGACCCCTCTCTCACACTCCCGCTCATGCTCCAGACACAGACCCCTCTCTCACTCCTGCTCATGCTCCAGACGCAGACCCCTCTCTCACACTCCCGCTCATGCTCCAGTCACAGACCCCTCTCACTCTCCCGCACATGCTCCAGTCACAGACCCCTCTCACTCTCCCGCTCCAGACGCAGACCCCTCTCTCACACTCCCGCTCATGCTCCAGACGCAGACCCCTCTCTCACACTCCCGCGCATGCTCCAGACGCAGACCCCTCTCACTCTCCCGCTCATGCTCCAGACACAGACACCTCTCACTCTCCCGCGCATGCACCAGACGCAGACCCTCTCTCTCCCGCTCATGCTCCAGACACAGACCCCCCTCTCTCACTCCCGCGCATGCTCCAGACACAGACCCCTCTCTCACACTCCCGCTCATGCTCCAGACACAGACCCCTCTCTCTCACTCCCGCGCATGCTCCAGACACAGACCCCTCTCTCTCACTCCCGCGCATGCTCCAGACACAGACCCCTCTCTCACTCTCCCGCTCATGCTCCAGACACAGACCCCCCTCTCTCATTCCCGCGCATGCTCCAGACACAGACCCCTCTCACTCTCCTGCTCCAGACGCAGACCCCTCTCTCACACTCCCGCTCATGCTCCAGACACAGACCCCTCTCACACTCCCGCTCCAGACACAGACCCCTCTCTCACACTCCCGCTCATGCTCCAGACACAGACCCCTCTCACTCTCCTGCTCCAGACGCAGACCCCTCTCTCACACTCCCGCTCATGCTCCAGACGCAGACCCCTCTCTCACACTCCCGCTCATACTCCAGACACAGACCCCTCTCTCACTCCCGCGCATGCTCCAGACGCAGACCCCTCTCTCACTCTCCCGCTCATGCTCCAGACACAGACCCCCCTCTCTCACTCCCGCGCATGCTCCAGACACAGACCCCTCTCACTCTCCCGCTCCAGACGCAGACCCCTCTCTCACACTCCCGCTCATGCTCCAGACACAGACACCTCTCACTCTCCCGCGCATGCACCAGACGCAGACCCTCTCTCTCCCGCTCATGCTCCAGACACAGACCCCCCTCTCTCACTCCCGCGCATGCTCCAGACACAGACCCCTCTCTCACACTCCCGCTCATGCTCCAGACACAGACCCCTCTCACTCTCCCGCGCATGCTCCAGACACAGACCCTCTCCCGCTCCAGACACAGACCCCTCTCTCTCACTCCCGCGCATGCTCCAGACACAGACCCTCTCCCGCTCCAGACACACACCCCTCTCTCACTCTCCCGCTCATGCTCCAGACACCGACCCCTCTCACTCTCCCGCTCCAGACGCAGACCCCTCTCTCTCACTCCCGCTCATGCTCCAGACAAAGACCCCTCTCTCACTCTCCCGCGCATGGTCCAGACGCAGATCCCCTCTCTCACTCTCCCGCGCATGCTCCAGACGCAGACCCTCTCTCTCACTCTCCCGCGCATGCTCCAGACGCAGACCCCCCTCTCTCACTCCCGCGCATGCTCCAGACACAGACCCCTCTCACTCTCCCGCTCCAGACGCAGACCCCTCTCTCACTCTCCCGCGCATGCTCCAGACACAGACCCCTCTCACTCTCCCGCTCCAGACGCAGACCCCTCTCTCACACTCCCGCTCATGTTCCAGACACAGACCCCTCTCTCACTCTCCCGCTCATGCTCCAGACACAGACCCCCCTCTCTCACTCCCGCTCATGCTCCAGACACAGACCCCTCTCACTCTCCTGCTCCAGACGCAGACCCTCTCTCTCACTCCCGCTCATGCTCCAGACACAGACCCCTCTCTCACACTCCCGCGCATGCTCCAGACGCAGACCCCTCTCTCACACTCCCGCTCATACTCCAGACACAGGCCCCTCTCTCACTCCCGCGCATGCTCCAGACGCAGACCCCTCTCTCACTCTCCCGCTCATGCTCCAGACACAGACCCCCCTCTCTCACTCCCGCGCATGCTCCAGACACAGACCCCTCTCTCTCACTCTCCCGCTCCAGACGCAGACCCCTCTCTCACACTCCCGCTCATGCTCCAGACACAGACCCCTCTCACTCTCCCGCGCATGCACCAGACGCAGACCCTCTCTCTCCCGCTCATGCTCCAGACACAGACCCCCCTCTCTCACTCCCGCGCATGCTCCAGACACAGACCCCTCTCTCACACTCCCGCTCATGCTCCAGACACAGACCCCTCTCTCTCACTCCCGCGCATGCTCCAGACACAGACCCCTCTCTCTCACTCCCGCTCATGCTCCAGACACAGACCCCCCTCTCTCACTCCCGCGCATGCTCCAGACACAGACCCCTCTCTCACACTCCCGCTCATGCTCCAGACACAGACCCCTCTCTCTCTCCCGCGCATGCTCCAGACACAGACCCCTCTCTCACACTCCCGCTCATGCTCCAGACACAGACCCCTCTCTCTCTCCCGCTCCAGACACAGACCCCTCTCTCTCACTCCCGCGCATGCTCCAGACACAGACCCCTCTCTCACACTCCTGCTCATGCTCCAGACACAGACCCCTCTCTCTCACTCCCGCGCATGCTCCAGACACAGACCCCTCTCTCTCACTCCCGCGCATGCTCCAGACACAGACCCCTCTCTCTCACTCCCGCGCATGCTCCAGACACAGACCCCTCTCACTCTCCCACGCATGCACCAGACGCAGACCCTCTCTCTCCCGCTCATGCTCCAGACACAGACCTCTCTCACTCTCCCGCTCATGCTCCAGACACAGACCCCCCTCTCTCATTCCCGCGCATGCTCCAGACACAGACCCCTCTCACTCTCCCGCTCCAGACACAGACCCCTCTCTCACACTCCCGCTCATGCTCCAGACACAGACCCCTCTCACTCTCCCGCGCATGCTCCAGACACAGACCCTCTCTCACTCTCCCGCTCCAGACGCAGACCCCTCTCTCACACTCCCGCTCATGCTCCAGACACAGACCCCTCTCTCTCTCCCGCGCATGCACCAGACGCAGACCCTCTCTCTCCCGCTCATGCTCCAGACACAGACCCCCCCTCTCTCACTCCCGCGCATGCTCCAGACACAGACCCCTCCCACTCTCCCGCTCATGCTCCAGACACAGACCACTCTCACTCTCCCGCTCCAGACGCAGACCCCTCTCTCACTCTCCCGCTCATGCTCCAGACACAGACCCCTCTCTCTCACTCCCGCGCATGCTCCAGACGCAGACCCCTCTCTCACTCTCCCGCGCATGCTCCAGACACAGACCCCTCTCACTCTCCCGCTCCAGACACAGACCCCCCTCTCTCACTCCCGCGCATGCTCCAGACACAGACCCCTCTCACTCTCCCGCTCCAGACGCAGACCCCTCTCTCACACTCCCGCTCATGCTCCAGACACAGACCCCTCTCACTCTCCCGCGCATGCTCCAGACACAGACCCTCTCCCGCTCCAGACACAGACCCCCCTCTCTCACTCCCGCGCATGCTCCAGACACAGACCCCTCTCACTCTCCCGCTCCAGACGCAGACCCCTCTCTCACACTCCCGCTCATGCTCCAGACACAGACCCCTCTCACTCTCCCGCGCATGCTCCAGACACAGACCCTCTCCCGCTCCAGACACAGACCCCCCTCTCTCACTCCCGCGCATGCTCCAGACACACACCCCTCTCTCACTCCCGCGCATGCTCCAGACGCAGACCCCTCTCTCACTCTCCCGCGCATGCTCCAGACACAGACCCCTCTCACTCTCCCGCTCCAGACACAGACCCCTCTCTCTCACTCTCCCGCGCATGCTCCAGACGCAGACCCCTCTCTCACTCTCCCGCTCATGCTCCAGACACCGACCCCTCTCACTCTCCCGCTCCAGACGCAGACCCCTCTCTCTCACTCCCGCTCATGCTCCAGACACAGACCCCTCTCACTCTCCCGCTTCAGACGCAGGCCCCTCTCTCTCACTCCCGCTCATGCTCCAGACACAGACCCCTCTCACTCTCCCGCTCCAGACGCAGACCCCTCTCTCACACTCCCGCTCATGTTCCAGACACAGACCCCTCTCTCACACTCCCGCGCATGCTCCAGACACAGACCCCCCTCTCTCACTCCCGCGCATGCACCAGACGCAGACCCCTCTCTCACTCTCCCGCTCATGCTCCAGACACAGACCCCCCTCTCTCACTCCCGCACATGCTCCAGACACAGACCCCTCTCACTCTCCCGCTCATGCTCCAGACACAGACCCCCCTCTCACACTCCCGCTCATGCTCCAGACACAGACCCCTCTCACTCTCCTGCTCCAGACGCAGACCCCTCTCTCACACTCCCGCTCATGCTCCAGACACAGACCCCTCTCACTCTCCCGCTCCAGACGCAGACCCTCTCTCTCACTCCTGCTCATGCTCCAGACACAGACCCCTCTCTCACACTCCCGCGCATGCTCCAGACGCAGACCCCTCTCTCACACTCCCGCTCATACTCCAGACACAGACCTCTCTCTCACTCCCGCGCATGCTCCAGACGCAGACCCCTCTCTCACTCTCCCGCTCATGCTCCAGACACAGACCCCCCTCTCTCACTCCCGCGCATGCTCCAGACACAGACCCCTCTCACTCTCCCGCTCCAGACGCAGACCCCTCTCTCACACTCCCGCTCATGCTCCAGACACAGACACCTCTCACTCTCCCGCGCATGCACCAGACGCAGACTCTCTCTCTCCCGCTCATGCTCCAGACACAGACCCCCCTCTCTCACTCCCGCGCATGCTCCAGACACAGACCCCTCTCACTCTCCCGCTCCAGACGCAGACCCCTCTCTCACACTCCCGCTCATGCTCCAGACACAGACCCCTCTCACTCTCCCGCGCATGCTCCAGACGCAGACCCTCTCGCTAACACTCCTGCTCATGCTCCAGACACAGACCCCCTCTCACTCTCCCACGCATGCACCAGACGCAGACCCCTTCTCACTCTCCCGCGCATGCTCCAGACGCAGACCCTCTCCCACTCTCTGCGCATGCACCAGACGCAGACCCTCTCTCACTCTCCCGCGCATGCTCCAGACGCAGACCCTCTCCCACTCTCCGCGCATGCACCAGACACAGACCCTCTCCCACTCTCCCGCGCATGCACCAGACACAGACCCTCTCTCACTCTCCCACTCCAGACACAGACCCTCTCTCACTCTCCCGCGCATGCTCCAGACGCAGGCCCTCTCCCACTCTCCGCGCATGCACCAGACACAGACCCTCTCCCACTCTCCCGCGCATGCACCAGACACAGACCCTCTCTCACTCTCCCACTCCAGACACAGACCCTCTCTCACTCTCCCGCGCATGCTCCAGACGCAGACCCTCTCCCACTCTCCGCGCATGCACCAGACACAGACCCTCTCCCACTCTCCCGCGCATGCACCAGACACAGACCCTCTCTCACTCTCCCACTCCAGACACAGACCCTCTCTCACTCTCCCACTCCAGACACAGACCCTCTCTCACTCTCCCACTCCAGACACAGACCCCCCTCTCTCACTCCCGCGCATGCTCCAGACACAGACCCCTCTCACTCTCCCGCTCCAGACGCAGACCCCTCTCTCTCACTCCCGCGCATGCTCCAGACGAAGACCCCTCTCTCACTCTCCCGCGCATGCTCCAGACGCAGACCCTCTCCCTCTCCCGCGCATGCTCCAGACGCAGACCCTCTCTCTCCCGCGCATGCTCCAGACGCAGACCCTCTCTCTCACTCTCCAGCGCGTGCTCCAGACGCAGATCCCCTCTCTCACTCTCCCGCGCATGCTCGACGCAGACCCTCTCCCTCTCCCGCGCATGCTCCAGACGCAGACCCTCTCTCTCCCGCGCATGCTCCAGACGCAGACCCTCTCTCTCACTCTCCCGCGCATGCTCCAGACACAGACCCTCTCTCACTCTCCCGCGCATGCTCCAGACGCAGACCCTCTCGCTAACACTCCCGCTCATGCTCCAGACACAGACCCCCCTCACTCTGCCGCGCATGCACCAGGCGCAGACCCCCTCTCACTCTCCCGCGCATGCTCCAGACGCAGACCCTCTCCCATTCTCCGCGCATGCACCAGACGCAGACCCTCTCACTCTCCCACGCATGCTTCAGGCGCAGACCCTCTCTCACTCTCCCGCGCATGCACCAGACACAGACCCCTCACTCACTCTCCCGCGCATGCTCCAGACGCAGACCCTCTCACTCTCCCACGCATGCTCCAGACGCAGACTCTCTCTCTCACTCCCACGCATGCTCCAGATGCAGACCCTCACTCTCCAGGACATGCTCCAGTCGCAGACCCCCCTCTCACTCTTTCACTCACTCTCTCTCTCTCTCTCTTTCCCCCCCCCCCCCCGCGCCTGCGCGCTAGCTCCATTGACACTGACAGGGCACAGGGTGTTCTGTATTTTTTCATTCATGGGATGTGGGCGTCGCTGGCAAGGCCAGCATTTATTGCCCATCCCTAGTTGCCCTTGAGAAGGTGGTGGTGAGCCGCCTTCTTGAACCACTGCAGTCCGTGTGGTGAAGGTACTCCCACAGTGTTGTTAGGTAGGGAGTTCCAGGATTTTGACCCAGCGACGATGAAGGATCGGTGATATACTTCTAAGTCAGGATGGTGTGTGACTTGGGGTGGTGGTGTTCCCATGTGCCTGCTGCCCTTGTCCTTCTAGGTGGAAGTGGTCGCGGGTTTGGGAGGTGCTGCCGAAGAAGCCTTGGCGAGTTGCTGCAGTGCATCTTCTAGATGGTACACACTGCAGCCACGGTACGCCGGTGGTGGAGGGAGTGAATGTTTAAGGTGGTGGATGGGGTGCCAATCAAGCGGGCTGCCTTATTAATTTCAGGCACTTAACAAAAATATTGTAATGCTGGGATAGTCAGGCTCTTAAAGGTACAGTACAGTTGATTGTTAAAGGGATACTGTTTTATGGTAGTTCACATTGCTTTTACAACAGTGACTACACTTCAAAAGTACTTCATTGGCTGTAAAGCGCTTTGGGGCGTCCCGAGGTTGTGAAAGGCGCTATATAAATGCAAGGAGGAACAAAAGAAGATAGAATTACATAGCGTTTGCAGCACAGAAACAGGCCATTCAGCCCAACCAGTCCGTGCCGGTGTTTATGCTCCACACGAGCATCCTCCCACCCCGACTCCATCTCACACCATCAACATATCCTTCCATTCCTTTCTCCCTCACGTACTGATCTATATGTTAAGAAGGCATACGGAATGCTTGCCTTTATTAGCTGTGGCATAGAATACAAGAGCAGTGGGGTTATGCTTCAACTGTATAAAACACTAGTTAGGCCTCAGCTAGAGTACTGCGTGCAGTTCTGGTCACCACATTACAGGAAAGATGTGATTGCACTAGAGAGGGTACAGAGGAGATTTACAAGGATGTTGCTGGGAGTAGAGAATCTTCGCTCTGAGGAAAGACTGGAGAGGCTGGGTCTGTTTTCCTTGGAACAGAGGAGGCTGAGGGGAGACCTTATTGAGGTGTATAAAATTATGAGGGACCTAGATAAAGTGGATAGAAAGGACCACTTAGCAGAGGGGTCAAAAACCAGGGGGCACAGATTTAAAGTAATTGTTGGAAGGTTTAGAGGGGATTTGAGGGGAAATTTCTTCACCCAGAGGGTTGTGGGGGGTCTGGAACTCACTGCCTGAAAGGGTGGGAGAGGCAGGAACCCGAACCACATTTAAAAAGTGCTTGGATGTGCACTTGGGGTGCGGTAACCTGCAGGGCTACGGACCAAGAGCTGGGAAGTGGGATTAGGCTGGGTAGCTCTTTGTTGGCCAGCGTGGACATGATGGGCCAAAATGGCCTCCTTCCGCGCTGTAACTTTCTATGATTCTATTCTACGTTCCCTAGAAACTAGAACTGTCTGTGCTGAGTTTCTCTCCTGGACTTACAGCGATGACTTTTTTGTCAGTGCAGGGTGTTAGAAGGGGAGGATTTGCAGACGGGGAACTCGAGCCAAGCATCAGCTCAGGATCGGACAGAGCCGCGCGATTTATCAGGAGCCAATTATCGCCGGCCTGTGAATATGGAAGGCGTGAGCGCCAACCACAAAGGTAGGAGACCGTACATCTGTTGTGTGTGCGGTCGGATCTTCAGCCAGTCCTCCAACATGCTGAGGCACAAGCGCGGCCACACCGGGGAGCAACCGTACCGATGCGGGGACTGCGGGAAGGGATTCAATTACCCGTCTGAGCTGGAAACCCATCGGCACAGCCACACCGGGGAGCGGCCGTTCACCTGCTGCGTGTGCGGGAAGGGATTCACCCAGTCCTCCAACATGCTGACCCACCGGCGGGTGCACACCGACGAGCGGCCCTTCCGATGCGCCGAATGCGGGAAGGGCTTCAAGAGCTCCGAGGAGCTGATGAAGCACCGGCGGGTCCACACCGGGGAGCGGCCGTTCCGCTGCCCGCACTGCGGGAAGGGCTTCACCCAGTCGTCCAGCCTACTGCGGCACCAGCGCATCCACACCGGGGAGCGGCCCTTCCGCTGCGCCGACTGCGGGAAGGGCTTCAAGAGCTCCGAGGAGCTCCTGATCCACCAGCGCATCCACACCGACGAGCGGCCCTTCCGCTGCGGCCACTGCGAGAAGCGGTTCAAGCGGTCGTCCAGTCTGCTGACCCACCAGCAAGTGCACCGGGGGGAGAGGCCGTTCACCTGCTCCGTGTGCGGGAAAGGATTCACTCGGTCGTCCTACCTGCTGAGGCACCAGCAGGTTCACACGTGACTGTGCCAAAGGGGGGCTTGGATTCTGCCGTTGCCGCTGGTCCAGGGCCAAACCGGGTTCACTTTTGGGATTTGTTGATGCTGATCTTGATAACTGAGCTGGAGTTTAATATTCTGTGTACGTGACAAATAAATCGGCTTTGTTTTCAATGCACGGTGTGTCGAGCCCTTGATGACTCTTAAGTGCAGTACTGAGGGAGCGCTGCACTGCCGGAGGTGTCGTCATTTGGATGAGGCATTAAACCGAGGGCCCCGTCTGCCCCTCTCAAGTGGACATAAAAGATCCCACAGCCGCTATTTTTCAAAGAGGAGCAGAGGAGTTATCCCCGGTGTCCTGGGGCCAATATTTATCCCTCAATCAACACCACCAAAACAGATGATCTGGTCATGATCACATTGCTGTTTGTGGGAGCTTGCTGTGCGCAAATTGGCTGCCACGTTTCCCACATTACAACAGTAACTACACTCCAAAAAAGTACTTCATTGGCTGTAAAGCGCTTTGCGACGTCCAGAAGTCATGAAAGACGCTATATAAATGCAAGTCTTTGGCCTAGAAATTCGTTCCGGGCAGTGGTGCAAATCAGGCGGTATCAGATCAGCCGCCCATTATACGCAGCGCCCGATATGAATATCTGATTGATAACTTGTCGGGTCAGCAGTGTCCCTTTAAGAACCACTGTCTGTGATCTTTCCCCTTAATTTAGGTGCACTCAGCTGAAATTATTTCACAATAAAATTATTAACAGTGCACAACAATCCCAAATGAATCTTTGGTACAAAATCTACAATTTAGTGCCTGAAAGGTTCCACCTTCATATCAGACAGGAGGAGATTGGTGTCAGTGACTGTGGGGTTGGATTATATCAGACAGGAGGTGATTGATGTCAGTGACTGATGGGCAGCACGGTGGCATAGTGGTTAGCACTGTTGCCTCACAGCGCCAGGGACCCGGGTTCGAATCCGGCCTCGGGTGACTGTCTGTGTGGAGTTTGCACATTCTCCCCGTGTTTGCGTGGGTTTCCTCCGGGTGCTCCGGTTTCCTCCCACAGTCCAAAGATGTGCGGGTTAGGTTGATTGGCTATGATAAATTGACCCTTAGTGTTAGGGGGATTAAATACGTGGGGTTACAGGGATAGGGTGGGATATGTGTTGGTGTAGGGGTTACGGGGATCGGGTGGGATATGTGTCGGTGCAGGCTCAATGGGCTGAAATGGCCTCTATCTGCACTGTGGGGTTTCTGTGATTTCTGTGACTGTGGGGATGGATTATATCAGACAGGAGGAGATTGGTGTCAGTGACTGTGGTTGGTTTATATCAGACAGGAGGAGATTGGTGTCAGTGACTGTGGTTGGTTTATATCAGACAGGAGGAGATTGGTGTCAGTGACTGGGGTTGGTTTATATCAGTCACTGACACCAATCTCCTCCTGCCTGATATAAACCAACGCCACAACCCAAGAAAGATTAAATTCAGTCCCTGTTTTTTGGATTGGACTTGTCTGGCTACGACTGGATAGATAAGAATGAAACTCAGCTGGACAACGGAGGAGAGGTGTTGGAGGTGGATGGTGTGGTCAACCATGTCACAGGCTGCAGATACGTCGAGAAAGTTAAGGAGGGATAGTTTACCACCGTCACAGTCACACAGGATGTCATTTCTGGCTTTGGTATGGGCTGTTTCAGTGCTGTGGCAGGGGCGGAAACCTGATTGGAGAGGCTGAGGGAGGAAAGCAACGAGGATACCTCGGTGAGAAACTTGGCTTGGGTGAGGCTGCAGAATGATTTCAGCTTTCAGGGTGTTGTGGATAAATAAAAAGGTTACAAAAAGAACTGAAATCGAAGAAGAGAGCATATGAGTCATATACATATTACATTACATAAGAACATAAGGAATAGGAGCAGGAGTCGGCCATTCAAGCCTGCTCCACCATTCAATGTGATCATGGCTGATCTTCTGCCTCAACTCCATTCACCGGCCCTATCGCCATATCCCTTGATGCCCTTACTAGTCAGAAATCTATCAACTTCTGTTTTGAATATACCCAATGACTGAGCCTCCACAGCCCTCTGGGGTAGAGAATTCCAAAGATTCTCCACCCTCTGTGTGAAGAAATTTCTTCTCATCTCAGTCCTGAATGGCCGACCCTTTATCCTGAGGCTGTGGCCCCTGGTTCTAGACTCCCCAGCCAAGGGAAACATTCTCCCAGCATCCACCCTATCAAGCCCTGTAATAATTTTGAATGCTTCAATGAGATCCCCTCTCATTCTTCTGAATTCAAGAGAATACAGGCCTAGTTTACTCAATCTCTTCTCGTACGGCAGTCCCACCATCCCAGGAATCAATTTCATGAACCTTCGTTGCACTCCCTCTATGGCAAGTATATCCTTCCTTAGGTAAGACCAAAATTGTACACAGTACTCCAGGTGTGGTTTCACCAAGGCCCTATATAATTGGAGTAAGACTTCTTTACTCCTGTACTCAAATCCTCTTGTAATGAAGGCCAGCATACCATTTGCCTTCCTAATGGCTTGCTGCACCTGCACATTCACTTTCAGTGACTCATGCACAAGGACACCCAGGGCCCTTTGAGCATCTGCATTCTCCAATCTTTCACCATTTAGGAAATACTCTGCCTTTCTGTTTTTTCTACCAAAGTGGATAACTTCACATTTATCCTCATTATATTACATCTGCCATGTTCTCGCCCACTCACTGAGCCTGTCGAGATCCCCTTGAAGCCTCTTCACATTCTCTTCACAACTGACACTGCCACCTAGCTTTGTATCATCAGCAAATTTGGAAATGTTACATTTGGTCCCCTCATCCAAATCATTGATATAGATTGTGAATAGCTGGGGCCCAAGTACTGATCCTTGCGGTACCCCACTAGTCACAGCCTGCCATCCTGAAAAAGACCCGTTTATCCCTACTCTTTGTTTTCTGTCTGTTAACCAATTCTCAATCCATGTTAGTATATTACCCTCAATTCCATGTGTCCAAATTTTGTTCACCAACCTCTTGTGTGGGACCTTATCGAAGGCCTTCTGAAAATCCAAATACACCACATCTACCGGTTCCCCTTTGTCTACTCCACTAGTTACATCCTCAAAGAACTCTCAATAGGTTTGTCAAACAGGACTTCCCTTACATAAATCCATGTTGACTCTGCCCAATCTTACTATTAGTTTCTAAGCGCACATTTATTGCACCCTTTATAATAGATTCCAGCAATTTCCCAACTACTGATGTGAGGCTAACAGGTCTGTAGTTCCCCATTTTCTCTCTCCCTCCTTTCTTAAATAGCGGGGTTACATTTGCTATCCTCCAATCTGCAGGAACTGTTCCAGAATCTGTAGAATTTTGGAAGATGACAACCAATGCGTCCACTATCCCAATGGCCACCTCTTTCAAAATCCTAGGATGTAGGTCATCCGGTCCTTGGGATTTATCGACTTTTAGTCCCATTAATTTTGCTAGTACTGTTTTTTTACTGATAATTTCTTTAAGTTCTGCATTCTCACCACACCCTTGGTTTTCTTGTATTTCTGGGAGGTTTTTGTGTCTTCCTCCGTGAAGACAGAAACAAAGTATTTATTTAATTTCTCTGCCATTTCCTTATACCCCATTATAAATTCTCCCGTCTCTGACTGTAAAGGACCTACATTTACCTTAGCCAGTCTTTTCCGTTTCACATACTGTACCTATAGAAGGTTTTACAATCCGTTTTTCTATTTTTCGCTAGTTTGCGCTCATATTCCATTTTCCCTTTCTTTATCGATTTCTTGGTCCCCCTTTGCTGATTTCTAAAAAGATCCTAATCCTCAGGCTGACCGCTTTTTCTGGCAACTTTATAAGCTTCCTCCTTTGACTTAATACTAGCTTTAATTATTTTTGTTAGCCATGGTTGGATCACTTTTCCTTTTGGGTTTTTATGCCCTAGAGGAATATATGTTTGTTGCAAATTATGCATTATTTCCTTGAATGTTAGCCATTGTATGTCCACCTTCATACCTTTTAGTGTAGTCTCCCAATCTACCATGGCCAACTTGTCCCTCATACCCTTGTAGTTTCCTCTGTTTAGATTGAAGACCTTAGTTTCAGATTGGACTACATCACTCTCAAACTTAATATAAAATTCAATCATATTATGGTCACTTATCCCTAAAGGCCCCTTTACCACAAGATTATTGATTAGCCCTTTCTCATTACACAGTACCAGATCCAGAATAGCCTGTTCCCTGGTTGGTTCCTCCACGTACTGATCCAGGAAACCATCTCACATGCATTCCAAGAATTTGTCCTCCACACCATTAGTGGTCATTTGATTTGCCCAGTCAATATGTAGATTAAAGTCCCCCATGATTACCGTATTGCCCTTGTTACATGCACTTCTAATCTGTTGATTGATACTGTGCCCTATATTACCACTACTGTTTGGTGGCTTATACACAACTCCCACCAAATTACATCGAATTTACAGCACAGAAACGGGCCATTTGGCCAAACTGGTCTCTGCCAGTGTTTGTGCTTCACACGAGCCTCCTCCCACCCTATCAGCATATCTTTCTATTCCTGTCTCCCTCATGCACTTACATAGCTTCCCCTTAAACACATCTATGCTATTCAGAGAAACATAGGAACAGGAGGAGGCCATTCAACCCCTTGAGCCTGCTCCACTATTCAATGAGATCATGGCTGCTCTGTGTCCTAACTCCACTTACCCACCATGGCTCCATATCCTTTACTACCCATGGTAGCAAAAATCGATCAATCACAGACACAAAATTATTAATTCAGCTTTTTATGGGAGAGAGCTCCACACTTCTACCACCCTTTGTGTGAAGAAGTGTTTCCTATCTTCTCTCCTGAATGGCCTGGCTCTGATTTGAAGGTCATATCAACAACAACAATAACTTGTATTTATATAGCGCCTTTAACATAGTAAAACGTCCCAAGGCGCTGCACAGGAGTATTTTAAGACAAAAAATTTGACACCTCGTCACATAAGGATAAATTAGGGAAAATTTAAGGAGCATCTTAAAGAAGGAAAGAGAGGTAGCGAGGCGGAGAGGTTAGGGAGGGAATTCCTGAGCTTAGGGCCTAGGCAGCTGAAGGTACAGCCACCAGCGGTGGAGCGATTATAATCAGTGATGCTCAAGAGGGCAGAATTAGAGGAGCGCAGATATCTTGGGGGGGGTTGTGGGGGCTGGAGGAGATTACAGAGATGGGGAGGGGGCGAGGCCACGGAAGGATTTGAAAACAAGGATGAGAATTTTGAAATCGAGGCGCTGCTTAACCGGGAGCCAATGTAGGTCAGTGAGCACAGGGGAGATGGGCGAACGTGACTTGGTGCAAGTTAGGACACGGGCAGCCGAATTTTGGACGACCTCAAGTTTACGTAGGGTGGAATGACGTAGGGTGGAATGTGGGAGGCCGGTCAGGAGTGCGTTGGAATAGTCAAGTCTAGAGGTAACAAATGCATGGATGAGGGCATATGAGTCATTATAGATATATTACAATACATCCCCCTGTCCTGGACTCCCCCCACCAGCAGAAAAGGTTTCTTTCTATCTACCCTATCAATCCTTCTCAAAATCCTAAAAACCTCAATCACATCACCCCTTAACCTTCTATATTCCAGGGAATACAAGCCGAGTTTATGTAATCTCTCCTCATAATCTAACCCTTGGAATCCTGGTAACATTCTGGTGAATCTGTGCCTCAACTACTCCCTGTGGTAGCAAGTTCCACATTTTAACCACTCTCTGGGTAAATAAATTTCTCTTGAATTCCCTATTGGATTTATTAGTGACTAGCTTATATTTATGGCCCCGAGTTTTGAAGTCCCCACAAGTGGAAACATCTTCTCTACGTCGACCACATATTCACATCATAACTAAGACCGCCTATTTCCACCTCCATAACATCGCCCATCTCCGCCCCTGCCTCAGCTCATCCGCTGCTGAAACCCTCATCCATGCCTTTGTTACCTCTAGACTTGACTATTCCAACACACTCCTGACCGGCCTCCCACATTCTAACCTATGTAAACTTGAGGTCATCCAAAACTCGGCTGCCCGTGTCCTAACTCACACCAAGTCCCGTTCGCCCATCACCCTGTGCTCGCTGACCTACATTGGCTCCCGGTTAAGCAACTCCTCGATTTCAAAATTCTCATCCTTGTTCTCTAATCCCTCCTTGGCCTCGCCCCCTCCCTATCTCTGTAATCTCCTTCAGCCCCACAACCACCCCCCCGCCCCCCCCGAGATATCTGCGCTCCTCTAATTCAGCCCTCTCGCGCACCCCTGATCTTAATCGCTCCACCATTGGTGGCCGTGCCTTCTGTTGCCTGGGCCCTAAGCTCTGGAATTCCCTCCCTAAACCTCGCCACCTCTCTTTCCTCCTTTAAGACGCTCCTTAAAACCTACCTCTTTGACCAAGCTTTTGGTCACCTGCCCTAATTTCTCCTTACGTGGCTTGGTGTCAAATTTTTTGTCTTATAAAATTCCTGTGAAGAACCTTGGGATGTTTTACTACGTTAAAGGCGCTATATAAATACAAGTTGTTGTCTACCCTATAAAACCCCTTCATAATTTTGAAGAACTCTATCAGGTCACCCCTCGGCCTTCTCTTTTCTAGAGTAAAGAGCCCCATTCTTTCCTGATAGTTGTAACCTCTCAGTTCTGGTGTCATTCTCGTGAGTCGTTTTTGCATTTTCTCCAGTGCCTCTGTATCCTTTTTGTAATATGGAGATATGATAAAAATAAGTAAGAGTGTGGGAAAATAAGGAGAGAGGGGTTAAGAAAGGGATAAGGAAAGCCAGCAGGGAGAATGAGGAGAGAATCTCAAAAAAATATTAAGAAGAACAGTAAAGTATTCGACAAATATATCAGTAAAATCACAAGTGTTAAATGTGCGCTAGGACCCCCCAAGAGGAGAGGAGAGGAGAGTGACCTAGTAGAGGATAAGGTGTATAAAATTATGAGGGGCCTAGATAGAGTGGATAGGAAGGACCTATTTCCCTCAGTAGAGAGGCCAGTAACCAGGGGCACAGATTTAAAGTAATTAGTAGAACAATTAAAGGGGAGTTGAGGAGAACTTTTTTCACCCAGAGGGTGGTGGGGGTCTGGAACTAACTGCCTGAAAGGGTGGTGGAGGCAGAGACCCTCCTCACGTTTAACAAGTACAGTACTTGGACTTGCACTTGAAGTGCCCTAACCTATCGAGCTGGAAAGTGGGATTAGGCTGGAAAGCTCTTTATCGGCTGGCGCAGACACAATAGGCCGAATGGGCTTCTTCTGTGCTGTAAATTTCTATGTTTCTATGAAGCAGAAATTGTCAGGGATACTTAACAAGTCCTTTACATCAGTGTTTACAAAAGCGAAGGATGTTGGGGAGGAGGCAAATCCTGAAATGCTTAAAAGCGAGATGAGAGATATAAATAAAGGGAAAGAGAATTAGTTTTTTTTATTCGTTCATGGGATGTGAGCGTCGCTGGCAAGGCTGGCATTTATTACCCATCCCTAATTGCCCTTGAGAAGGTGGTGGTGAGCCGCCTTCTTGAACCGCTGCAGTCCGTGTGGTGATGGTCCTCCCACAGTGCTGTTAGGGAGGGAGTTCCAGGATTTTCACCCAGCAACGATGAAGGATCGGCGATATATTTCCAAGTCAGGATGGTGTGTGACTTGGAGGGGAACTTGGAGATGGTGGTGTTCCCATGCGCCTGCTGCCCTTGTCCTTCTAGGTGGAAGAGGTCGCAGGTTTGGGAGGTGCTGCCGAAGAAGCCTTGGCGAGTTGCTGCAGTGCATCTTGTAGATGGTGCACACTGCAGCCACGGTACGCCGGTGGTGGAGGGAGTGAATGTTTAAGGTGGTGGATGGGGTGCCAATCAAGCGGGCTGCTTTGTCCTGGATGGTGTTGAGCTTCTTGAGTGTTGTTGGAGCTGCACTCATCCAGGCAAGTGGAGAGTATTCCATCACACTCCTGACTTGTGCCTTGTAGATGGTGGAAAGGCTTTGGGGAGTCAGGAGGTGAGACACTCGCCGCAGAATTCCCAGCCTCTGGCCTGCTCTTGCTGCCACAGTATTTATGTGGCTGGTCCAGTTAAGCTGAAGGAGGACAAAGTGCCAGGAGATGATGGGATACATCCAAGAATCATGAAGGAAATGGGAGAAGTAGCAGAGGTCCTCGAAATTATATTCCAGGGATCTGTTGAGTGTGGATATCTGCCCAATGTAATACCCATTTTCAAACAGGAGGAGTCCATTCAGCCCCTCAAGCCTGTTCTGGCATTCAGTTAGTTCATGGCTGATCTGTATCTTAACTCTATCTACCCGCCTTGGTTCCATAACCTTTAATACCCTTGCATAACAAAAATCTATCAATCTCAGTTTTGAAATTTTCAATTCATAGAATCATAGAATGGTTACAGCACAGAAGGAGGCCATTCGGCCCGTCGAGCCCGTGCCGGCTCTCTGCAAGAGCACTTCAGCTGGTCCCACTCCCCCACCCTTTCCCTGTAATCCTGCAATTTTTTTTTCTTCAGGTACTTATCCAATTCCCTTTTGAAAGCCACGATTGAATCTGCCTCCACCACCCTTTCAGGCTGTGCATTCCAGATCCGAACCACTCGCTGCGTAAAACAAGTTTTTCCCCATGTCACCTTTGGTTCTTCTGCCAGTCAACCTAAATCTGTGTCCTCTGGTTCTCGACCCTTCCGCCAATGGGAATAGTGTCTCTCTATCTACTCTCTCCAGACCCTTCATGATTTTGAACACCTCTATCAAATCTCCTCTCAACCTTCTCTGCTCCAAGGAGAACAACCCCAGCTTCTCCACTCTATCCACGTAAATGAAAATCTTAGTAAGACCACAGTTGGAGGACTGCGTTAGTTGTGGGCTCCAGACTATTGGTAAGATGTTGAGGCAATAGAGAAGGCACATAGAATTAACAGCACAGAAACAGGCCATTCGGCCCAACTGGTCTGTGCTGCTGTTTATGCTCCACACGAGCCTCCGCCCACCTTTCTTCAGTTCACCCTATCTGCCTATTCTTCTATCCCTTTCTCCCTCGTGTACTTATCTAGCTTCCCCTTAAATGCATCTATACTATTCGCCTCAACTACTCCCTGTGGTAGCGAGTTCCACATTCTCACAACTCTCTGAGTGAAGAAGTTTCCCCGGAAATCTTTATTGGATTTCTTGGTGACTATCTTATATTTATGGCCCTTAGTTTTGGACTCTCCCATAAGTGGAAACATCTTCTCTACATCTACCCTATCAAACCCCTTCATAATCTTAAAGAACTCTATCAGGTCACCCCTCAGCTTTCTCTTTTCTAGAGTAAAGAGCCCCAGCTTGTTTAGTCTTTCCCTGATAGCTATAACCTCTCAGTTAAAATACAGCGCAGGTATGATAGAAGTGTTTACAATTATAAAGGGACGGGATTGAATTTTTTGAAGAGATGACTAAAGTAGTGGACAGGGGAATGTCTATGGATGTTATTTATCTCTCTCTTAGGCAGTCCCTCGGAACCGAGGATGACTTGTTTCCACACTAAAAATGAGTTCTCGGGTGACTGATGAGCCCAGTGCAGGACCTACAGTCTCTGTCACAGGTGGGGCAGACGGTGGTTGAAGGGGCGGGTGGGTGGGGTGCTTGGGTTGACGTGCACTCCTTGCGCTTGGCTTCCACTTGCTCCCAGCGAAGAGACTTGAGGTGTTCGGCACCTTCCCGGATGCTTCTCCTCCACTTTGTGTGGTCTTGGGCCAGGGATTCCCAGGTGTCGGTGGGGATGTTGCACTTTTTCAAGGAGGCTTTGAGGGTGTCCTTGAAGCATTTCCTCTGCCCACCTGGGGCTCTCCTGCCATGCCGGAGCTCCGAGTAGAGCGCTTGTTTTGGGAATCTCGTATCGGGCATGCGGACGGTGTGACCCGTCCATCGGAGCTGATCGAGCGTGGTCAAAGCTTCGATGCTGGGGATGTTGGCCTGAGCGAGAACGCTGACGTTGGTGCACCTATCCTGCCAATGGATTTGCAGGATCTTGCGGAGGCAACGTTGCTGGTACCTCTCCAGTGCTTTGAGGTGCCTGCTGTACATGGTCCATGTCTCTGAGGCATACAGCAAGGCGGGTATCACTGCTGCTCTGTAGACCATGAGCTTGGTGCTGGGTTTGAGGTCCTGGTCTTCAAACACTCTTCCTCAGGCGACCGAAGGCTGCACTGGCACACTGAAGACGGCGTTGGACTTCGTCATCGACGTCTGCCCTTGTTGACAGTAGGCATTGTTATTTATATGGACTTCCAGAAGGCATTTGATAAAGTCACATATAAGAGACTGGTTAGGAAATTGGCTGAGCGGCAGGAGACAGGCAGTAGGGATAATGGGTAGGTACTCAAATTGGCAGGAGGTGACAAGTGGTGTCCTGCAGGGATCTGTGTTGGGGCCTCAACTATTCACAGTATTTATTAACGACTTAGATGGTGGCATAGAAAGCCGTATATCCAAATTTGCTAATGACACAAAGATAGGTGGAATTGTCGGCAGTGTAGATGGAAACATAAAATTACAAAGGGATATCAACAGATTAAGTGAATGGATTTCAATGTAGGCAAATGTGAGGTCATCCAATTTGGACCTAAAAAGGATAGAACAGGGTACTTTCTAAATGGTGAAAGGCTATAAACAGTGGAGGTCCAAAGAGACTTGGGGGTCCCTGTACATAGATCATTAAAATGTCATGAACAGGTACAGAGAATAATCAAAAAGGCTAATGGGATGCTGGCCTTTATATCTCGAGGACTAGAATACAAGGGGGTAGAAGTTATGCTGCAGCTGTACAAAACCCTGGTTAGACCACACCTGGAGCACTGTGAGCAGTTCTGGACACCACACCTTAGGAAGGGTATATTGGCCTTGGAGGGAGTCCAGCGTAGGTTTACCAGAATAATACCAGGACTCCTAGGGTTAAGTTACGAGGAGAGATTACACAAATTAGGGTTGTATTCCCTAGGATTTAGAAGGTTAAGGGTTAATCTGATCGAAGTTTTCAAGATATTAAGGGGAACAGATAGGGTAGAGAGAGAGAAACTGGCCGCGATTTTGCCAGCGCTCAGAGAGCGGGTTCGGAGGCGGGTCCACTGTCAAAATCGAAATGATTGACAGCGGGTTGGGAACCCGCTCTGAACCCACCTCCATGTAAGTTTCTGAAGTGTCGGGTCTGCGATTTCAGAACAGACCCGACACCAAGCGGCGGGGGAGGCATTTAAGATAGTTAAATGCTTGTTAACTACTATTTTCCCAGCCTGTTTCTACTTTCCCACTTTTTTAACGAGGTCCATGTCGTTCGGTGATCACGTCAGGTAAGTAGGTCGGGTTCTCTGTGTCTCCCCATTGCTGTGAATAGGTGACAGCTGCAAAAGTGGTGTGAAAGCTATCGTTTCACAGCTGGTCACTTTCCAATGTCAGAAGCTTGAGCCTTCAGGACTTGGAAGTCACTTTTGAGCTTTATGCAGTTTGGAAGTGTTTGGAGTGAACTCTCTATCCTCTGTCACCTCCTTGGAGCAAGCACTCTCACCATTGACAGATCGCTTCTGTCATCTCAACTTCAGCTGCCATCTATTCCAGCAACATCAGTGCCCTTGAAAAAATCTCACCTTGGTCCTCTGAATCCCTCCACGATCAGCCCCAGCACCAACATCACCAGGCACACCAACATCACCAACAACAATACCAACCTTCTCCGCAATCACCTGATGCTGCACAGGACACAGGGCATCAGCACCCGACAGCATTGCTGCCTGAGAGGCCAGCGATGGCATCACCATGGCCAGATTTACTTCACTTGATGCTGAACACCCTGGCTGCCACATGATGTGCCAGGTTGACACCACCCCACAACCGCACCATAAAGCATCCCTACAATGTCCAAGCCATTCCTTTCACACTCATCATAATTGGGGGGGGCGGGGAGGGGGCAAAGTTATGTCTCAACATTCACTGGAACTCACTAAGATACTTCCAAAGGTGAGCACAGATCTGTCCAATAAGGCAAAGTGTTGAAAAGAAATATAGATTTCAATGTTTGACAACACATTAACAGAAAAGTGACATGAACATTGCATAAAACACCCAAGTGCCTACCCTTGTGTGTTGTTACATAGAAACATAGAAGATAGGAGCAGGAGTAGGCCATTCGGCCCTTCAAGCCTGCTCCGCCATTCAATGAGATCATGGCTGATCATCCAAACTCAGTACCCTGTCCCTGCCTTCTCCCCATATCCCTTGATCCCTTTAGCCTTAAGAAATATATCCAACTCTTTTTTGAATATATTTAATGAACTGGCCTCCACCGCCCTCTGTGGCAGAGAATTCCACAGGTTCACCACTCTCTGGGTGAAGAAATTCCTCCTCATTTCAGTCCTAAATGGCTTACCCCTTATCCTTAGACTATGACCCCTGGTTCTGGACTCCCCGGCCATCATAAACATCCTTCCTGCATCTAGTCTGTCCAGGCCTGACAGAATTTTATAGGTTTCGATGAGATCCCCTCTCAATCTTCTAAACTCCAGTGAGTATAAGCCCAATCGACACAATCTCTCCTCATACGTCATTCCCGCCATCCCAGGTATCAGCCTGGTGAATCTTCGCTGCACTCCTTCCATGGCAAGAACATCCTTTCTCAGATAAGGTGACCAAAACTGCACACAATACTCAAGGTGCGGTCTCACCAAGGCCCTGTACAACTGCAGCAAGACATCCTTATTCCTGTACTCGAACCCTCTTGCTACGAAGGCCAACATACCATTTGCCTTCTTAACCGCCTGCTGCACCTGCATGCTTACCTTCAGCGACTGGTGCACAAGAACACCCAGGTCTCTTTGCACTTCCCCTTCTCCCAATCTATTGCCATTCAAATAATAATCTGCCTTCCTGTTTTTGCCACCAAAGTGGATAACCTCATATTTATCCACATTATAGTGCATTTGCCATGTTTCTGCCCAATCACCCAACCTGTCCAAATCGTACTGGAGTTTCACGACATCCTCCTCACAGCTTACCCTCCCGCCCAGCTTTGTGTCATCTGCAAATTTGGAGATATTAGTTGGTATGATTGCACTAGGATGAGGGTGAGTGTGACCCTCATCCTTGGACCCATCCTCTTTCAGAGCATTCACAGTCAAACCACAAACAACACTGTCAGATCACAGTCAAATTACTATGTTTCTCAAAAAGACAGAAACAAACAACATAGAAACACAACCCAGTAAACTGTACAACACCAAAAAATCGTACAGATGGGCCAAAAACGACACGGAAAAATACCAGAAAACAATTAGCAATGCATCAACTCAAGCTCTCTTAGACACCTTTCTGGATAACATATACACTCACAATAAAGAAGGCGTAAACCGGGCAGTTAGTAAACTAAACAATATTTTTGATAATTTGGCAACAAATGCAAACTTGAAAGCTCGCAAGAACAAACCCAAAACAAAAAACTATGAAAAATGGTTTGACCATGATTGCCATAACATGAGGAAAAAACTTAGAAAACTATCAAACCAAAAACACAGACATCCAGAAAACGAGGAATTACGCCTTACTTATTGTCAGACGCTAACACAATACAGAAACACACTCAGGACCAAAAAAGAGCAATTTATTAAGAATACACTCAGCTCCATGGAGGAATCCATTGAGTCGAATTGTTTCTGGGACAACTTGAAAACACTACACAAAAAACAACACGACGATTTGTCCATTCAAAATGGGGACACATGGGTAAACCACTTTGAAAAATTATACCAGAAAAACACACTAGGACCAGAGCAACACCAAATACGCAAAAAACTTGAAAAGCTTGAAATGGCCATAAAAGATAACCAAAACCCGCTAGACGCCATAATAACAGAAAAAGAACTTCTTGAAAAACTCAAGGACCTGCGACCAGGAAAAGCTTGCGGGACAGACGGCATACTAAATGAGATGATTAAACACGCAGACGACAAACTGAAACTGGCTATCCTAAAACTCTTCAACTTGGTTCTGAGTGTCGGTTATTTCCCTGACATCTGGAACAAAGGACTCATAACACCCATATACAAAAGTGGGGACAAAATCGACCCAAACAACTATCGAGGCATCTGTGTAAACAGTAACCTGGGGAAGGTATTCTGTAGCATCATAAACAAAAGACTTATAAACTTCCTTGAGGAGCACAATGTCTTGAGTAAAAGCCAAATTGGATTCCTGCCAAACTATAGAACATCCGATCATATCTTCACCCTACAGACCCTAATTGACAAACACGTTCACCATAACAAAAGCAAAATCTACGCATGCTTTGTAGATTTCCAGAAGGCTTTCGACTCCATCTGGCATGACGGTTTATTCCTGAAACTTATCGAAAGCGGGGTAGGAGGTAAAACATATGATGTAATTAAATCAATGTATACAAACAATAAATGTGCAGTTAAAATTGGAGACAAACAAACAAAATACTTCCCACAGGGGCGGGGGGTGACGCAGGGCTCGCCAATCTCACCGACACTGTTTAATATTTACATTAATGGATTGGCAAAACTACTTGAACAATCTACAGCACCCGGCCTCACCCTATATGAATCCAAGGTTAAATTCCTCCTCTATGCCGACGACCTGGTTCTGCTGTCACCAACTAAGGAGGGTCTACAGCAGAACCTGGACCTGCTGGAGTCGTACTGCCAGACTTGGGCCCTGACAATAAATCCCCAAAAAACCAAAGTCCTTGTGTTCCAGCAAAGATCCAAACAACATGGACCCACAATAAATTTCACAGTAGGAACAACCAAAATTGAACAAACCACTCACTACACATACTTGGGCTTAAAAATCAGTTCTACGGGAAACTTCAAACTGGCTGTGAATGAACTGAAAGAGAAAGCAAGAAGGGCTTTCTATGCCATCAAAAAATCAATCCAAATAGAAATCCCAATTAGCATTTGGCTCAAAATTTTCAAATCAGTAATTGAACCAATTGCACTCTATGGCAGTGAGGTCTGGGGACCACTAACACAACAAGATTTTGCAAAATGGGACAAACACCCAATTGAGATCCTACATGCGGAATTCTGTAAAAGTATCCTCCGGACTCAAAGGAAAACAGTAAACAACGCATGCAGGGCGGAACTAGGCCAATACCCATTAATAATCACTATCCAAAAAAGAACCACCAAATTTTGGAATCACCTACAAATGAGCAACCCCCAATGCTATCACTACGACGCCCTGAAATGCCAAGAGCTGACCATAAAGAAGAATACCCTCAGTCAACTAGTCCTGGGACTCAGTGAAGTAACTAATAACAATACTAACAAGAACCAGCCCCAGGACAGTGACAGGGTAACACAAAGAATTCGACCCAACACAATCGTCGCTAAGCAAAAGGAAAAATATCTGTCATATTGGGCAGAAACAACAAAAACCCAAAGCAAACTCAATTGCTACTTGGCCCTAAACAGACAATACAACATAGCTGATTACCTGACCATGGTAAAGGATAACAAACTGAGAAGAACCTTGACAAGGTACAGACTTAGCGAACATAGCCTAGCGATCGAAAAAGGCAGACACAGGCAGACCAGGCTGCCAAGAGAAGACAGGATATGCTCTCACTGCAGTCAGGGAGTAGTTGAGACAGAGATGCACTTCCTCACAGCCTGTGGAAAATATCAGGGCATCAGAGAGAATTTCTATCAAAAATTCTCACAAATATGCCCTGAATTCAGAAATCTGACTGACAACCAAAAACTCCCATTCCTACTGGGGGAGGAGAGAAGCTGTGTAACACTGGCGGCACACTATGTTACAGCTTGCCATGAACAGAGGGACAACCAGTAAACTAAGACCAGAGTATATATAAACAAGGCGAAAATATATTTATAAACTCAGGGATATACCTGTTTATACACTGTATGAATGGAACCGCGTTTATGTGTTCAACCATAAATGTATTTTGATGCTTTGGCAACATAAGATGTACCTTATCATGCCAATAAAGCGATTTGTATTGTATTATTGTATTGAGTGTGAGGTGGGCTAGTGAGATGGGGATGTGATAATGTAGATCGAGAGAGAGGGATGGGTGGAGGTGCAAAGTAAGTTGGTGTGAGTAAGGATGTGCAGGAGTAGGGAAGGAAGGCAGAGTGATGGGGATGTGATGAGTGGCACAGCAGCATGAGGTTGAATGTGGCTTTTCAGTAACGTTTCGTGATCTACTGAGATCAATGAACGGTTGGCGACACTGCAGCCTGGTCCTCCTGACGCCATCCCTGCTTTTGCCCTCCTGTGCAATGTGCAACCAGGCTGCGTTGGTGTCCTGGGGAGATCTCTTCCGCCCTTGGAATGGAAAAGAACCTCCCTGCATGCTGGGACTCCCTCCATAAACATATCGTGGCCATTTTCACATTGCTGTTTGTGGGACCTTGCTGTGCGCAAATTGGCTGCCGCGTTTCCTACATTACAACAGTGACTCCACTTCAAAAGTACTTCATTGACTGTAAAGCGCTTTGAGTCGTCCGGTGGTCGGGAAAGGCGCTACATAAATGCAAGTCCTGTCTTTTCTCAGCTTTTCACCATATATGTCAATGACTTGGATGAAGGAATAGAGAGTTGTATATCTAAGTACAGAGATGGTACTAAGTTATGAGGCACTGTGGATGGGATCAGAAAGTTTAAAAGGGACATAAACAGACTAACCGAGTGGGCAAAGTATGGCAGATGGAGTTCAATGTGCGGAAGGGTGAGATCGTCCACTTTGGATCCAAAAAAGACAAATCAGAATATTTCCTGAATGGTGACATAGAAACATAGAAGATAGGAGCAGGAGTAGGCCATTCGGCCCTTCGAGCCTGCTTCGCCATTCAATGAGACCATGGCTGATCATCCAAATTCAGTACCCTGTCCCTGCCTTCTCCCCATATCCCTTGATCCCGTTAGCCGTAAGAAATATATCCAACTCCTTTTTGAATATATTTAATGAACTGGCCTCCACCGCCCTCTGTGGCAGAGAATTCCACAGGTTCACCACTCTCTGGGTGAAGAAATTCCTCCTCATTTCAGTCCTAAATGGCTTACCCCTTCTCCTTAGACTATGATCCTTGGTTCTGGACTCCCTGGCCATCATAAACATCCTTCCTGCATCTAGTCTGTCCAGGCCTGACAGAATTTTATAGGTTTCGATGAGATCCCCTCTCAATCTTCTAAACTCCAGTGAGTATAAGCCCAATCGACACAATCTCTCATCATACGTCATTCCTGCCATCCCAGGTATCAGCCTGGTGAATCTTCGCTGCACTCCTTCCATGGCAAGAACGTCCTTCCTCAGGTAAGGCGACCAAAACTGCACACAATACTCAAGGTGCGGTCTCACCAAAGCCCTGTACAACTGTAGCAAGACATCCTTGTTCCTGTACTCGAACCCTCTCGCTACGAAGGCCAACATACCATTTGCCTTCTTAACCGCCTGCTGCACCTGCATGCTTACCTTCAGCGACTGGTGCACAAGAACACCCAGGTCTCTTTGCACTTCCCCTTCTCCCAATCTATTGCCATTCAAATAATAATCTGCCTTCCTGTTTTTGCCACCAAAGTGGATAACCTCACATTTATCCACATTATAGTGCATTTGCCATGTTTCTGCCCAATCACCCAATCTGTCCAAATCGTACTGGAGTTTCTCGACATCATCCTCACAGCTTACCCTCCCACCCAGCTTTGTGTCATCTGCAAATTTGGAGATATTACATCCAATTCCCTCGTCCAGATCATTAATATATATTGTGAACAGCTGGGGTCCTAGGACCGATCCTTGTGGTACCCCACTAGTCACTGCCTGCCACTCGGAAAACGACCCGTTTATTCCAACTCTTTGCTTTCTGTCCGCCAACCAGTTCTCTATCCAAGTCAATACCTTGCCCCCAATCCCATGTGCCTTAATTTTGCACGCTAATCTCTTATGTGGGACCTTATCGAAAGCCTTCTGAAAGTCCAAATACACCACATCCACTGGTTCTCCCTTATCTATTTTACCAGTTACATCCTCAAAAAATTCCAGTAGATTAGTCAAGCATGTTTTACCTTTTGTAAATCCATGTTGACTTTGTCCGATCCTGTCACTGCTTTCCAAGTGCTCTGCTATTACATCTTTTATAATAGATTCTAGCATTTTCCCCACTACCGATGTCAGGCTTACCGGTCTATAATTCCCCGCTTTTTCTCTACCACCTTTTTTGAATAGTGGGGTAACATTAGCTACCCTCCAATCCATGGGTACTGTTCCAGAGTCTATCGAGTTCTGGAAGATGACCAGCAATGCATCTACTATTTCTAGGGCCACTTCCTTAAGTACCCTGGGATGTAGATTATCAGGCCCTGGGGATTTATCGGCCTTCAGTCCCATCAATTTTCCTAACACCATTTCCCTACAAATACTGATTTCTTTCAGTTCCACCCTTTCATCAGGCCCTATGTTCCCCAGCATCTCTGGGAGGTTATTTGTGTCCTCTTTTGTGAAGACAGAACCAAAGTATGAATTTAGTTGGTCTGCCATTTCTTTGTTTCCCATTATAAATTCCCCTGATTCTGACTGCAAGGGACCTACGCTTGACTTCACCAATCTTTTTCTCTTCACATATCTATAAAAGCTTTTACAGTCAGTTTTTATGTTCCCTGCAAGCTTACTCTCATATTCTATTTTCCCTTTCTTAATTAATCCCTTTGTCCTCCTTTGTTGAATCCTAAACTGCTCCCAATCCTCAGGATTATTGCTTTTTCTGGCCAATTTATATGTCGTCTCCTTGGATCTTATGCTATCCCTAATTTCCCTTGTTAGCCACAGTTGAGTCATCTTTTTTGTTTTATTTTTATGCCAAACTGGGATGAACAAATTCTGTAGCTCATCCATTCGGTCTTTGAATGTTTGCCATTGCCTATCCACCGTCAACCCTTTGAATGCCATTCCCCAATCAATCCTACCCAACTCGCTCCTCAGACCATCGTAGTTTCCTTTATTTAAATTGAGGACCCTAGTCTCCGAGTCAACTACTTCATTCTCCATCTTAATGAAGAATTCGATCATATTATGATCGCTCAGACACAAGGAGCCTCGTACAACAAGATTGCTAATTAATCCTTTCTCGTTACATAATACCCAGTCTAAGATGGCCTGATCTCTGGTTGGTTCCTCGACATATTGGTCCAGGAAACCATCCCGTAAACACTCCAGGAATTCCTCCTCCACAGTATTGTTACTAATTTGGTTGGCCCAATCTATATGTAGGTTAAAGTCACCCATGATGACTGCTGTGCCCTTATTGCATGCTTCTCTAATTTCCCTTTTAATGCCATCCCCAACCTCCACCTTACTGTTTGGAGGTCTATATACCACTCCCACTAATGTTTTTTTCCCCTTAGTATTTCTCAATTCTACCCATACAGATTCCACATCATCAGAGCTAATATCCTTCATTACAATTGTGTTAATCCCTTCTTTAACCAGTAATGCTACCCCACCTCCCTTTCCTTTTTGCCTATCTTTCCTGAATATCGAATACCCCTGGATGTTGAGTTCCCAGTCTTGGCCATCCTTGAGCCACGTTTCCGTAATCCCAACCAAATCATATTCGTTTACCTCTATTTGCGCAGCCAATTCGTCCACCTTATTACAAATGCTCCTCGCATTAAGACACAAAGCCTTCAGGCTTGTTTTTTTAACGCTCTTAGACCTATTAGAATTATTATTTACTGTGGCCACGTTTGATTTAAACCGTTGATTTCTCTGACTGCCACTTTTGCTTTTCTCCTTCCTATCTTTTGCTTTTATCCTTGTTTCCCTTTCCTCTGTCTCCCTGCTCAGGTTCCCAACCCTCTGCCATTTTAGTTTAAACCCCCCCGAACAGTGCTAGCAAACCTCCCCGCAAGGATATTTGTCCCGCTCTGGTTCAGGTGCAACCCGTCCGACTTGTCCAAGTCCCACCTTCCCCAGAAGCAGGCCCAGTGATCCAGGAAACTAAAGCCCTCCCTCCTGCACCAACTGTTTAGCCACGCATTCATCTGCTCTAGCCTCCTATTCCTATACTCACTAGCACATGGCACCGGGAGTAATCCAGAGATTACAACCTTTGAGGTCCTGCTCTTTAATCTGCTACCTAGCTCCCTAAATTCTTGCTGCAGGACCTCATCCCTCTTCCTACCCATGTCATTGGTCCCAATGTGAACCACGACCTCTGACTGTTCACCCTCCCCCTTCAGAATGCCCTGCAGCCGTTCAGTGACATCCTTGACCCTGGCACCAGGGAGGCAACAAACCATCCTGGAGTCATGTCTACGGCCACAGAAACGCCTATCTGTTGCCCTTACGATAGAATCCCCTACCACTATTGCTCTCCCACTCTTTTTCCTCCCTTCCTGAGCAGCAGAAGCACCCCTGGTGCCGGGAAGTTGGCTGCTGCTGTCTTCCTCTGGTAAGTCATCCCCCTCAACAGTATCCAAATCGGTATACCTGTTTGAGAGGGGGATGGCCACAGGGGTCCCCTGCACTACCTGCCTGCCTCTACTGCTCTGCCTGATGGTCACCCATTTCCCTTCTGCCTGTGCAGCCCTTACCTGCGGATTGACCACCTCATCAAACGTGTTATCCACGACCCTATCAGCATCGTGAATGCTCCAAAGCCCATCCATCCGCAGCTCCAGTGCCGCAATGCAGTCTGCTAGTAGCCGCAGCTGGATGACAGACAAGGAGCTGTGAAGGAGCAAAGGGATTGAGGTGTCAATGTACAGAAATCACTAAAGGCTAGTGTACAGGTACAGCAAGTAATCAAAAAGCTAATGCAATGTTGGCCTTTATCTCGGGAGCTGGAATACAAAGTGGTGGAAGTGATGCTTCAGTTGTACAGAGCCTTGGTCAGACCCCATCTGGAGAACTGCATTCAGTTTTGGGCACCAAACCTCAGGGAGGATATACAGGTTGAGCGTCCCGAATCCGTCAACCTCGGGACCGAGGCTGAGCCGGTTTTCGGGTTTTTCCAGACTTCAGAACGTGTTTCTGAACACCCGAGCCCAGGTTGCGATATTTCCGGACTTCGGACATCAGAAACGCGTGCCGAGTCCGGAAATGCCTGGGCCCAGGTTGCGCTATTTCCGTTTTTTTTGGTAAGCCTCCCTCACCGTGTCCAGATTCCAGAACATTTTACGGATTCCAGACCCCTGCCACCAATCGTCCCGGAGTCCAGATTCCATAGAAACATAGAAGATAGGAGCAGGAGTAGGCCATTCGGCCCCTCAAGCCCGCTCCGCCATTTAATGAGATCATGGCTGATCATCCAAACTCAGTACCCTGTCCCTGCTTTCTCCCCATATCCCCTGATCCCGTTAGCCTCAAGAAGTATATTCAACTCCTTCTTGAATATATTTAATGAATTGGCCTCAACTGCCCTGTGTGGCAGAGAATTCCACAGGTTCACCACACTCTGGGTGAAGAAATTCCTCCTCATCTCAGTCCTAAATGGCTTACCCCTTATCCTTAGACTGTGACCCCTGGTTCTGGACTCCCCAACCATCAGGAACATCCTTCCTGCGTCTAGTCCTGTTAGAATTTTATAAGTTTCAATGAGATTCCCTCTCATTCTTCTAAACTCCAGCGAGTATAAGCCCAATCGACCCAATCTCTCCTCATACGTCATTCCTGCCATCCCAGGTATCAGCCTGGTGAATCTTCGCTGAACTCCTGCCATGGCAAGAACATCCTTCCTCAGATAAGGCGACCAAAACTGCACACAATACTCAAGGTGTGGTCTCACCAAGGCCCTGTACAACTGCAGCAAGACATCCTTGGTCCTGTACTCGAATTATCTCGCTATGAAGGCCAACATACCATTTGCCTTCTTAACCACCAGCTGCACCTGTGTTCCGGAACATTTCGGAACTCCGGATTTGGGACGCTCAACCTGTATTGGCCTTGGAAGGGGTACAGTGCAGTTTCCCCAGAATTATACCAGGGCTTAAAGGGACTATTTGTCTTATGTTCCCTTGAGTTTAGAAGATTGAGGTGTAGGAACTGGGGTTCCTAGCCGAAGAATTGAGATCGACTCAGAAAATCAAAAACAATAAAATTTAATGAACAAACGAAGCTGTACAGGAAACTGTAGGATACAATGCAAATAGGTCTGGTCTGCTTGAAAGCGTCTCTGGAAACTGCTAGAAGGTTCCGAGCTCAACTGCTAGAAGGTTCCGAGCTCAACTGCTAGCAGGTTCCGAGCTCAACTGCTAGCAGGTTCCGAGCTCAACTGCTAGAAGGTTCTGAGTTCTGATGTCATGACGTCATCACGTTCTTCCCGCCGTTGAGAGATCACGTGACGGACGGCATGACGTCATCACGCGGAGTACAGGAAAGAAGCCCTGGTACAGTTAACAGATACATTAAAGGTGCAGCCCCCAGCTGTACTACATTGCTGTAAAAGGAATTATATACAATTGTCCGTAATCCTCTGGTGGTTCCGCCACAGAGGCATTTAAAATGATTAAAAATAGGGTACCTACAAAAAAACTATTTCCTCTGGTTGGGTGGTGGGATCCAGAATAAGGGGGCATAATCTTAAAATGAGAGCTAGGCCATTTAGGAGTAAAATCAGGAAGCACCTTTTCACTCAAAACGATAGTGGAAATCTTGAACTCACTCCCCTAAAATGCTGTGAACGCTCGATCAGTTGAAATTTTCAAGTCTGAGATCAATAGATTTTTGTTAGGTAAGGGTATCAAGGGATACGAAACAAAGGCGGGTAAATGGAGTTGAGGCACAGATCAGCCATGATCTAACTGAATGGCGGAACAGGCTCCAGGGGCTGAATGGCCTCCTCCTGTTCTTACTGCTTGTAATTACAACCAGTATCCATTATTCTCAGTATATTGTAAATATGTTTTGTCTTTAATAATCCAATAAAGTTTTAGTTCCAGTCTATGTGAAAAATAATAATGAAAAATAATATTGTTGCTTAACTGATGTTATAATGAGTCGATTTTCTGTATAACATATTTAAAAGAACATACCATCCAAAATGTGAGGTTATGCACTTTGGTAGGAAGAATATAAAAGCAGAATATTTTTTAAACGATGAGAAACTATTAACTTTTGTTGTTCAGAGAGATTTAGGTGTCCTCGTACAGGAAACACAGAAAGTTAGCATAAAGGTACAGCAAGCAATTAGGAAGACAATGACACGTTGGCCTTTATTGCAAGGGGGCTGGAGTACAAGAGTGAGGAAGTCTTACTCCAATTGTACAGGGCCTTGGTGAGACCACACCTGGAGTACGGTGCACAGTTTTGGTCTCCTTATCTAAGGAAGGATATACTTGCCTTAGAGGCGGTGCAACGAAGGTTCACTAGATTGATTCCTGGGATGAGAGGGTTGTCCTATGATGAGAGATTGAGTAGAATGGGCCTAGACTCTCTGGAGAGTATATGAGAGGTGATCTCATTGAAAGATACACGATTCTGAAGGGGATTGACAGGGTAGATGCTGAGAGGTTGTTTCCCCTGGCTGGAGTGTCTAGAACTAGGGGGCATAGTCTCAGGATAAGGGGTCGGCCATTTAAGACTGAGATGAGGAGGAATTTCTTCACTCAGAGGGTTGTGAATCTTTGGAATTCTCTGCCCCAGAGGGCTGTGGGTGCTGAGTCGTTCAAGGCTGAGATAGGTAGATTTTTGGAATCTTGGGGAATCAAAGGATATGGGGTTAATGCAGGAAAGTGGAGATGAGGTAAAAGATCAGCCATGATCTTATTGAATGGCGGAGCAGGCTTGAAGGGCCGTATGGCCTACCTGCTCCTAATTCTTATGTTCTTACGTTCTTTGCAAAATGGCAGGTAAAACTGTATTTCTAATGTCTTGTAAGCACAATGATATAATTCATGTTGTGATGAAGTAACCCAAGTCTGAAACATCATTACATTGGCTGCTTATGATGTCTTGGTGACAGACTGCTATTCTGTTGAACCCCAGTGATATGCATCCACTCGATTGACCCCCATCCTCAAGTGGCAATAATCTCCCTAAAGATTACAGTGTAAGGCTGATTATTCCAGGCTGGTTGGGGATTCTAGGACTAGGGGGTGCAGTCTAAAATTTACTAAATAATCAGATAATCGCGCGTAGAGGGCTTTTGCCAATGCATCTCGGGTGTATCCCACCTGCTGTACGTTTAGGGTCATGTGACTGTGGGGTCATAAAGCATCCCTACAATGTCCAAGCCATTCCTTTCACACTCATCACAATTGGAGAGGGGGCGAAGTTATGTCTCAACATTCACTGGAACTCACTAAGACACTTCCAAAGGTGAGCACAGACCTCTCCAATAAGGTAAAGTGTTGAAAATATAGATTTCAATGTTTGATAACACATTAACAGAAACTTCACATGAACATTGGCTAAACCACCCAGGTGTCTACCCTTGTGTGTTGTTAGTTTGTATGCTTGCAGTAGGTTGAGGGCGAGTGTGAGGGGTGGCTAGTGAGATGGGGAAGTGACAATGCAGATAGAGAGGGGTGGGTGGAGGTGCGAGGTGAGTTGGTGTGAGTAAGGATGTACAGGAGTAGGGTAGGGAAGGCAGAGTGATGTGGCTGTGATGAGTGGCACAGCAGCATAAGGTTGAGTGTGACTTGGCAGTAATGTTTCGTGATCTGCTCAGATTATTGAAAGGCTTGCACCACTGCAGCCTGGTCCTCCTGACCACATACATCTCTGCTTCTGCCCTCCTGTGCAATGTGCAACCAGGCTGCGTTGATCTGGGGAGGTCTCTTCCGCCTATGGGAAGGGAAGAGAACCTCCCTGCGTGCTGTGACTCGAGTCATGGGAGAGCCTGGGTGCAGCCGTGCACCTCTGCAGTGCTCGTCAGTGTTTGCAGCACCTCAGTGCTGTAAAATACTGACAGCAGAACTGTCAAGATCAAATTGGACATGGCCCCTTTAAGGAAACCGGCTGATGACGCGTCACCAAATGACGTCATCAGGCCCGCTTCCTATTAATTGGCGGGGAACTTCACAGGGCGGGGCTTAACAAGCCCAATCATCGGAATATCTTGTTGGTGGGTGGGATCAGCACAGATGCACGGTCCCCTCACGCCACCGATGTCACTCGCCCCGGACCCGCCGAGGTTGGGAAAATCCAGTCAACCATTTCCGCTGGTTGGGGATTCTAGGACTAGGGGGTGCAGTCTAAAATTTAGAACCAGACCTTTCAGGAGTGAAATTAGGAAACACTTCTACACACAAAGGGTGGTAGAAGTTTGGAACTCTCTTCCACAAACAGAAATTGATGCTGGATCAGTTGTTAATTTTAAAACGGAGATCGATAGATTTTTGTTAACCAAAGCTATTAAGGGATATGGGCCAAAGGCGGGTATATGGAGTTAGGTCGCAGATCAGCCATGATCTCACTGAATGGCGGAGCAGGTTCGAGGGGCTGAATGGCCTCCTCCTGCTCCTATATTCCTGTGTTCCGATAAGAATGGGAGGTAAAAGGATGGAATCAGGGCAGGCACATAGGATTAGGAACACTGTTCAGGTCCGGCAGGGATCTGTACTGGGGCCTCAGCTTTTCACTATATTTATAAAAAGACTTAGATGAAGGAACAGAGAGCCGTTTATCTAAGTTTGCTGATGGCACCAAGTTAGGTGGCACAGTAATTAGTGTAGATGGGAGCAGAATGTTGCAAAGGGACATTGATAGATTAAGTGAGTTTTTTTAAATTCGTTCATGGGATGTGTTCGGCGCTGGAAAGGCCAGCATTTATTGCCCATCCCTAGTTGCCCTTGAGAAGGTGGTGGTGAGCCGCCTTGAACCGCTGCAGTCCGTGTGGTGAAGGTACTCCCACAGTGCTGTTAGAGAGGGAGTTCCAGGATTTTGACCCAGCGACAATGAAGGATCAGCGATATACTTCCAAGTCAGGATGGTGTGTGACTTGGAGGGGAACTTGGAGGTGGCGGTGTTCCCATGCGCCTGCTGCCCTTGTCCTTCTAGGTGGAAGAGGTCGCGGGTTTGGGAGGTGCTGCCGAAGAAGCCTTGGAGAGTTGCTGCAGTGCATCTTGTAGATGGTACACACTGCAGCCACAGTACGCCGGTGGTGGAGGGAGTGAATGTTTAAGGTGGTGGATGGGGCGCCAATCAAGTGGGCTGCTTTGTCCTGGATGGTGTCGAGCTTCTTGAGTGTTGTTGGAGTTGCACTCATCCAGGCAAGTGGAGAATATTCCATCACATTCCTTACTTGTGCCTTGTAGATGGTGGACAGGCTTTGGGGAGTCAGGAGGTGAGACACTCGCCGCAGAATACCCAGCCTCTGACCGGCTCTTGTTGCCACAGTATTTATGTGGCTGGTCCAGTTAAGTTTCTGGTCAAAGGTGACCCCCAGCTTGTTGTTGGTGGGAGATTCAGCGATGGTAATGACGTTGAATGTTAAGGGGCGGTGGTTAGACTCTCGCTTGTTGGAGGTAGTCATTGCCTGGCACTACTGTGGTGCGAATGTTACCTGCCACTTATCAGCCCAGGCCTGAATGTCATCCAGGTATAAAAACAGAAAATGCTGGAAATACTTAGCAGGTCAGGCAGCATCTGTGGAGAGAGAAACAGAGTAAACGTTTCAGGTCGATGACCCTTCGTCAGAACTGGAGAAAAGCTGGAGATGGAACAGGTTTTTAAGCAAGTGCAGGGGAAGGGAAATGGGGGAGGGGAGGAAAGAACAAAAGGGAAGGTCTGTGATAGGATGGAAGGCAGGAGAGATTAAGAGACATTGAGAGATATTAAGAGATGGTGCAAGGCAAAAGGAGATGGTTATGGGATAAGTTAAGAAACAAAAGATGGCTCTAGATGAAGTGTAAATGGCACTGGCAGAATGATCAACAGCTGCCATGTGAGAGAGAAAAAAAAATGGGGAAAAAAGGTCTTGTTGCATGCGGGCATGGACTGCTTCATTATCTGAGGAGTTGCAAATGGTGCTGAACACTGAGCAGTCATCAGCGAACATCCCCATTTCTGACCTTATGTTGGAGGGAAGGTTATTGATGAAGCAGCTGAAGATGGTTGGGCCTAGGACACTGCCCTGAGGAACTTCTGCAGCGACGTCCTGGGGCTGAGATGATTGACCTTCAACCACCACAACGATCTTCCTTTGTGCTCAGTATGACTCCAGCCAGTTTGCTGATGACACTCAAGTTAGGTGGCACAGTACATAGTGTAGATGGGAGCAGAAAGTTGCAAAGGGACATTGATAGATTAAGTGAGTGGGCAAAACTGACAGATGGAGTTCAATGTAGGAAAATGTGAGGTCATGCACTCTGGACCTAAGAAAGATCGATCAGTGTATTTTCTAAATGGCGAGAAGCTAGGAGCTGTGCATGAGCAGAGAGGTTTACGGGTCCATGTAGAGAATGATCACTAAAAGCTAGTGGACAGGTACAAAAAATTGTTTAATAAAGGCTGGTGGACTGTTGGCCTTTATCTCGGGGGCTGGAGTACAAAGGGGTGGAAGTGATGCTTCAGTTGTCCAGAGCTCTGGTCAGACCCCATCTGGAGAATCGCGTTCAGTTCTGGGCACTGATCCTCGGGAAGGATAGATTGGCCTTGAAGGGGGAGCAGCGCAGATTCACCAGAATGATCACAGGAATCACAGGAACCTCACAGTATAGATAGAGGCCATTTTTGGCCCATCGAGCCTGCACCGACACATATCCCACCCAATCCCCGTAACCCCTGCACCAACACATATCCCACCCTATCCCCATAACCCCACGTATTTAATCCCCCTAACACTAAGGGTCAATTTTTATCATAGCCAATCAACCTAACCCGCACATCTTTGGACTGTGGGAGGAAACCGGAGCACCCGGAGAAAACCCACGCAAACACGGGGAGAATGTGCAAACTCCACACAGACAGTCACCCGAGGCTGGATTCGAACCCGGGTCTCTGGCGCTGTGAGGCAACAGTGCTAACCACTATGCCACCGTGCTGCCCGGGGCTAAAAGGGTTAAATTATGAGGACAGGTTGCATAGACTAGGCTTGTATTCCCTTGAGTATAGAAGATTAAAGGGTGATCTAATGGAGGTTTTTAAGGTGATTAAAGGATTCAATAGGGTAGAGAGAGAGAAACTATTTCCTCTGATGGGGAGAGTCCCTTAAAATCCCTTAATGTCAGAGCCAGGCCATTCCAGGCTGATATCGGAATAAAGAAAGACTTGCATTTATAGAGCGCCTTTCACGCCCTCAGGACATCCCAAAGCGCTTTACAGCTAATGAAGTACTTTTGAAGTGTAGTACTGTGGGAAACACGACAGTCTATTTGTGCACAGCAAGCTCCCACAAACAGCACTGTGATAATGACCAGATAATCTGTTTTAGGTGTTGATTGAGGGATAAATATTAGCCAGGACACCCGGGATAATGCCCCTGCTCTTCTACGAAATAATGCCATGGGATCTTTAACGTCCACCTGAGCGAGAGCAGACGGGGCCTCAGTTTAACATCTCATCCGAAAGACGGCACCTCCGACAGTGCAGCTCTCCCTTAGCACTGCACTGGAGTGTCAGCCTAGATTTATGCGCTCAAGCCTCTGGAGGTTCAGAAGGTATACGGGATACTTGCCTTTATTTGCCGAGGCATAGAATATAAGAGCAGGGAGGTTATGCTTGAACTGTATAAAACACTAGTTAGGCCACAGCTAGGGTACCTCGTACAGTTCTGGTCACCACGTTACAGGAAAGATGTGATTGCACTAGAGCGGGTGCAGAGATTTACGAAGATGTTGCCTGGTGTTGTGGAGTATTTTAAACCAACACTCGACACAAGGTTTTAGGTCGATAGTCAAGTTGTCTTTATTGCACCGGTGGGGAGACAGTCTGCTCTGTCTTAGCCAGACTTTTTCCAAATTGGTACAGCAAACACTACATTTTTATACATTACAACACATATGTCCAGCTCATTCAAAATTAATCCTGCCACCTGATTGGACCTTGGCCCGCATGCATCTTCCCTGATTGGTTGCCTATGCCGCGTTACATTAAAGTACCGCCTTTATTACCGGAAAAGTATATGTCTGTTATCCCCCAAGCTGTTGTTACACCTATGACCTTTGTTTATGCCAGTTGGGGTCTCACCAACATTGTACTTCTGACTCGTTGTCCTCCTTTCCTGCCTCTCTCGGCCTCTTTACTTCCAACTCATTGTTTTACTTTCCTGCCAGAACAGAACTTACATCCTCTTAGGCCTCTTATGGTTTCCACATCCGACTATGTTATCAACTTAGAAAAAGCTTACTACTGAGATTATTGTCTTTATTACACCATTCAGTGAAACTGCCAGTGATGTCCGTTTAACTCTTTCCCCACTGCAATCCCCCCTTTTGGTACTTGGCCCTTGCCCAAGTTAAACCGCATGTATAAGCATCGCTGTGCCTCCTGCCCCATGCGGTGATCAGGCGCTGGTTCAGGAGGCCCTGCATACCCATCATGTTTAGAGCAAACTTGTGTTCTCCAACTCTTTCCGAATCGCTTTAGCTCTTTGTTTGGTCTGTTTCTTTTTACAAGCGTTGCATGCTGCTATTCCCCATCCTATGGCCATGACTAACTGTACTATCACTAATATATGAGAAATGATGCGGATCCATGGGTGTATGTTGACATTCATTCCCCAATCCCACAGCTTCCCATACCACGGGATTTCCTGTAGCTCTACCTCTATGTCCCTTTCTAATTCCCCAAGATTCCTTTGCAACACTATGTATTGTTTCACCATCTTACTTAAATCTTCTTTCATTTCTTGCAGATCCTCTTCCAGGCGGGGTATTGGGGCCCCTACTGGATCTTCATAATTAACCAACTCATCCTTTAGACTATCTGGCACATTTAGTTTTATCTCCTCTCTTGAATGAATGTACATACACCAATCTGGTGTGTCCAATTGTCACCGGGATCTTTGGCGTAAAGCAAAAGTTAGGCATTGTGATTGTTACTATATTGGTACTCAGTCTCTGTGGTGGCTATACAATACTCCCCTTCGCCTCTATATCCCGAGCAGGTGTGATGGTGATCAACATGTGATAATTCCAACACACACCCCTCTGTCTTATTACAGCCGCACTCATCCTTAGGGCCTTCTCCTACCGGATGTGGGCATATCGTAAGCGTGTCTTTCCCGTGGCATCGTTTAGGGAGACTCCTCTCATAGTACCATTCTTCCTGATGGCATAGGTATCAATTGGATAGTATTGGAGGTATGTCTCACCCCTCACTGTGCCTATGTTTGTTACCTGGTACTGTGGGTATGGAGTCATGTCTAGTCCCACCACTGGTATCAGGAGTACCATGCCTATCATTACTGTCACTTCTGCTTTACATTTTTGTATCACTGGATATACTCTGGTCATCCCTTTGAGGGTACAAGCACTCAGAGGGCCTGGATTATGGCTCAGGCCATAGAGCTGTGTGCTGTTAATCCAGTCTGGTACCTCGCCTCACTGTATCTGTGCCAGATTACGTTTTAACTGTCCGGTGATCCATTGGCCAGAGGCATGACACAAGCCTCTCCCTACCCTGTCTTTTGCCTGTTCCTCATCTCTATGGTTTAGTTTGTTGATAATGCTAGCATGGTCCTCTATAACCTTGATTCCCTCGAGTAATTTCCTTATCGTATGTCCTCCCAACTCTGGACTCCTTGTATATCTAGGGAATTAATGAATGATGTCCCTGTGTTTATTCCCGTGAGTATATCGGTTCCTAAGCTCCTCTTAATCCTTTGGTGGAATGCAGCATGTCCCCTAAAATTAGTAGCCCCTGTCGCATCAGCAGCTTGGTTAATTACATTCTTTATCATATATGCATACAATTCTCTAGTTTTGGTCAATCTTTCACAGTATCCTGGCCATTGTAACATGGTTAAGTTCATTAGCATCGGTACAATTTCATGTCTCACGTTATCATACAATTGTTCTCCCTCGGTAAATAATACTAGTCCATTCATAGGTCCAGGTTTCATATCTGGACATTGTAGCATCCTCGGTTCGCTTGTCTCTTCTTTCTGTGTATTGGGAGCTGTGGATGAGACTCCGAATGTGATTGTTCCATTAAAACATGGTGCTTCCTCATCATGTACTTGTCGTGTAATGTGGGATGTCCCTTCGCTTATTTCGTGTCCCAGCAGTAATCCCACCTTCATGGTGAAGTTTCCCTGTAAATTAAGCAGAAGCCTGGTCGTCACCAGAGGTTAGTTTATCTCCGGTGTTTATTCCATTGTTCCTGTGGGATTTAAGATCAGGTGGGTTATTGCTTTATTGTTTTAATTGGGTTCAATGTTTCCATCTTCCCTTTCCCCTCATATCTATACATGCGCACGTATCGCTGGTCATGATAACCTCAAATTGCCCAGTCCATCTAGGTGAGAATCCCGATCTCTCTGGCAATATTTTAACAAATACCCGCTCGCCCACCTTGGGTAGGAGCTCTAAGGACTTAACGTGGTCCCATCACATCGACGTTGTAACCAAGAAGGCATGCCAACGCCTGTTCTTCCTCAGGAGACTGAAGAAATTTGGAATGGCCCCCCAGATTCTCACCAACTTCTACCGGTGCACCATCGAGAGTATCCTGTCCGGCTGCATCACTACCTGGTATGGCAACTGCACCGCCACAGACCGCAAGGCTCTACAGATTGTAGTGAAAGCTGCACAACACACTATAGGAATTAAACTACCTGCTGTGCAGGATATCTACCCCGAGAGGTGCCAGGGGAAGGCCCTGAGAACCATTAAAGACGCGAGCCACCCCAGCCACAACCTCTTCGCCCTGCTCCCATCCGGTAAGAGATACCGAAGCATACGGTCTCGTACCAGCAGGTTTCGAAACAGCTTCTACCCCCAGGCCATAAGACTCATGAACGATTAATTTATTATTTATTACTGTTTTATTTATTATTACTGTCTTTTTCTATTAGTATTTTTATCATTGTTATGCCATATTTATTCCAATGTTGGGAGGACTTGTAAAAATCAACATTTCATTGTGCAGTACACATGTCTGCTGCATATATGACAAATAAAAAATTGAATTGAGGCCCCCTGCTTCTGTATATTTTTATCTCTGAAGTCTTACTGTTCTTTAACTTCTTGTTTGAGCTCCTTCAATTGATTATCCAATGTTTGTACGTATTTCCTAATTTTATCTTTTAAGGGTCCTAGTCTCTCGCTACCAGATGCTACTTCTTCCGGCAGACACATTGCTCGTCCAGTCATGAGTTCATATGGTGTCAGTCCGGTCACTCTGTTTGCGGTGGCTCTCAGTCTCATCAGGATACACGGAAGGACATCCACCCATCCCTGTCCGGTTTTGGCTATGGCCTTACTTAAGGCTATTTTCAGGGTTCTGTTCATTCGCTCTACCATGCCTGAGCTTTGAGGATGATAGGGGATATGGAACTTCTGTCTTACTCCCAGTAACTTACAAGCTTCTTTCATTACCCTTCCCGTAAAGTGGGTACCTTGATCTGAATCTATTTGCAACAGGACCCCCCATCTCGGTATCACGTCGTATGCAAATATTCGGGCCACAGTCTGAGCACTACCGTCTCTGGTGGGGAATGCTTCCACCCACCTTGTAAACTGGTCTAAGATCACTAGGCAGTATTTCTTCCCTCTACTGTTAGGTAGGGGGTCCAGTAAAGTCTATCTGGAGGTTTTCCCAGGGGCCTTTGGGTCGTGGCTGGTGGGCCATTCTAACCTTTATGGGCCTGCCTAGGTTGTGTTGTCCACAGATGATGCAGCGTCTGCAGTATCTTGCCACATCTTGTCCCATTCCACTCCACCACCAATCCATACTTAGCCTACCTATCATGCCATTCCACCCCCCATGGTCTGGCTCATGGTATATTTTCAACAAATTCTCCCGAATACAACGAGGGGCTACCACCCTGTGATCCCTTTTCCATATTCCATCTCTACCTTTGGCTGCGCCTCTCTTTGTCCACTGCTTCTGCTCCTCCATTTCGGTCTCCTCTTGGATTCTTTTAATGTTCACTTCCTCTGCTGTTATTCTACCTGCTGCTATTGGTGTAGGCATCTCTGTGTCCGCTGCTGCTCTTGCTGCCTGATCAGCTAACATATTTCCTTTTTGTTGCTCGCTCACTATCTTGCGGTGTGCCTTTATTTTAATCACTGCTACCTCTTCTGCTCCTTTTACCGCTTTCATTAGGTCTCTCACTACTTCTTCATGCTGTATTTGTCCTCCGGAAGTTACATATCCTCTCCTATTCCACGCTATCATATAATCATGTACTACCCCAAACGCATATCTACTGTCTGTATATATATTTACTCGTTTACCCTTTGCCAAATTCAATGCTTCCATGAGAACCACTAGTTCTGCTATCTGCACTGAGGTTCCTCACTCAAGCCCTCCCTTTGCAACTGTTTCTCCGTTCTCGGATACTTCTGCCCAACCGTGTGTGGCTCCCCATTTATATATCGGCAAGATCCGTCTACATAAAAAGTATTTTCGGGATTTTCAAGGGGCGATTCTGATACGGTTCCTTTGACCTCTTCTTCAAATACTAACTGACACTCGTGTGCCTCACCCTCTGATAGCATTCCCTCTGCGGGATTGACTCTATGTTCCCTTATAATCTGGACTGATCTGTCCTTGGGTATCAATACTGCTTCCCAAGCCGCCCTCCTTCTGTCTGATACAGCCTTCATTTTACCTGTGTTTAGCAGGTCCACACTGTGTTTTGTGTGTGTAATATCAGCTGTCCTGACATAGTGACGGGCTCGCATATCCGCACCGCCCATGCGGCGCAGTCGAGGGCCGCCACGCATCTCGCCATTCCTTTAGCCACGGGGGTTTGTTGGGTGGAGTAATAGGCAATTGGCTTCATATCTCCCCCGTACTCTTGGGTGACTACAGCGTTATAGAAGTTCCCGTCTATACTATAGTATATATGGAATGGTTTGACTATACTGGAAACTTTATGATATCCGGCACCGACGGGACCGGCGTGTTGCCGATCTATCAAAATTGCCGGACATACAAAGTTAATGTTGAAGCATATGGAGGTTTTCATCTCCGTATCTGACAACAAACACTGTTGCTTAGCAACAGCTTATAAAGAGTCGGCTGCAGCTGCAAGCGTCTGTAGCTGAAGCTGTTGCTATAGCTATTGACCTTGCAGTGGCTGACTGGGGGAAAAAAAAGAACGAGACCTAAAAAAACTTACAGAAAACGGCTCCTGATTTTTGCCGTTAGATCGAGTATTCCGGACATACAACCTCAGGATAAACCAAAGTTTCCTGTATTTGGCAATCCTAGTGCAGGTGCGGACGTCAGGGCTGCTTTTAATTTTGCGTAAGCCTTGTCCTGCTCCGATTCCCATTCTATCTTATCAGTGGCGGGTCTCCCTCCTTTAACTAACCGTTGAATCGGCTCTGCTTTCCCTGGAAAGTCTGATATAAAATTCCTGCAGTAGTTAAACAGTCCCAACACTTTCCTCACTCCCCGGACGGTCACTGGCCTTGGCATGTCTTTTATGGCTGCCTTTCGTTCCTGCGGGAGTGCCTTATACCCCTGGCTCATTTCGTGCCCCAGATACTTTACTTTGGACAGTCCAACCTGTGCCTTTTTGGGGTCCAAATTAAAGCCAGCTTTCTTAAGTGTCTGGAGGGTGGCTAGTACTGCTCCCATGTGTCCTTTGCCATCCTCTGATGCAATCATTATGTCATCGACATATTGGAGTAGGGCGCTCTGGTATTTTGATAGATCTAACTCATCGAGGGCTTGACTCAGTACACGGTGGAATATATTTGGACTGTTGTGGAACCCCTGCGGGACCCTGGTCCATGTATCCTGTCTATCCCCGACAGTAAAGGCGAATTTCCCTTGTGATTCCTCTGCCAGTGGTATGGACCAGAACCCGTTCGCTGTATCCAAGACTGTAAATATCTTAAAGTCTGGTTTCAGACCATTAAATATCTTATTCAATGCGGTCTACACAAATTTACACCAACCAGAATTTCACGGGGCCACAATAAAAGTCTGGTTTTAATAGGTTAATTAACCTCATAACTCCAATCCAATCCAGATCAATTTTTTTTAACTAACCAGTATCACTTGGAAAAGAAAGAAACCATAGCTTCATTTTCTTCCAGGCACATTGGCAACTGTGACTTCAAGGCTGAAGCTTATCTTTTGTAAAACAATTAACAAACTTAAAACAACACTTTTAATCTGTTTCATTTCCTGCCTTTTTTTCTCAGTTCTGAAGAAGGGTTTCGACCTGAAACATTGACTCTGTTTCTCTCTCCATAGATGTTGCCGGGCCTGCTGAGTTTTTCCAGCATCTTCTGTTGTTATTTAAAACAACACACACTTGTCCATCATTCAAGACAAGTCTTCAAAGGGTTAAACAGCTTTTAGCTCTCTGTACAAAAGAGTGGGTGGAGCTAAAACAAACACAACAGACACTTTCTTTCAAAGACAGAAAACTTCCACACTTTTAACACACACTTTCACACAAACTGAGATCCCAGCATTCCTTTTAAGATTCCTTTCACTCAGCAAATCCTGGATTTTACTTGTTTTGGACAGAAACTGATAGCATCTGTGTCGATAAAACTTTAATTTTTTTCCTTATTCCCTTCCTTAAATTACTGGTACTCGGGTACAATTTTGGCTCCCGTTTTTGGTCCTAATTCGAGTACGTCTACTCAACTCATAATATGCGCGAGCCACTAATATGATGGCCTTTTCTTCCTTTAATTTTGTTTCTTTAGCCCACCATTCTCTTTGTTTTACCAGTGGGTCGTTCAGTTGCCAATCGTTTTTAACCATTTTGTCAATTAATCTTTTTTGTCAGAGACCCCACCGGTCCCCACTCGAGTTTTCCACTTCCCATGGTTAATTGTTGTCAGCGGTACATCCCTTACTTTACTCTCGCAGAGTGAGATGGTACTTGCAACCGCAGTTGTCAGAGGTATCTTTCTTGCTTTACTCTTGCAGAGTGAGACGGCACTTGCAACAATTTTGTTCTGGCGATTTGTTGTCAGAGATATGCTTAGTACTACTTGCAACTGGCGTTGTCAGAGGTATGCTTAAACTTTCTGCACTACTTGCAACTCAAGTTGTCAGAGGTATGCTTTAGACTTTTACTCCAAAGTTAATGCACTACTTGCAACTCATACCACGCCTATACTTCCGCGTGTTTCATTCTAACCCCAAGACCGCTTGACTTATCGATTCAAACCTTTTAGTTCTTTGATTCCAAAGGGGGCGGTGGACACGAGACGGTGTTGCCTTGCCCTAACTGTACGTGGTAATTAAAAGTACTCACGTTTTTGGCTCAGCTTCACTCGCCCGTGCCTCCCGTCCGTGTGGATCCTGTTCATGATGCCAATTGTTGTGGAGTATTTTAAACCAACACTCGACACAAGGTTTTAGATCGATAGTCAAGTTGTCTTTATTGCACCGGTGGGGAAACAGTCTGCTCTGCCTTAGCCAGACTTTTCCAAATTGGTACAGCAAACACCACACTCTTATACATTACAATACACATGTCAAACTTCATTCTTGCCACCTGATTGGACCTTGGCCCGCATGCATCTTCACTGATTGGTTGCCTATGCCGCGTTATATTAAAGTACCGCCTTTATTATCGGGCGTTATCCCTCAAGCTGCTGTTGCACCTATGACCTTTGTTTATGCCAAATGGGGTCTCATCAACATTGTACTTCTGACTCATTGTCCTTCTTTCCTGCCTCTCTAGGTCTCTTTTACTTCCAACTCATTGTTTTACTTTCCTGCCAGAACAGAACTTACATCCTCTTAGGCCTCTTATGGTTTCCACATCTGACTATGTTATCAACTTAGAAAAAGCTTACTACTGCAAAAGGTCTATTAGATTATTGTCTTTATTACACCATTCAGTGAAACTGCCAGCGATGTCAGTTTAACTCTTTCCCCACTGCACCTGGGCTGGGGAATTTTAGCTATGAGGAAAGATTGGTTAGGCTGGGGGTTGTTTTCTTTGGAACAGAGGAGGCTGAGGGGGGGACCTAATTGAAGTGTACAAAGTTACGAGGGACCTAGATAGAGTGGATAGGAAGGACCAACTTCCCCTAGCAGAAGGGTCAATTCCAGGGGGCATAGATTTAAAGTAATTGGTTGGAGGTTTAGAGGGGATTTGAGGAGAAATGTTTTCACCCAGAGGGTGGTGGGGGTCTGGAACTCACTGCCTGAAAGGGTGGTAAAGACAGAGACCCTCATCACATTTAAAAAGTACTTGGATATGCACTTGAAGTGCCGTAACCTACAAGGCTACGGACCAAGTGCTGGAAAGTGGGCTTAGGGTGATTAGCTCTTTGTCGGCCGGCGCGGACAAGATGACCTCCTTCCATGCTGTAAATTTTTATGATTCTATGGAGTGGGACTTGAACCCACAACCTTCTGACTCATAATATCAGGAAGCACTTCTTCACATAGAGGGTAGTGCAAATCTGGAATTCTCTCCCCCAAAAAGATGTTGAGGCTGGAGAGGACCAATTGAAAATTTCAAGACTGAGATTGCTAGATTTTTTTGCACGACAAGGCCTTTAAGGGTTATGGAACCAAGGCGGGTAGATGGAGTTAAGATACAGAGCAGCCATGATCTAATTGAATGCAGGATAAGGTTGCAAGGGCTGAATGGCCTCCTCCTGTTCCTATGCTGGTGTGAAGGATAAGGGACTGTGTTAGATCCGTGATTCTGAGAGTATGATGTTTTCAAATAACTACACGGAGGCTGTAACTTAACAATCAACAGGTGTTTACTGGAGTAGGGTAGTCTCAAGACTGGGGGTACAGAGGCATGCTCAAGGCTTATATACAGGTGTGGTCACTGCCGGTACTACAGTATACAGGAGCTGTAAAAGTAGTTCTCTCTTAAAGGTACATACACTACAATTCCTCCCCTTTTAGATTAACAGTACCCATAATATTCAAATAACAATTCACACTTTAACATGCACATTAAACAAAAATAGTCCATTTATAGATTCAGTCTTTGGGGCGGCTTCCTGATCCTTTCTGTATAGCGCCTTTCCTGAGGTTCTTGTTCTTGGTGCGGAGGCGATTCTGGCCGCTTTTCGTCAGTTAGTTCATCAGTTTCCACTGCTACTGGTTCTGAGGTAGATGCTACCGGTATGTCGGGTTCATCCCCAGGTACTCGAGACATGGGGTTGACTCGTTCCTGTGACGCTAAGAACTGATCGACGTGGCGTCTCACAATGTTCTCCCCGACATCCACTGTGTACATTAATGGCCCCTGCCTTGTGCATATCATTCCGGGTTGCCATTTCTCTGTTCGGTAGTCACGAGCCAAGACTGGTTGTCCTACATTGAAGCTCCTTGTCGGCTTCTCATTGATGCACGGTGGCATAGTGGTTAGCACTGTTGCCTCACAGCGCCAGGGACCCGGGTTCAAATCCGGCCTCGGGTGACTGTCTGTGTGGAGTTTGCACATTCTCCCCGTGTTTGCGTGGGTTTCCTCCGGGTGCTCCGGTTTCCTCCCACAGTCCAAAGATGTGCGGGTTAGGTTGATTGGCCATGATAAAAAATTGGCCCTTAGTGTTAGGGGGGATTAAATATGCGGGGTTACGGGGATAGGGCTTGGGTGGGATGGCTGTCGGTGTAGGGACCGGGTGCTAGGGTTTGGATGATCAGCCATGATCTCGTTGAATGGCGGAGCAGGCTCGAATGGCCGACTCCTGCTCCTATCTTCTATGTTTCTATCTGCTGGAATTGTTTATCCTCAACATTTCTTCGCACATTTGGTCTCAGCAAATCCAGACGAGATCTCAACCTTCGGTTAAAGAACATCATGGCCGGGGTCTGGTTGGTAACTGCATGTGTCGCATTTCTGTAGGCTAATAGGAAATTGTCCACCTTATGCTGTAGTGGAATTTCATCGTCGCACATGGCCTTTATCGCCTTTTTAAAGGTTTGTACAAACCTCTCAGCCAATCCTTTTGTGGCTGGATGATACGGGGTGGATGTGTAATGCCTTACCCCATTCCTTTACATAAATTTCCGAAACTCTTCGTACACAAACTGTGGTCCATTATCAGAGCAAATCTGCTCTGGCAAGCCGTTCCTGGCAAATATGGTCCGTAGGACTGCAATCGTTTTCTCTGTAGTGGTTGAGGACATTTTTATCACCTCAGGCCATTTCGAGTGAGCATCCACTGCTATTAAGAACATTGAGTCCATGAATGGACCAGCAAAATCAATATGCACCCGTTGCCATGGAGAGGAGAGCCACTCCCATGGGTGTAGAGGGGCATGTGGTGGTGCATTTTGGACCTTCTGGCATCCTGAGCAGCTCTTGGTTAGGTCCTCGATTTGTTGATCGATCCCCGGCCACCACACATAAGCCCCAGCAAGGCTTTTCATTTTCACCCCTCCCAGATGACCTTCATGAAGCTCATTTAGCACTCTCTCCCTTAACTTGGGTGGAATTACCACTCAGGATCCACACATCACTGTCCCCTGGCATACTGACAGCTGTTCTCTTCTGGATGAAAATGCTGGCAACAGTGAGTCGCCATGTGTTGGCCATCCCCTCACCGTCAAATCATATACCCGAGACAGTGTCGGATCATTGCGGGTCTCCTTCTCTATATCCGTGTTAGTTACTGGCAATCGTTCAATTATGGACGAATAAAATATCTCGATAGGGTCCACTGCTGGTGCTTCCTCCACAGTAGGCAGTGGCAAGCGTGATAGCCCATCAGCGTTTCCATGCTGTTTCGTGCCTTTATATTCTATCTATTTCATATTGGTTCGCCCCTAGAAAAAGGGACCATCTTTGTAACCGTTGTGCAGTCATCACCGGAACGCCCTTCTTTGGATTAAAGATGGAGACAAGTGGTTGGTGGTCAGTCAGCAAGGTGAACTTCTGCCCATGCAGATAGTGGTTGAATTTTTTTACTCCCCATACTAGGCTGAGGGCCTCCCTGTCAATCTGGGCGTAGTTGCGCTCGGCTGAGGTTAGTGACCAAGACGCAAAGGCTCCTGGCCTCTCCAACCCGTCTGGGAATTTGTGCGACAGCACCGCTCCAATACCGTAGGGTGATGCATCACATGCCAAACGAATTGGTAGTGCTGGGTTGAAATGGGCCAACACCTCTTTTGATGTGATCAATTCTTTGCACTTCTGGAAAGCTCGTTTATGTTCGTCATTCCACTTCCATGGTACCCCTGTTTGCAGTAGGGTGTTCAGTGGGTGTAATACCGTAGACAAATTTGGCAAGAACTTATGGTAGTAGTTTACCAGCCCAAGGAACGACCTCAGTTGTGACACATTTTCCGGTGCTGGAGCCTTGACTACTGCCTCAATCTTTTCAGGGGACTTATGTAACCCCTCTTCATCGATAACGTGGCCACAATACGAGATCTGCTTCTGGAAAAACTCGCATTTGTGGCGATTAGCTCGTAGCCCATATTCCTTTAATCTAGTGAGCACCTTCTCCAGGTTGGCGAGGTGATCACTGTCATTTTCGCCCGTGACCGGGATGTCGTCCAAATAACACTGGGTCCCTGGAATCCCTTGCAGGACTTGATCCATCGCCCTTTGCCAAATAGCCGGAGCCGATGCTACCCCGAACACCAGCCGGTTGTATTGGTAGAGACCTTTATGAGTGTTGATCGTGAGGTATTGTTTCGAGGCTTCTTCTACCTCCATTTGCAAGTACGCCTGGGCTAGATCAATTTTGGTGAAGCGTTTACCTCCAGATAGCGAGGCAAAAATATCCTTAATTCATGGAAGCGGATATTGTACCGTGTGAAGGACTGGGTTCACTGTCACCTTAAAATCCCCACAGATGCGGACCTTCTTTGGTTCCCCAGGCGTATTACTCAACGACCTCTTCATTACAGGAATGATGGGTGTAGCCCACTCGCTCCAGTCTACTTTGGACAGTACTCCTGAACGTTCCAACCCTTCCAGCTCTGCTTCGACGGCTGGTCTGATCGCATAAGGCACTGGTCTGGCCTTAAGAAACTTTGGGCTTGCATTTTCCTCTATTTTAATCGTCGCTGTTATGCCTTTTAGTGTTCCGAGTCCCTCCTGGAACACTTCTTTTGCGTCAGTTAGCATTTTTGACAGTCGTCCAGGTGTGACGTCGTCATCCTTTTTGGCCTCAACCTTCAGTGCCTGTATGGAATGTCAATCTAATTGTATCTTCCGGATCCATTCACGTCCTAGTAGTGGTGGTCCTCCATCTGGCAATACATATAGGTCCATTTTAGGTATTTCCTGGCCTTTGTATATCACTTTCACCCTTATTTTTCCTTTGGGGTAGACTTTTTGCCCCGTGTACGTCTTCAAGACAATCTCTGTAGCTTTCAAGGGTATGTGTGAAAATAGCCGCTTGTAGTCCCTTTGGTTTATGACTGTTAGGGCTGATCTTGTGTCCAATTCCATTTTCACTTGGACTCCGTCTATCTTGAGTGTGACCCAGATAGTCTGGTGATCCTCCATTTTGGTTACCTTATGTAGTTTCAGACAACCCAGCTCCTTGCTTCCGGAGTCTGTATCACTTTTCTGTTCGTCTGAACTACTGTCCATCACCTTATGTACCTTTTTGTACTTCTCCTGTGGAGATTTCTTGCTGTTGGTTTTCTTCCCTGACCTGCAGACTCTTGCTATGTGCCCTGCTTTTCCACACTGTCTGCACACTTGGTCCTTGATCCAACAATCCTTCTGGTCGTGTGTTGTTCTGCCGCAGCGATAACACTTCCCTGTTCCATATGACATTTCATTGGTGCCATATTCTTGTGGTCTCCGTTGTATCTCTGCAGCGCCCCTTGCGGCTGCTTCGTGTGATACTGCTATGCTGAAAGCCTTGTCCAGCGTAAGATCCTTTTCTGATAGAAGCCGTTTCTGGGTTCCTTCACTTTGAAGCCCACACACAAACTTGTCCCTTAACGTATCTGCTAGTCCCACTCCAAACTGGCAGTGTTTCGATAGCTTGCGCAGTTCCGTTAAGTACTCATCATTACTTTCGTCTTCATGCTGGTTCCGTTTGTGGAACTTAAATCTTTCTGCTATCAGCAGCGGTGTGGGGTTTAAGTGGTCCTGTAGGATTTCTACTATGCTTCCGAAATTCTTATCCACGGGCTTCTCTGGGGTTATTAGGTTTCGCAGTAAGCCATAAGTTTTTGCACCCATGGAATTTAACAAAACCAGTGCTTTCCTAGCATCTGGCACTTCATTCGCCCTGCAGTACACCTCAATGCGTTCCACATATGTCGCCTAATCTTCAACTTCATTGTCGAACGCAGAGATACTGCCACTCTTCGGCATCCCTGGGTGTGATTTAACTGTCAAAAAATGGCGTCTGCCGCACTCTCCCTTCTTCTCCGCTGGCACAAAATGGCGTCTCCCGTGCTTTCCTTTCTTCCCGCGCTCGCCCTTCTTCTCTGCTGCGGCTTCTAAAAATGGCGTCTCCCGTGCTCTCCCTTCTTCTCCGCGGCTCAATGGTGTCTCCCGCGCTCTCCCTTCTTTTCCCCGCAGAAGCTGTTCAGCCCTTGAGCCCTGGCTGTGCTCTGCGCCTTCCCCTATGCGCCTTTCCCGTTTCCGCCGCTCGGTCCTGAACCCGGCTGCTGCTTTACCCTCTCTCTCTCTCTGTTTTTCTTTTTCCTCGACGCCGCTCGGTTTTCAACTCCCGGCTGCGCCCTGTGCGCTTCACCCTCTCTCTTCCCCGTCGACGCTGCTCGGCTTTTTCTCTGCCGTCGGTCGGCTCCAGCCGCCGCTGTCCAGGAAGGGTCTGCGCTGTACCTGTTGTCAGTCTGTTGCTGGATCGTCGTGGCTGGGGAACCAAGCCCGGCTCTCAACAGCCTCCCCTGCGATGTTCACTCTCTGCCGGACGACTGGGCAGTTGCTTGTGGTCGACGCCCGTGCTTCTGGCCTCGACTTTCTTCCACCGCCACCCCGGAGCGAATCCTTGAAGGGAAATGCAGAGTTGCAGGTAGATTCGAATCGACACTCGTCGCCACTGTTAGATCCGTGATTCTGAGAATATGATGTTTTCAAATAACTACACGGAGGCTGTAACTTAACAATCAACAGGTGTTTACTGGAGTAGGGTAGTCTCAAGACTGGGGGTACAGAGGCATGCTCAAGGCTTATATACAGGTGTGGTCACTGCCACTACAGTATACAGGAGCTGTAAAAGTAGTTCTCTCTTAAAGGTACATGCACTACAGACTGGTTTAAATTTTCATCTAATGTAATGCCCATCTAATGATCAATGCAGCCTGCGCCGTCACGATTGACGTGAGCTCTGGTCCAATGGGAAGCGGGAGGAAGCTGCGGGAGCTGGAGCCAATCGCGAGTGGGGAGGAGGCGGGACCTCCGCCAGCCACTCGGGTGGATCCGGACCCTGCAGTTATCTCTTTGTTTGAAGCGTTGGAGGAGCAGGTTCGGTCTGGGCAAAGGGTCGAGAGTGTGTTTTTTCCCCCCTCCTTTTTGTCTTTTACAGATTTAAAAAAAATATATAAATATTTTGCAAACGATTTTTAAAGAATTGATTAATTTTTTTGTGTTGAAGAAAACGACCTTTTGTGAGTAAGACATCTTGTGTTTTATTTGGTTGCAATTTTAATTATTGGAATGATGAATCCCGTTAGGCCTTCCCAGATTCTGCACGGTGCAAATGCACCCCGAGGACCTTGGCTGTGCATTCAGTCTAAAAACCGTATTTGGTTGCAATTTTATTACTGGAATGAAATCGTCTCCCGTTGAGGCCTGCCCACAATCTGCAACGGTGCCAATGCACCCCGAGGACTTTGGCTGTGCAGTCAGTCTAAAAATAAAATAAATGAAAGTAAAGAATCCCCTCCCCCAAATCCCCTGCAGACAATGAGGGAGACTTGGAGCTGCTTCCTTCGCCGCTCCTGCCCCTTCCAGCCCCGCCATTGGCTGGAGCTCCAGCGGCTGCGCTCCTCATTGGCCCGCGGCTCATGTCAATCACGGCTGGACCCCCGGGGGAGGAGGTGACTGACATCATGTCGGGTTAATGCAAGAACTTCAGCTCTTTAGAATTAAGGGGCCGGAACTGTTGCCGGGAAATAGAATTGCACAAATAAATCAATGCACATTATTGCAAATAATCGGAATTAATCTTTTCATTAAAAAAATTATATAAAGCTGACGGCGGAAGATTGGGGGGGGGGGGGAGAAGAAAGGTGGGCTGGGGCTGCGCCTGCGCGCTGTGTCTCTGCGTTGGCCTCTTCATCCCCCCTGCGGCCTCTGGTTGCTTTTATTTGCTCGGTGTTGCCCGACCCTCTGCCTTCAAACGCGGTCCTCCTCCCTCCTTACAGCACCACCCCCCGAAAAAAAAAATTCCACCCTGCCGCGGTTGCATCGCTTTCCAGGGCTGCTGATACCAGTGTGCCGAGTCAGGGCTGGGCTTCTTGGTTTTCAACCCTTTATTGGCGGCGCTTCCTACCCAGCATTCCCGCGCGCCGGAATATGCCCTATCTCCGGCAGCGGGGGGAGCCCAGAGCGCAGGCGCACAGTTACCCGGCGGGCGGCTCTGGGGTTCACCCCCCACCCCGTGCATGCGCAGTGCCAGAGAGCAGCAACAACAACAACTTGCATTTTTCTATAACATCCCTTTAATGTAGTGAAAGCGTCCCAAGGCGCTTCACACCAGCCACAAATTTGACACCGAGCTGCCTGCGGAAATGTTCGGATAGGTGACTTGTGTCAGCCCTGGCTCGGCGGGCAGCACCCTCGCCTTTGAGTCAGAAGGTTGTGGGTTTGAGTCCCTCTCCAGAGACTGGAGCACAAAAATCTAGGCTGACACTAGTGCAATGCTGAGGGAGCGCCGCACTGTCGGGGAAAGAATTGCATTTATATGGCGCCTTTCACGACCACCGGACGTCTCAAGGCGCTTTACAGTCAATGAAGCACTTTTTTTTGAAATGGAGTCACTGTTGTAATGTGGGCAACACAACAGCCAAATTGCGCACAGCAAGCTCTCACAAACAGCAACCTAATAATGACTAGATAATCTGTCTTTTTATGTTGATTGAGGGATAAATATTGGCCAGCAGGTGCCATCTTTTGGATGAGACGTTAAACCGAGGCCCCGTCTGCTCTCTCAGGTGGACGTAAAAGATCCCGTGGCACTATTTCGAAAATGAGCAGGGAAGTTATCCCCGGTGTCCTGGCCAATATTTATCCCTCAGTCAACATCACTAAAACATATTATCTGGTCATGATCACATTGCTGTTTGTGGGAGCTTGCTGTCTGCAAATTGGCTGCCACGTTTCCCACATTGCAACAGTGACTACACTCCAAAAGTACTTCATTGGCTGTAAAGCACTTTGAGACGTCTGGTGGTCGCGAAAGGCGCTATATAAATGCCAGTCTTTCTTTCAAAAGCTTGGTAAAGAGGAAGGTTTTAAGGAGCGGCTTAAAGTAGGAATGAGAGGCGGAGAGGTTTAGGGAGCTTAGGGTCTTGGCAGCTGAAGGCACGGCCGCCAAAGGTGGAGAGATTAAAATCGGGGATGCACAAGAGGCCAGAATTGGAGGAGCGCAGATATCTCGGAGGGTTGTGTGGGGCTGGAGGAGATTACAGAGATAGGGGGAAGGTACATAAGAACATTGGAAATAGGAGCAGGAGTAGGCAACTCTACCCCTTGAGCCTGCAATAAGATCATAGCTGATCTTCTACCCCATCTCCCCTTTCCTGCACTATCCCCATATCCCTTGATTCTCTTAATATCCAAAAATCTATCGATCTCTCTCTTGAATATACTCAACGACTGAGCCTCCACAGCCCTCTGGGGTAGAGAATTCCAAAGATTCACCACCCTCTGAGTGAAGAAATTTCTCCTCATCTCAGTCCTAAATGGCCGATCCCTTATCCTGAGACTGTGACCCCTGGTTCTAGACTCCCCAGCCAGGGGAAACACCCTCCCTGCATCTACCCTGTCAAGTCCTGTAAGAATTTTGTATGTTTCAATGAGATCACCTCTCATTCTTCTAAACGCTCGAGAATACAGGCCCTGTTACATAAGAACATAAGAGGTAGGAGCAAGAATAAGCCACTTGGCCCCTCGAGCCTGCTCCGCCATTCAATAAGATCATGGCTGATCTTGGGCTCAAAGCCACTTCCCCGCTCGCTCACCATAACCCTTCACTCCCTTATCTTGCAAAAATCTGTCTACCTCCACCTTAGATGTATTTAATGACCCAGCCTCCATGGCTCTCTGGGGCAGAGAATTCCACAGATTTATGACCCTCAGAGAAGAAATTCCTCATCTCAGTTCTAAAAGGGCGACCCTTTATCCTGAAGCTGTGCCCCCGAGTTCGAGATTTCCCCACAAGGGGAAACATCCTCTCTGCATCTACCTTGTCGAGCCCCCTCAGTATCTTATATGTTTCAATAAGATCACCTCTCATTCTTCTAAACTCCAATGAGTATAGGCCCAACCTGCTCAACCTTTCCTCATAAGTCGACCCCCTCATCTCTGGAGTCAACCGAGTGAATCGTCTCTGAACTGCCTCCAATGCAAGTATATCCTTCCTTAAATAAGGAGACCAAAACTGTACACAGTACTCCAGGTGTGGTCTCACCAATACCCTGTACAGTTGTAGCAGGACTTCCCTGCTTTTATACTCCAACCCCCTTGAAATAAAGGCCAACATTCAATTTGCCTTTTTGATTACTGAAGAAAGCCTATTAGAGATCATGAGGGTAACCTGTGTGTGGAGCGGGGTGACGTTGGTAGGGTTCTTAATGAATACTTTGCGTCTGTTTTCACAAAGGAGAGGGGCGAAGCAGACATTGCTATCCGGGAAGAGGATTGTGAAATATTAGATTAAATAAACATAGTGAGAGAGGAAGTATTAAGGGGTTTAACAGCTTTAAAAGTGGATAAATCCCCAGGCCCAGATGAAATATATCCCAGGCTGTTAAGCAAAGCAAAAGAGGAAATAGCAGAGGCCCTGACCATCATTTTCCAATCCTCTCTGGCTACAGATGTGGTACTGGAGGACTGCTAATGTGGTACCCTTGTTTAAAAAGGGAGACAAGGATAGACCGAGTAATTACAGGCCAGTCAGCCTAATCTCGGTGGTGGGTAAATTATTGGAAAGAATTCTGAAGGACAGGATAAATCTTCATTTAGAAAGACACGGATTAATCAAGGACAGTCAGCACGGATTTGTTAAGGGAAGTTCGTGTCTGACAAACTTGATTGAATTTTTTGAGGTGGTAACGAGGGTCGATGAGGGTAGTGCCTTTGATGTAGTGTATATGGCCCCTCTCTTTATAGCGCCGCCGCCCCTCCTCTCTGCTGCTGTTAGCGCTGCCCCTCTCTTTATAGCGCCGCCCCTCCCCTCTCTGCAGCTATTAGCGCTGTCTCTCTCTGTATAGCGCCGCCGCCCTTCCTCTCTGCTGCTGTTAGCACTGTCTCTCTCTTTATAACGCCACCCCTCCTCTGCTGTTAGCGCTGTCTCTCTCTTTATAACGCTGCCCCTCCTCTCTGCTGCTGTTAGCGCTGTCTCTCTCTTTATAGCGCCGCCCCTCCTCTGCTGTTAGCGCTGTCTCTCTCTTTATAACGCTGCCCCTCCTCTCTGCTGCTGTTAGCGCTGTCTCTCTCTTTATAGCGCCGCCCCTCCTCTCTGCTGCTGTTAGCGCTGTCTCTCTCTTTATAGCGCCGCCCCTCTCTGCTGCTGTTAGCGCTGCCTCTCTCTTTATAGCGCCGCCCCTCTCTGCTGCTGTTAGTGTTGCCCCTCTCTTTATAGTGCCGCCGCCCCTCCTCTCTGCTGCTGTTAGCGCTGCCCCTCTCTTTATAGTGCCGTCGCCCCTCCTCTCTGCTGCTGTTAGCGTTGCCCCTCTCTTTATAGCGCCGCCACCCCTCCTCTCTGCTGCTGTTAGCGCTGCCCCTCTCTTTATAGCACCGCCTCTCTCTGCTGCTGTTAGCACTGCCCCTCTCTTTATAGTGCCGCCCCTCCTCTCTGCTGCTGTTAGCGCTGCCCCTCTCTTTATAGCGCCGCCCCTCCCCTCTCTGCAGCTGTTAGCGCTGTCTCTCTCTTTATAACGCTGCCCCTCCTCTCTGCTGCTGTTAGCGCTGTCTCTCTCTTTATAGCGCCGCCCCTCCTCTCTGCTGCTGTTAGCGCTGTCTCTCTCTTTATAGCACCGCCCCTCCTCTCTGCTGCTGTTAGCGCTGTCTCTCTCTTTATAGCACCGCCCCTCCTCTCTGCTGCTGTTAGCACCGCTCCTCTCTGCTGCTGCTGTTAGCGCTGTCTCTCTCTTTATAGCGCCGCCCCTCCTCTCTGCTGCAGTTAGCGCTGTCTCTCTCTTTATAGCGCCGCCCCTCCTCTCTGCTGCTGTTAGCGCTGTCCCTCTCTTTATAGCGCCGCCCCTCCTCTCTGCTGCTGTTGGCGCTGTCTCTCTCTTTATAGCGCCACCCCTCCTCTCTGCTGCTGTTAGCGCTGTCTCTCTCTTTATACCGCCGCCCCCTCTCTGCTGCTCTTAGCGCTGTCTCTCTCTTTATAGCGCCGCCCCTTCTCTCTGCTGCTGTTAGCGCTGTCTCTCTCTTTATAGCGCCGCCCCTCCTCTCTGCTGCTGTTAGCGCTGTCTCTCTCTCTATAGCGCCGCCGCCCCTCCTCTCTGCTGCTGTTAGCGCTGTCTCTCTCTTTATAGCGCCGCCGCCCCTCCTCTCTGCTGCTATTAGCGCTGTCTCTCTCTTTATAGCGCCGCCCCTCCTCTCTGCTGCTATTAGCGCTGTCTCTCTCTTTATAGCGCCGCCCCCCCTCTCTGCTGCTGTTAGCGCTGTCTCTCTCTTTATAGCGCCGCCCCTCCTCTCTGCTGCTGTTAGCGCTGTCTCTCTCTCTATAGCGCCGCCGCCCCTCCTCTCTGCTGCTGTTCGCGCTGTCTCTCTCTTTATAGCGCCGCCCCTCCTCTCTGCTGCTGTTAGCGCTGTCTCTCTCTTTATTGCGCCGCCCCTCCTCTCTGCTGCTGTTAGCGCTGCCTCTCTCTTTATAGCGCCGCCCCCCCTGCTGCTGTTAGAGCTGTCCCTCTCTTTATAGCGCCGCCCCTCCTCTCTGCTGCTGTTCGCGCTGTCTCTCTCTTTATACCGCCGCCCCCTCCTCTCTGCTGCTGTTAGCACTGTCTCTCTCTTTATAGCGCCGCCCCTCCTCACTGCTGCTGTTAGCGCTGTCTCTCTCTTTATAGCGCCGCCCCTCCTCTGCTGTTAGCGCTGTCTCTCTCTTTATAACGCTGCCCCTCCTCTCTGCTGCTGTTAGCGCTGTCTCTCTCTTTATAGCGCCGCCCCCTCTGCTGTTAGCGCTGTCTCTCTCTTTATAGCACCGCCCCTCCTCTCTGCTGCTGTTAGCGCCGCTCCTCTCTGCTGCTGCTGTTAGCGCTGTCTCTCTCTTTATAACGCCGCCACTCCTCTGCTGTTAGCGCTGTCTCTCTCTTTATAACGCTGCCCCTCCTCTCTGCTGCTGTTAGCGCTGTCTCTCTCTTTATAGCACCGCCCCTCCTCTCTGCTGCTGTTAGCGCCGCTCCTCTCTGCTGCTGCTGTTAGCGCTGTCTCTCTCTTTATAGCGCCGCCCCTCCTCTCTGCTGCAGTTAGCGCTGTCTCTCTATAGCGCCGCCGCCCCTCCTCTCTGCTGCAGTTAGCGCTGTCTCTCTCTCTATAGCGCCGCCGCCCCTCCTCTCTGCTGCTGTTAGCGCTGTCTCTCTCTTTATAGCGCCGCCGCCCCTCCTCTCTGCTGCTATTAGCGCTGTCTCTCTCTTTATAGCGCCGCCCCTCCTCTCTGCTGCTATTAGCGCTGTCTCTCTCTTTATAGCGCCGCCCCTCCTCTCTGCTGCTGTTAGCGCTGTCTCTCTCTTTATAGCGCCGCCGCCCCTCCTCTCTGCTGCTATTAGCGCTGTCTCTCTCTTTATAGCGCCGCCCCTCCTCTCTGCTGATATTAGCGCTGTCTCTCTCTTTATAGCGCCGCCCCCCCTGCTGCTGTTAGAGCTGTCTCTCTCTTTATAGCACCGCCCCTCCTCTCTGCTGCTGTTAGCGCCGCTCCTCTCTGCTGCTGCTGTTAGCGCTGTCTCTCTCTTTATAGCACCGCCCCTCCTCTCTGCTGCTGTTAGCGCCGCTCCTCTCTGCTGCTGCTGTTAGCGCTGTCTCTCTCTTTATAGCGCCGCCCCTCCTCTCTGCTGCAGTTAGTGCTGTCTCTCTCTTTATAGCGCCGCCCCTCCTCTCTGCTGCTGTTAGCGCTGTCCCTCTCTTTATAGCGCCGCCCCTCCTCTCTGCTGCTGTTCGCGCTGTCTCTCTCTTTATAGCGCCGCCCCTCCTCTCTGCTGCTGTTCGCGCTGTCTCTCTCTTTATCGCGCCGCCCCTCCTCTCTGCTGCTGTTAGCGCTGTCTCTCTCTTTATAACGCCGCCCCTCCTCTGTTGTTAGCGCTGTCTCTCTCTTTATAACGCTGCCCCTCCTCTCTGCTGCTGTTAGCGCTGTCTCTCTCTTTATAGCACCGCCCCTCCTCTCTGCTGCTGTTAGCGCTGTCTCTCTCTTTATAGCACCGCCCCTCCTCTCTGCTGCTGTTAGCGCCGCTCCTCTCTGCTGCTGCTGTTAGCGCTGTCTCTCTCTTTATAGCGCCGCCCCTCCTCTCTGCTGCAGTTAGTGCTGTCTCTCTCTTTATAGCGCCGCCCCTCCTCTCTGCTGCTGTTAGCGCTGTCCCTCTCTTTATAGCGCCGCCCCTCCTCTCTGCTGCTGTTGGCGCTGTCTCTCTCTTTATACCGCCGCCCCTCCTCTCTGCTGCTCTTAGCGCTGTCTCTCTCTTTATAGCGCCGCCCCTTCTCTCTGCTGCTGTTAGCGCTGTCTCTCTCTTTATAGCGCCGCCCCTCCTCTCTGCTGCTGTTAGCGCTGTCTCTCTCTCTATAGCGCCGCCGCCCCTCCTCTCTGCTGCTGTTAGCGCTGTCTCTCTCTTTATAGCGCCGCCGCCCCTCCTCTCTGCTGCTATTAGCGCTGTCTCTCTCTTTATAGCGCCGCCCCTCCTCTCTGCTGCTATTAGCGCTGTCTCTCTCTTTATAGCGCCGCCGCCCCTCCTCTCTGCTGCTGTTCGCGCTGTCTCTCTCTTTATAGTGCCGCCCCTCCTCTCTGCTGCTGTTAGCGCTGTCTCTCTCTTTATTGCGCTGCCCCTCCTCTCTGCTGCTGTTAGCGCTGCCTCTCTCTTTATAGCGCCGCCCCCCCTGCTGCTGTTAGAGCTGTCCCTCTCTTTATAGCGCCGCCCCCCCTCTCTGCTGCTGTTCGCGCTGTCTCTCTCTTTATACCGCCGCCCCCTCCTCTCTGCTGCTGTTAGCGCTGTCTCTCTCTTTATAGCGCCGCCCCTCCTCTCTGCTGCTGTTAGCGCTGTCTCTCTCTTTATAGCGCCGCCCCTCCTCTCTGCTGCTGTTAGCGCTGTCTCTCTCTTTATAGCGCCGCCCCTCCTCTCTGCTGCTGTTAGCGCTGTCTCTCTCTTTATAGCGCCGCCCCTCCTCACTGCTGCTGTTAGCGCTGTCTCTCTCTTCATAGCGCCGCCCCTCCTCTCTGCTGCTGTTAGCGCTGTCTCTCTCTTTATAGCGCCGCCCCTCCTCTCTGCTGCTGTTAGTGCTGTCTCTCTCTCGATAGCGCCGCCGCCCCTCCTCTCTGCTGCTGTTAGCGCTGTCTCTCTCTTTATAGCGCCGCCGCCCCTCCTCTCTGCTGCTGTTAGCGCTGTCTCTCTTTATAACGCCGCCCCTCCTCTCTGCTGCTATTAGCGCTCTCTCTTTATAGCGCCGCCCCTCCTCTCTGCTGCTGTTCGCGCTGTCTCTCTCTTTATAGCGCCGCCCCTCCTCTCTGCTGCTGTTCGCGCTGTCTCTCTCTTTATAGCGCCGCCCCTCCTCTCTGCTGCTGTTAGCGCTGTCCCTCTCTTTATAGCGCCCCCCCTCCACTCTGCTGCTGTTCGCACTGTCCCTCTCTTTATAGTGCCCCCCCTCCTCTCTGCTGCTGTTCGCGCTGTCTCTCTCTTTATAGCGCCGCCCCTCCTCTCTGCTGCTGTTCGCACTGTCCCTCTCTTTATAGTGCCCCCCCTCCTCTCTGCTGCTGTTAGCGCTGTCCCTCTCTTTATAGCGCCCCCCCTCCACTCTGCTGCTGTTAGCGCTGTCCCTCTCTTTATAGTGCCCCCCCTCCTCACTGCTGCTGTTAGCGCTGTCTCTCTCTTTATAGCGCGCCGCCCCTCCTCTCTGCTGCTGTTAGCGCTGTCTCTCTCTTTATAGCGCCGCCCCTCCTCTCTGCTGCTGTTAGCGCTTTCCCTCTCTTTATAGTGCCCCCCCTCCTCTCTGCTGCTGTTAGCGCTGTCCCTCTCTTTATAGCGCCCCCCCTCCACTCTGCTGCTGTTAGCGCTGTCCCTCTCTTTATAGTGCCCCCCTCCTCACTGCTGCTGTTAGCGCTGTCTCTCTCTTTATAGCGCGCCGCCCCTCCTCTCTGCTGCTGTTAGCGCTGTCTCTCTCTTTATAGCGCCGCCTCTCCTCTCTGCTGCTGTTAGCGCTTTCCCTCTCTTTATAGTGCCCCCCCTCCTCTCTGCTGCTGTTAGCGCTGTCCCTCTCTTTATAGTGCCCCCCCTCCTCACTGCTGCTGTTAGCGCTGTCTCTCTCTTTATAGCGCGCCGCCCCTCCTCTCTGCTGCTGTTAGCGCTGTCTCTCTCTTTATAGCGCCGCCCCTCCTCTCTGCTGCTGTTAGCGCTGTCTCTCTCTCTATAGCGCTGCCCCTCCTCTCTGCTGCTGTTAGCGCTGTCTCTCTCTTTATCGCGCCGCCCCTCCTCTCTGCTGCTGTTGGCGCTGTCTCTCTCTTTATAGCGCCGCCGCCCCTCCTCTCTGCTGCTGTTAGCGCTGTCCCTCTCTTTATAGCGCCGCCCCTCCTCTCTGCTGCTGTTCGCGCTGTCTCTCTCTTTATAGCGCCGCCCCTCCTCTCTGCTGCTGTTAGCGCTGTCTCTCTATAGCACCGCCGCCCCTCCTCTCTGCTGCTGTTAGCGCTGTCTCTCTCTCTATAGCGCCGCCGCCCCTCCTCTCTGCTGCTGTTAGCGCTGTCTCTCTCTTTATAGCGCTGCTGCCGCCGCCACTCTTCTCACTCCTTTATCCCAGGTTTACTCCTGTCGCCGCTGCACCGGTGTGTGAGGGGCACCTCGGGCTTCACAAAAAACGCCGCCCACAGCCTCAGACCCCCCCCCCCAATGGGGATCCGCAATCTTCGTGAGCGTTTGTCAGCTTACAACCAAAACGTTGCCCAAAGTTGCGCGGCTGCGCACCGAACAGGAGAGCCCCCGCCGGCGGCCATGCACCGATCAGGAGAGCCCCCACCGGCGGCCATGCAGCCAATTTCAAGGGAGCACGGCTTCCGACGCGCACCCAGTCTGCTCTTTTGCTGCAATCAATCAACAAAAAAAAGCTGTAACAACAAAAAAATACATTAAATGAAACTGAACAAATTAAATTAAGATTCGGTTGCCGGGGGGTGGTGATGCACTCCAGGCGCACACCGGTCGCGGAAGGCCTCGGGCGTGACGGCGGACACCGCGTGCTCCATCTTCAGGGCCACCCGGGCACGAACGTGGCCGCGGAAGAGAGGCAGGAATCGGGCCGAATGACCCCCTTCACCGCCCACTGCCTGGACCAGTTAATGGCCACTTTGGCCAGGCCCAGGAGCAGTCCTACCAGGAGGTCACCCAACCTGCCCGTTCTCCTCCGCACCGGGTGACCAAAGATCAGAAGCGTGGGACTGAAATGCAGCCAGAAATCAAGGAGCAGCCCCTTCAAATAGTGGAAGAGGGGCTGCCACCTCTCACACTCCCTATAAACATGGAACACATGGTTTACTAGACTAATACCTGGAATGGGCGGGTTGTCTTATGAGGAAAGGTTGGACAGGCCAGGCTTGTATCCGCTGGAGTTTAGAAGAGTAAGAGGTGAGTTGATTGAAACATACAAGATCCTGAGGGGTCTGGACAGGGTGGATGTGGAGAGGATGTTTCCTCTTGTGGGAGAATCTAGAACTAGGGGTCACTGTTTAAAAATAAGGGGTCGCCCATTTAAGACAGATGAAAAAAAATTCTCACAGAGGGTCGTGAGTTTTTGGAACTCTCTTCCTCAGAGGGCGGTGGAAGCAGAGTCTTTGAATATTTTTAAGGCAGAGGTAGATAGATTCTTGGTAAGCAAGGGGGTGAAAGGTTATCGGGGGTAGGCGGGAATGTGGAGTAATCAGATCAGCCATGATCTTATTGAATGGTGGAGTAGGCTCGAGTGGCCGACTCCTGCTCCTGATTCGTATGTAAGTGCATGCACGGTCTGAGCGGCCATACTAAGGCATCGGCTAGAGCGGCCTCTTCAGCATAGGGCATTCTGGCTAGTGTGGTTGTGGTTAGCGGGCGGTTTTTCCAGCTATTGAACCCAATAGTAGAAATACAGAGACCAGTTGGGGGGCAGTCTGAGGGGAGACGGGGTGTTTTTACCCTTGCGAGGCGGTGAGGTGACCCCTGCCGGACAGGGCATGCGCGGACCATCAGGCGATGGACTGAGTGGGGTTCAGCTCTGATATCTCCCAACGGTTAGACAGCCTGTCGGTGCTCACTGTTTGGCTCGCGAGCGAAGCTCAAGCAATCGGGAGATCGGGCGGTTGCCGATTGTGGAAACAGACCCCAGCATGGGGGTCGGAGATCGATAGCTTTCTGTTAACCAACGGTATTAAGGGATATGGGCCAAAGGCGGGTATATGGAGTTAGGTCCGCAGATCAGCCGCGGTCTCATTGAAGGGCGGAACAGGCTCGAGGGGCTCAACGCACTCCTGGCCGGCCTCCCACTTTCTACCCTACGTAAACTTGAGGTCATCCAAAACTCGGCTGCCCCGTGTCCTAACTCGCACCAAGCCCCGTTCGCCCATCTCCCCTGTGCTCGCTGACCTACATTGGCTCCCGGTTAAGCAATGCCTCGATTTCAAAATTCTCATCCTTGTTTTCAAATCCCTCCATGGCCTCACCCCCTCCCTATCTCTGTAACCTCCTCCAGCCCCACAACCCCCCGAGATATCTGCGCTCCTCTAATTCTGCCCTCTTGAGCATCCCTGATTATAATCGCTCCACCATCAGCGGCCGTGCCTTTTGTTGCCTCGGCCCTAAGCTCTGGAATTCCCTCCCTAAACCTCTCCGCCTCGCTACCTCTCTTTCCTCCTTTAAGACGCTCCTTAAAACTTACCTCTTTGACCAAGCTTTTGGTCACCTGCCTTAATTTATCCTTATGTGGATCGGTGTCAAATTTTTTGCCTTAAAATACACCTGTGCAGCACCTTGGGACGTTTTACGACGTTGAAGGCGCTATATAAATACAAGTTGTTGTTGAATGGCCTCCTCCTGTTCCTAAGCACGGGCTAGCGAAATTAGAGAGGAGAGTGGGGTGGGGGGGTGGAAGAAATAGCAGTTTGATGGATTTGGATTTCAATACTTGAGGATGGAGCGAGGCTGTTCCTGCGGAGCTCCATGGCCCACGATGGGCCGAAGGGCCTCTTTCTGTGCTGTATAACTCTATGACTCTATGACTCTATAAGAGGGGGGCTTGAATTTTGCACAGAAGCTTGAAATGTCTTTCCTGTACTTACGGTGATGACTTTTGTAAACTCCCGATGCAGGATATTAAAAATGGACGATTTGCAGACGGGAAGCCTGAGCGAAACGTCGTGCCAAGACGCGACGGAACCCCTCGCTTCCTCGGCCCCCGAGTGTTATCGGCCGTCGAGCGTGGACGGAGACGTGTTTGCGTGCGAGGAGGGACTTGAGCCAGCAGCGTGGCTGGAGAAGCGCCCGGGCGCCCCGGCCCAAGGGAGAGGCTGCCGGCCCACCGACCGGCTGCCCGGCCTGAAGAAGCCGTGTCCGCGCAGGCTGGCCCTGGGCCGGGCGGTGTCGGTGGCACTGCCGCCACCGCGCCGGGAGCAGCCCTACAAGTGCGGGGACTGCGGCAAGGGCTTCAGCTACCCGTCCAAGCTGGAGATCCACCGGCGCATCCACACCGGGGAGAGGCCCTTCGTCTGCTCGGCCTGCGGCAAGGGCTTCACCGAGTCGTCCAGCCTGCTGACCCACCAGCGGGTCCACACCGGCGAGTGGCTCTTCATCTGCTCGGTCTGCGGCAAGGGCTTCACCAAGCCCTCCCACCTGCTGACCCACCAGCGGGTCCACACGGGCGAGCGGCCCTTCGTCTGCCCGCTGTGCGGCAAAGGGTTCACCCAGTCCTCCAACCTGCTGACCCACCAGCGGGTCCACACCGACGAGCGGCCCTATGCCTGCCCGCTCTGCGGCAAGAGCTTCAAGAGCACCGAGGAGCTGAAGAAGCACGGACAGATCCACACCGACGAGCGGCCGTTCCGCTGCGGGGTCTGCGGCAAGGGCTTCCGGATGTCCTCCCACCTGCTGACCCACCAGCTCATCCACACTGGCGAGCGGCCGTTCGTCTGCCCGCTGTGCGGCAAAGGGTTCACCCAGTCCTCCAACCTGCTGTCCCACCAGCGCATCCACACCGGGGAGCGGCCCTTCGCCTGCTCCCGCTGCGGCAAGAGCTTTCGGATGTCAGCCCACCTCCTGGCCCACCAGCGAGTCCACACCGGCGAGCGGCCGTTCACCTGCTCCGTGTGCGGGAAGGGCTTCACCCGCTCATCCTACCTGCTGAGGCACCAGCAGGTCCACGTCTTGGATTCTGCCGTCATCGCTGCCGTGAACCACATCCAGGACTGAACCACGTTCATTCCGGCGGGCAGTTGGGGGTTTGCTTTCTGCTGATGTTGGCGACCCCCCCTCCCCCCACCGTTACTGGCCCGGAGTTTAATATTCTGGATATAGGTCAAATAAATCAGCTTTGTTTTAAGCACACAGCGTGTGGAGTCCTTGATTTCTTGCGCCAGAGATTCGCTGTCCTCTCGGTATCGGTGCAGGAGGGAAATGGGTGGTGGACTGGTAACGTTTCTTTGGGCTTTTTCAAAGATTCAAAAGGCAGAGCACAGAGGCGAACAAGCACGCCCCTCGCCTCTGAATCAGGCGGTTGTGGGCTTGAGCCCCACTCCAGAGGTTCGAGCCCATATTCCAGGCTGACACTCCCGGTGCCAGTGCTGAGGGAGTGCTGTACTCCCACAGTACTAAGGGAGTGCTGTACTCCCACAGCACTGTCGGAGGTGCCGTCTTTCGGATGAGACGTTAAACCGAGGGCCCCGTCTCCCCTCTCGGGTGGATGTAAAAGATCCCACGGCCGCTATTGGAAGAGGAGCTGGGGCCAATATTTATCCCTCAACACCTAAAAACAGATGATCTGGTCATTATCACATTGTTGTTTGTGGGATCTTGCTGTGGCCAAATTGGCTGCAACATTTCCTACATCACAACAGTGACTGCACTCCAAAAGCCATCATTGGCTGTAAAGCGCTTTGAGGATGCCCTGAGGTGGCGAAAGAGGCTAATTGAGATGCAGATTGTTTCTTTATAATTTACACGGTCATTCCAATAGGAACAGGAGGAGGCCATTCAGCCCCTCGAACCTGTTCCGCCATTCAATGAGATCCTGGCTGGTCTGCGACCTAACTCCATATACCCACCTTGGGCCCCGGTTCCCTTAATACCTTTGGTTAACAGAAAGCTATCAATCTCCGATTTAAAATTAACAATTGATCTCGCATCAATTGCCGTTTGCGGAAGAGAGTTTCAACCTTCTACCACCCTTTGTGTGTAGAAGTGTTTCCTCATTTCACTCCTGAAAGGTCTGGCTCTAATTTTTAGACTATGCCCCCTCGTCCTAGAATTCCCAACCAGCGGAAATAGTTTCTCTCTCTCTCTACCCTATCTGTTCCCCTTAATATCCTGAAATCTTCAATCAAATCTCCCCTTAACCTTCTAAATTCCAGGGAATACAACCCCCTAGTTTGTGTAATCTCTCCTCGTCACTTAACCCTTGGAGTCCAGATATCATTCTGGTAAATCTATGCTGCGCTCCCTCCAAGGCCAGTATATCCTAAGGTGTGCCCAGAACTGCTCAGAGTACTCCAGGTATGGTCTAACCAGGGCTTTGTATAGCTACAGCATAACTGCTACCCCCAATGTGATACTGAGGGAGTGCCATCCTTCACCAGAGGTGTCAGCCCAACAGGTGAACGTAAAAGATCTCGTTCGGGTATCCGCCAGAATTTTCACAGGTCAAAACCTTAGCCCAGACACCACCTCACTCACACAGCTGCTGACTCACCACTCTCCACCTGGTAGGTTTGTTTTAATTGTACCGTGTGTCCAGTCCTTGATGTCTCGAAGGTGGGAATGAGTTGGTGACTTGTTGCAGACATAGCATAAGAAATAGGAGCAGGACTTAGGCTAGACAGCCCCTCGAGCCTGCTCCGCCATTCAATAAGGTCATGGCTGATCTTCGACCTCAACTCCACTTTCCTGCACGATCCCCATATCCCTTGATTCGCTTAATATCCAAAAAATCTATCAATCTCTGTCTTGAGTATGCTCAACGACAGAGCCTCCATAGCCCTCTGTGGTAGAGAATTCCAATCCGGGAACTCCCTCCCTAACAGCACTGTGGGAATACCTACAGCACACGGACTGCAGCGGTTCAAGAAGGCGGCTCACCACCACCTTCTCAAGGGACAACTAGGGACGGGCAATAAATGCTGGCCTTCCCAGTGACGCCCACATCCCATGAATGAATCCAAAAATATATAGGTTCGTACGCCAGAGATTAAATCAATTTATTGGTTTGATGAATATGGACAGAAAGTACGTCTATATACTTACCAGTAGGATACCCACCGGAGACTGTCTTTAACTCTAATTAACCCAGGAAAGTTCTCAGCACAGAATACCACAGAATTAGAAGATAAGAGCAGGAGTTAGGCCATTTGGCCCCTCGAGCCTGCTCCACCATTGAATAAGATCGTGGCTGATCTTCGACCTCGGCTCCGCTTTCCCGCCCGATCCCCGTATCCCTTGACATGGTTTCTCCCTCAGGTTCTGCGTCCCACGCAGAAGCCGGTGGGTTTGCGTTATGGTTGAATCTTTTTCCAGGTGTTGGGAGATTCTTCTTTTCCCAGATAGCTCTTTGTTGGCCGGCGCGGACACGATGGGCCGAAATGGCCTCCTTCTGTGCTGTAACTTTCGATGATTCTATGGTGAGCCTCTGGAATACAGTGCCGGCTGGTGCGGTGGGTGTTGACTCTCCGCACGCCTTCGAAGAGTGAGCTGGACTGGTTCCGACTGGGGCAGAGACCGCTTCAGAAAGTAGGTAATCGCATGAACAATTAACATACACATGGTCAGGGACTAGTTTTGATCGCATGAGGAGGCCAGTTAAGAATTCAGCAGTTCTTTTCCCCCCTTTGTTGGCCCTGAGGTTTTTCTTTGTTTTGCGTCTCCCAGGAGATTACATGGCTGAGGGCGGTGGGGGGCACCAGTGTGGAATGTCTATTTGTGATGCACCAGCCAACATGAGTGGGGCAGGCTTAATGGGTCAGTTAGTCTATTCCTGCCTGACATTTACATATGTTTGCGCTCATCAGCATGTTCATAGTGAGTGCTTGGGAAATGGAAAATTTTTATAATTTTTGAGCACCAAGTGTCTGCATCAAACACTCCCAGGGCAGGTACCGCACGGGTTAGATACAGAGTAAAGCTCCCTCTACACTGTCCCATCAAACACTCCCAGGGCAGGTACAGCACGGGTTAGATACAGAGTAAAGCTCCCTCGACACTCTCCCATCAAACACTCCAAGGGCAGGTACAGCACGAGTTAGATACAGAGTAAAGCTCCCTCTACACTGTCCCATCAAACACTCCCAGGGCAGGTACAGCACGGGTTAGATACAGAGTAAAGCTCCCTCTACACTGTCCCATCAAACACTCCCGGGGCAGGTACAGCACAGGTTAGATACAGAGTAAAGCTCCCTCTACACTGTCCCATCAAACACACCCAGGGCAGGTACAGCACGGGTTAGATACAGAGTAAAGCTCACTTTACACTGTCCCATCAAACACTCCCAGGGCAGGTACAGCACGGGTTAGATACAGAGTAAAGCTCCCTCTACACTGTCCCATCAAACATTCCCAGGGCAGGTACTGCACGGGTTAGATACAGAGTAAAGCTCCCTCTACACTGTCCCATCAAACACTCCCAGGGCAGGTACAGCACGGGTTAGATACAGAGTAAAGCTCCCTCTACACTGTCCCATCAAACACTCCCAGGGCAGGTACAGCACGGGTTAGATACAGAGTAAAGCTCCCTCTACACTGTCCCATCAAACACTCCCAGGGCAGGTACAGCACGGGTTAGATACAGAGTAAAGCTCCCTCGACACTCTCCCATCAAACACTCCAAGGGCAGGTACAGCACGAGTTAGATACAGAGTAAAGCTCCCTCTACACTGTCCCATCAAACACTCCCAGGGCAGGTACAACATGGGTTAGATACAGAGTAAAGCTCCCTTTACACTGTCCCATCAAACACTCCCAGGGCAGGTACAGCACGGGTTAGATACAGAGTAAAGCTCCCTCGACACTCTCCCATCAAACACTCCAAGGGCAGGTACAGCACGGGTTAGATACAGAGTAAGGCTCCCTCGACACTCTCCCATCAAACACTCCCAGGGCAGGTACAGCACGGGTTAGATACAGAGTAAAGCTCCCTCTACACTGTCCCATCAAACACACCCAGGGCAGGTACAGCACGGGTTAGATACAGAGTAAAGCTCCCTTTACACTGTCCCATCAAACACTCCCAGGGCAGGTACAGCACGGGTTAGATACACAGTAAAGCTCCCTTTACACTGTCCCATCAAACACTCCCAGGGCAGGTACAGCACGGGTTAGATACAGAGTAAAGCTCCCTTTACACTGTCCCATCAAACACACCCAGGGCAGGTACAGCACGGGTTAGATACAGAGTAAAGCTCCCTTTACACTGTCCCATCAAACACTCCCAGGGCAGGTACAGTATGGGTTAGATACAGAGTAAAGCTCACTCAACACTGTCCCATCAAACACTCCCAGGGCAGGTACAGCACGGGTTAGATACAGAGTAAAGCTCCCCCTGCACTGTCCCATCAAACACTTCCAGGGCAGGTACAGCACGGGTTGGATACAGAGTAAAGCTCCCTCTACACTGTCCCATCAAACACTCCCAGGGCAGTTATAGCACGGGTTGGATACACAGTAAAGCTCCTTCTACACTGTTCCATCAAACACACAGTAAAGTCTACAGTTAAATACCCTGCCGACATTCACTGTCGGGCTCACTGATGAAGAGTGGCCATTTAACTGGTCCTGCAGCTCGTGGAGCATGTGGAACCATAACTCCAGCTCGCCTCCGCGCCTTCAGGTGAGGAGGTGAGAAGTTGATGAGAATCCCCCTGTGTGCAGAGTGAGAGTAAAATAACTGAGCAGGACAAATCCAATCTGGCCAATTACCGCCCATCATTCAACTCTCAATCATCAGCGAAGTAATGGAATGTGTCGTTGACAGTGCTATTAAGCAGCACTTACTAATCCTGCTCATCGATGCTCAGTTTGGGTTCCGCCAGGACCACTCGGCTCCAGACCTCATTACAGCCTCGGTCCAAACATAGACAAAAGAGCTGAATACTAGAGATGAGGTGAGAGTGACTGCCCTTGACATCAAGGCAGCATTTGACCGAGTGTAGCATCAAGGAGCCTGAGTAAAATTGAAGTCAATGGGAATCAGGGAATCCCACATGGCAGCTGTTTCTCATCCTGCCAGTACACTTCACACCTAATCTGAGGCATCTTTTGTCTCCTCTGTCCTATCACCATCTCGTCTGGTTTTGAATACCTCTTAATGTCTCTTCACTTCTTTTGTTCTATCGCAGCCCTGCCTTCGATCTATTTTATTTCCTTTCCAGTTTTGAAAAAGGGTTCGACCCGAAACGTCGACTTTTAATTTCTCTCCACGGATGTTGCCTGGCCTGCTGAGTTTTTCCAGCATTTTCTGTTGTTATTTGGGAATCAGGGAAAACTCTCCACTGGCTGGAGTAATACCTAGCACAAAGGAAGATGGTCGTGGCTGTTGGAGGCCAATCATCTCAGCCCCCAGGACACCACATGCAGCAAGACCTGGACAACGCTCAGGCTTGGGCTGATAAATGGCAAGTAACATTTGCACCACACAAGTGCCAGGCAATGACTATCTCCAACAAGTGAGCATGACATTCAATGGGATATCCATTGCCAAATCCCCCACTATCAACATCCTGGGGGGGGGTCACCATTGACCAGAAACTTAACTGGATCAGCCACATAAATACTGTGGCTACAAGAGCAGGTCAGAGGCTGGGTATTCTGCGGAGAGTGACTCACCTCCTGACTCCCCAAAGCCTTTCCACCATCCACAAGTCAGGAGTGTGATGGATTACTCTCCACTTGCCTGGATGAGTGCAGCTCCAACAACACTCAAGAAGCTCGACACCATCCAGGACAAAGCAGCCCGCTTAATTGGCACCCCGTCCACCACCTTAAACATTCACTCCCTCCACCACCGGCGTACCGTGGCTGCAGTGTGTACCATCTACAAGATGCACTGCAGCAACTCACCAAGGCTTCTTCAGCAGCACCTCCCAAACCCACGACCTCGTCCACCTGGAAGGACAAGGGCAGTGGGTGCATGGGAACACCATCACCCCCAAGTTCCTCTCCAAGTCACTCACTGTCCTCATTTGCAAGTACAGCGCCGTTCCTTCATCATCAAAATCCTGGAACTCCCTCCCTAACAGCTCTGTGGGAGTACCTTCACCACACGGACTGCAGCGGTTCAAGAAGGCGGCTCACCACCACCTTCTCAAGGGACAAGTAAGGATGGGCAATAAATGCTGGCCTTCTCAGCGACGCCCACATCCCATGAATGAATTTTTTAAAAAGCCAATGATTTTCTCCTGGTGACTGGGACCCTGAAGCCCTGCCCACTCATTGTTCCTGTACTAAGATGGCCACGCACGTGCCTGGCTGCAGGCTGAACCCTTTCCGAACTTCCTCTACCAAGATGTCGGCCGTCTCCCTCGGTGACCCGGGCCTGGCACTGTGGTGCAGCCCCGCTGATACACACAGGGGACTGGTGGACTTTCCTTCGAGGCCTGACGCTTCTACTAAGTCTGAGTAAACAGTTCCCGGCCCACCCACAGGCTCCAATACTCCCCCGCCCTATACTGTCTCCTCCGCACCTGCTGCTCACCATCTCCACACTGCACAAAATTAAGTACCTTAGCGCCTCCCAATAGCGCCAGCTAACGGGGCACTAGAGCATTATTACCGAGTCGAGGCGAATCCAGCGCCGCATGCCAAACCCCGCCATCACCCGCGCCCCCCGCCCCCGGCTAACAGTTATCGCCGGAAGCAGTGAGCACGAACTTTGCGTGCAGTCTAAAGCATTAGCGCCTGGTGCTAATTCTCCAACTTTTCTAATTATACCGCCCATTCCTGGGCTATAATGAATTTCTAGCCCATTGTCTTCTTACGGGTTTTATAAGAAAAGACACACACGAAATGGGATTGAACAGAGAAAGAGGGAGGAAGGGGATGGAATCATAGTAATATCATAGAATGATACCACACAGAAGGAGGCCATTCAGCCCATCATGCCTGTGCCAGCTCTTTCATAGAGCTATAAAAAGAGACTTGCATTTCTATAGCACCTTTCACGACCTCGGGACGCCGTTTACAGACATTTACTTTTGAAGTGCAGTCACTGTTATAATGTAGGAAATGCAGCAGCCAATTTTCGCACAGCAAGCTCCCACAAACAGCAATGTGATAATGACCAGATAATCTATTTTTGTGATGTTGACTGTGGGATAAATATTGTCCAGGACACCAGGGATAACTCCCCTGTTCCTCTTCCAATAGTGCCATGGGATCTTTTATGTCCCTCTGAGAGAGCAGACGGGGCCTCGGTTTAACATAACATCATAAGAAATAGGAGCAGGAGTAGGCCATTCGACCCTTCGATGCTATTCCACCATTCAATAAAATCATGGCTGATCTTCTACCTCAACTCCATTTTCCTGCACTATTCCCAATCCCTTGATTCCCTTAATATCCAAAAATCTATCGACCTCTGTCTTGAATATACTCTTATCTCTTTCTTCTCTGTCCACCTTTTTCTATCTCTGTCTATCAGACTCTGCTGAGCTGCACTGCATTTTTAGAATACTCTGTTTTTAATCACTGATTTCCAGCATTCACACTTTCTTTTATACACAGTTACATAATCGCAGATGCGCGCTAGATTAGATTAGTCGCATTATGTTGCTCATTGTGAAGGCATCACAAAGCCTCCTTGAAAAAGTGCAACATCCCCACTGATACCTGGGAATCCCTGGCCCAAGACCGCACAAAGTGGAGGAGAAGCATCCGGGAAGGCGCCGAACACCTTGAGTCTCTTTGCCGGGAGCAAGCGGAAGCCAAGTGCAGGCAGCGCAAGGAGCGCACGTCAACCCAGGCACCCCAGCCACCCGCCCCTTCAACCACCGCCTGCCCCACCTGTGACAGAGACTGTAGGTCCCACATTGGACTCATCAGTCACCTGAGAACTCATTGTTAGTGTGGAAGCAAGTCATCCTCGGTTCCCAGGGACTGCCTGAGAAGAAGATTGGATGATGCAACAAACACTGCTGGCTTCACCTGAGGGGGAGAGCAATTACAAGGTGAATTTGGACATCAAATGAAATGTAGCGACAGCTCAAACCGGGTTCATTCAAGAAAACAGCAGATTGCTCTGAATCCACAAACAGGCAGCTTCTATCAGAAGTCTTTCGCCACTCCATGAGAGGAGTGAAGAAAATATGCCTCGGCAACACGTACCTCACAATGAAACATAAGAACATAAGAAATAGGAGCAGGAATCGGCCACTTGGCCCCTCGAGCCTGTCCGCCTTCAATAAGATCATGGTTGATCTTGGGCTCAAAGCCACTTCCCCGCCCATTCCCCTATCTTGCAAAAATCTGTCTCTCTCCATCTTAAATGTATTTAATGACCCAGCCTCCATGGCTCTCTGGGGCAGAGAATTCCACAGATTTACGACCCTCTGAGAGAAGAAATTCCTCCTCATCTCAGTTCTAAAAGGGCGACCCTTTATTCTGAGACTGTGCCCCCGAGTTCTAGATTCCCCCACGAAGGGGAAACATCCTCGCTGCATCTACCCTGTCGCCACAGGACAGGATTCGGATCAGTGCCAGGCTAAGGTCTCATCTGAAAGACGGCACCCTCCGACTGCCAGCTGAGATTTTTGTGCTCAAGTCTCTGACTCGGAGGCAAGAGTGCTGCCCACTGAGGCACGCTGATCCAATTAACTCCACTCCCCTGCTCTTTCCTCAGAGTCCTGTAATTATTTTCCCCTTCAAGTATTTATCCAATTCTCTTTTGAAAGTTACGACTGAATCTGCTTCCAACACCCTTTCAGGCAGTGCATTCCTGATCATAACAACTCGCTGCGTAAATTGTTTTTTTCTGCCTCTCGCCACTGTTTCTTTTGCCAATCACCTTAAGCCTGTGTCCTCTGGTTACCGACCCTTCTGCCACTTATTTACACATCTATCAAATGACCTCTTAACCATCTCTGTGTAAGGGGAGCATCTTTTAACTGGTTTATGGTAATTTACCTGGCCAGCAGCCTTTGCCTCTGAGCTCTGACCAATTCCAACCTTTTACCTGGTTTACGGTAATTCACCTGGTCAGCAGCCTTTGCTGCTGCACTCTAAACCAATTTACAAACAGCGGTTTCGAATCGCTACCCCTCCTTCAGTTCTGAGTGGAGGAACTTATAATTAATGATATTAAAACGGACAAGTGGTTTGGATGAGAGAAAAATCAAGTTTTATTACCTAAATAAACTACAATCAAATGATAAACTATGCCACACGAACACAGTAAATGCAGTAAAACTATATAACAGGGGGTTGCAGATGGCGAAAACGAGGGATAAAATGGCTACAATGTTATTTAAACAATCTTAGCAATTACCCTCAAATCACCATCCCAAACTCCTGCTAGGTTGCCTTGCCGAGGAGTCAGAACACCCTGCTCACCTGTGGTCCAGCGAAGTAAAGAGAGTGATAGCTTCTCAGCCACTATCTTATATACCTGGTGAGCTCCTGCTGTTCTGCCCTGCAAGGGCTGTGTGCAAAATTCCCCACCCAAAGGGTCCAATACACAAGAGAAAGCTGTGATTGGCTAACTCAGAGTGGTTGGACTGGGTTAATGTGTCTTCCGGAGCTCCCTGGGCTGAAACAAAAGGGAAATACAACTGCTCTATTGTCCAGAATGCTAGGTGATTTAGACCCATTCAGTTCTTAAACAGATCCCATTCAAGATCCAAAAGTCTCTTCTGCAGTTTAGATGTATGCACTCGATATATAAACAAATGCTAATAGCATTCAATTGCTTTGTAAACAAAGCATTGTCCTTTGTCTTCGGCCATGTGGTGACAGCCATTTTTATCCCTGGAAATTTAAAAGCACAACGCCCAGGGATTCTTTAATCAAAAAAATTAATCTTCAGAACTGTAAATTATTGCGAATTCTTACATCTGCTCCAAGGAGAACAAATCCAGCTTCTTTAGTCTCTCCACATAACTGAAGTCCCCCATCCCTGGTACCATTTGTTGTGTATTTTGAATGTTGTATTTGAATTGTCCCACATAGCTTACCGTAGTTGTGAGGTGCAATGCACTATGGGAAATAGAGTGCATTTAGTTGAGAACATTCTCTGGAAAGTGATGGCTGTGAACTGAACTCTGTCTCCTGCGTACTCTTTTAATTGTTATACAAGCAAGGTTATTAAACTCTTGAGATTTAACAAAAGTGGCGACGAGGACGTCTGAACTTACGTGGCTCTGCTGTGCGGAAGATAGTCGGGTTTTACGTGTTTAAAACTGTTATTTGTGCCATGGACAGTTAATTAAAGTGAGGCTGGCTCAAGGATAAAGGAGCTTGCAATGGCGGGAAGACGAGACGGCGTATAAGGTACTACCGACTTGAGGAAGGGGAGGAAAAGCAGTGAGTAAATCGGGAAGGACATTTATTCAACTGTGAAATGATCTGTGAATTGAAGCACCAAAATACTGATAGTGATTTTAGTTGAGTTCAACATTGGAAGGATCCTTAGTGAATGATAATTAGGAGCCTGAGAGAAGGAAAATGGCTGGAATTATCGGTAACATTGGACCGTTTGATGAGAATGTCGAACAATGGAGCTCATACACAGAACGATTTGAATACTTCACACAAGCAAATGACATTGGAGGGAACAAAGTAGTACCTACATTGTTAAGTGTGATGGGACCAAAGACTTTCAATCTTTTGCGTACTTTAGTGCATCCAGATAAACCAGGGACTAAACAATATAGCGAAATTGTGGCGATACTAAAAGGGCATTTTTCACCCAAACCCCTAGTCATAGCTGAGAGGTTTAGGTTCCACAGGCGTAACCAGGAAGAAGGAGAAACAGTGACCATGTTTGTAGCTGCTCTAAAAAGACTAAATGATGTGCTAAATGATACTATAAGAGACAGGTTAGTGTGTGGTATGAGAACTGAAGCCATACAGAAGAGACTATTAACGGAGAGTAATCTGACTCTGCAGAAGGCCATTGAAATCAGTATTTCCATGGAATTGGCAGCTAAGGAAGCTCAACAGTTGGGTGCAACAGAAAAAGTGCACAAAGTAAGAACAGAGAGCCAAGGGCCATGCTTCCATTGTGGCAAAGCGGGGCATCTTGCATCTGCATGCTGGTGTGTGGACATGGATTGCCACAGCTGTGGTAAAAAGGGATATATTCAGCGCAGATGCAGAAATAAAAAGGACACCGAGAAAACGTCAAAGACGGAAGGAAGAAAAAAACATTCAGACAAAAGATAAAGAAGCATGTCCGCTCTGTAAAACAGGACAAAACAGAGGCAAGTGACACTTCAGAGGAGGAACTATCACTGAACGTGCTGACTGTAGCTGGGGATTCGCATGGCTACTGGGTCTCACCCTTGCTAGAGGGGCAGCCTGTGCGAATGCAGATTGATATCGGGGCAGCAGTATCTCTTATGTCAGAGACAGTCTACAAAAAGACATTAAAGCACTGTGGTAAACCACTGTTTGTATTCCACTGTGTACATGCCTGGACATGCCTCGGCTGACTCCTCCCACAAGTCCTAGTATAAAGGTGACTGCTCCCCAGCCCTTTGTATTTCTGGACCGGTCGACCACTCGAGGCACACCTTCATTCTTTTGTTAATAAAAGCCTTTAGTTACTCTCTTAACTCTCAGTCTTTTATGAGTAATTGATAGCGCATCAATTTTATTAACAAAATTTTTATAATGGAGAAGATCCTCACACCAGCATGCCTGGACTTAGATCATCGGGAGGCGGACTCATCCACCAAGTTTACTCACTGGCTTAAGTGTTTCGAAAAATTCCTGACCACCTCCGCAGCAATCAAATCGGACGAGGACAAACTGGATGTCCTGACCTCCAAAGTGAACCACCGAGTGTACTCGGTCATCCAAGACGCGACCTCGTACGCGGACGCTATCAAGCTCCTCAAGGACCAGTACATGCGCCCAGTGAACGAAGTGTACGCCAGGCACCTTCTGGGGAGTCGTAAACAACAACCTGGGGAATCGACCGTGGAATACCTTCAGGCACTGTCTGTGCTTGGCCGGGCCTGTGGTTGTAAGGATGTAAAGGCCGCCATGTACACAGAGGAACTTATCCGGGATGCTTTTGTAGCGGGCCACAGATCCAATTACACCCGACAGCGACTGTTGGAGCAGAGTGACCTCGACCTCAACAAGGCCTCTGAACTCACACTATCATTGGATGCAGCCTACCGGGGCATGGATGCCTACTCCTCTGCACCGTGGACGCCGCGGGGAATGACAGCCTGGGACACGGTAGGACCGCCTCATAGCGCCGTGCCACCCCAGCCACACCCCAGCAACGGCCCAACTACCGCAGCAGTGTCCCAAGGCCAGACAGCAGTGCCCCAAGGCCAGAAATGCTACTTCTGTGGCCAGGCAAAACACCCCAGAGCGCGCTGCCCGGCGAAAAACGCGATCTGCTCGGGCTGCGGGAAGAAGGGACACTACGCTAACGTCTGCAGGGCCAAAGCCACCCCGAACCCCAGCAGCGCCGCGTGTGGGCCATGCGGGCCGCCATCTTGGGCCTCCCCGGCCATGTGCGAACCACCGGTACAGCAGCCATTTTGGACGCCTCCAGCCACATGGGGATCATGGACGCCGCCATCTTGGACGACAGCCGGAATGCAGCAGGCCCCCAACACTGCCTCATCTGATACCCGCAGCGACACACCGACCCCTACGCTGGCATCCGTTACACTGGACCAAGCGAGACCGCACCAGCTGGCCAGTTCCACAATGGACATTAAGGTAAATGGCCACGATACAATCTGCCTTTTTGACTCTGGGAGCACGGAGAGCTTCATCCACCCCGACACGGTGCGGCGTTGCTCTCTCCCAGTCCTGCCTGCGCACCAGCGGATTTCTATGGCCTCCGAGTCCCAGTCGGCGGACATCGGCGGCTACTGCGTAGTGACACTCGTAGTAGACGGGACCGTGTACGATCATTTTAAACTTCTGGTCCTGCCCGACCTCTGCGCTGCCGTCCTGCTGGGGTTAGATTTTCAGTGCCACCTTAAAAGTGTTACGATGGCGTACGGTGGACCCCTACCCCCACTCACAGTCCGCAGCCAGCAGCTCCCAAATTGCCTGCCGCGCACCAGGTGCAACCTCTCCACACTCAGAGTCACCCCCCCCCCACTGTTTGCTAACCTCACCCCCGACTGTAAGCCCATCGCCACAAAGAGCAGGCGATACAGTGCCGGGGACAGGGTTTTCATTAAAACCGAAGTGGAGCGGCTCCTGAAGGAAGGGATTATTGAGGGCAGCACCAGCCCCTGGCGAGCCCAGGTTGTGGTCGTTAAGACCGGCGAGAAGCAGCGCCTGGTCATCGACTACAGCCAGACAATAAATCGCTACACCCTGCTGGACGCCTACCCACTCCCCCGCATAGCTGATATGGTCAACCAGATCGCGCAGTACCACGTCTTCTCGACCATTGACCTGAAATCAGCGTACCACCAGCTCCCTATCCGCCCTGAGGACCGCCAGTATACTGCCTTTGAGGCAAACGGCCACCTCTACCACTTCCTTAGGGTTCCCTTTGGCGTCACCAACGGGGTCTCCGTCTTCCAAAGGGAGATGGACCGGATGGTAGATCAAAATGCGTTGCAGGCCACTTTCCCATATCTGGACAATGTGACCATCTGCGGCCGTGACTTGCAGGACCATGACGCAAACCTCGAAAAATTCCTCCGCACCGCCCAACTCCTGAACCTGACATATAACAAGGAGAAGTGCATATTCCGCACAAACCGCCTCGCCATCCTTGGCTGTGTTGTGGAACACGGAGTCATCGGCCCCGACCCCGACCGGATGTGTCCCCTTATGGAACTCCCACTGCCCCACTGCCTCAAGGCCCTGAAGAGGTGCCTAGGGTTTTTCTCCTATTATGCCCAGTGGGTCCCCTACTATGCGGACAAGGCCCATCCGCTGATCAAGTCCACCTCTTTTCCCTTGACGGCAGAGGCCCGCTTAGCCTTCCACCGTATCAAGGAAGACATTGCCAAAGCCACCATGCACGCAGTGGACGAATCCATCCCCTTCCAGGTGGAAAGCGACGCGTCCGACTTTGCCCTGGCCGCTACCCTCAATCAGGCGGGGAGACCCGTGGCCTTCTTTTCACGCACCCTCCAAGGCCCGGAGACCAGACACTCCGCTGTTGAGAAGGAGGCCCAGGCGATTGTGGAGGCTGTGCATCATTGGAGGCACTACCTGGCTGGAAAATGATTTACCCTGCTCACTGACCAACGTTCAGTTGCTTTCATGTTTAACAACAAGCAGAGGGGCAAAATCAAAAATGACAAGATCTTGAGGTGGAGAATCGAACTTTCCACCTACAATTACGAGATCTTGTACCGGCCCGGGAAGCTCAATGAACCCCCGGATGCGCTATCGCGTGGCACCTGCGCCAGCGCGCAGATCGATAGACTGTGGGCCCTCCACAATGACCTCTGCCACCCGGGGGTCACCAGGTTCTTCCACTTCATCAAGGCCCGCAACCTGCCTTACTCTATTGAGGAGGTCAGGACCATGACCAGGAACTGCCAAGTCTGCGCTGAGTGCAAACCGCACTTTTATAGACCAGACAGGGCCCACCTGATAAAAGCCACTCGCCCCTTCGAGCGCCTGAGCGTTGATTTTAAAGGGCCTCTCCCCTCCTCCGACCGCAATGTGTACTTCCTCAATATTATTGATGAGTACTCCCGTTTCCCGTTCGCCATCCCCTGCCCGGACATGACCAGTGCCACGGTCATTAAATGTCTGAACGACCTCTTCACCCTGTTTGGTTTCCCCAGCTATATCCATAGCGACCGGGGCTCATCGTTTATGAGCGACGAACTCCGTCAGTACCTGCTAACTAGGGGTATTGCCACAAGCAGGACCACCAGTTACAACCCCCGGGGGAACGGACAGGTGGAAAGAGAAAATGCGACAGTTTGGAAGGCCGCCCTGCTAGCCTTAAAGTCTAGGGGCCTTCCAACCTCCTGCTGGCAGGATGTGCTCCCTGATGCGCTCCACTCTATTCGGTCACTGCTCTGCACTGCCACTAACGCCACCCCTCATGAGAAAATGTTTGTCTTCCCAAGGAAGTCCACATCGGGGACATCGCTACTGCCATGGCTGACGTCCCCAGGGCCGGTCCTACTGAGAAGGCACGTGAGGACCCATAAAACGGACCCCCTGGTCGAGAGGGTCGACCTCCTCCACGCCAACCCCCAGTATGCTTACATTGCATACCCGGACGGGCGGGAGGACACAGTCTCCATAAGAGACCTTGCACCCTCGGGGGCCGCAGTAACCCATTACTCACTACCACCCCCCCGCACGATCCGATATCCAGCCCCAGCAGACGGCAGGCCTGGGCCCCGCGACCCGCTCGACATCTACGAGGACGACACGCCTGTGCCACAGCCCACGCAGGACTCGACGCCGGAAGCTCCACTACCCCTGCCGTCGCCACGCCGATCACAGCGGCAGACAAGACCTCCGGAGAGACTCCAATACACTAACTTTTAATACACTTCACCCCGCCGGACTCAATTTTAAACAAGGGGTGAATGTGGTAAACCACTGTTTGTATTCCACTGTGTACATGCCTGGACATGCCTCGGCTGACTCCTCCCACAAGTCCTAGTATAAAGGTGACTGCTCCCCAGCCCTTTGTATTTCTGGACCGGTCGACCACTCGAGGCACACCTTCATTCTTTTGTTAATAAAAGCCTTTAGTTACTCTCTTAACTCTCAGTCTTTTATGAGTAATTGATAGCGCATCAAGCACCTTCCACTTCAACCAGCTAACATAGCGTTAAAGACATATACCGGTGAAAGAGTAACCGTGAGAGGTATCACTGAGGTCATAGTTCAGTTGAATGGACAAACTAGGAAGTTACCACTCTACGTAGTTAAAGGAGACTACCCCTCCCTACTGGGACGTTCGTGGATGGAGAGAATAAAATTAGACTGGTCATCAGTCTACATGATGTCACACAATGATCCAGGCTTACCCGCCATCTTAAAGAAACATGCAGAAGTCTTTAATGGAGAACTGGGTAGCATGAAAGATATTACTGTGAAGCTTCTTATTAAACAGGATAGCAAACCCAAGTTCATGAAGGCACGACCCGTACCTTATGCCATCAGACCAAAAGTCGAGGCTGACTTAGAAGCCCTAGTTGAAAGCGGAGTACTAGAACCAGTCAGCGTGAGTGAATGGGCAACGCCCATCGTACCAGTGCTCAAGAAAGGGGGTGGAGTTAGGATATGTGGAGATTTTAAAGTAACTGTTAACCCTGTATTGTCAGTGGAGCAATATCCGCTCCCCCATATTGATGATTTGTTTGTGGGACTTGCTGGGGGCCAGAAGTTTAGCACAATCGACCTCTGTCAAGCCTACCTGCAAATGCATGTGGATGAACAGTCACGAGAAATGCTGACTATTGTGACGCACAAGGGCCTATTTAGGTATCGTCGACTTCCTTTCGGAATTACATCAGCTCCAGCGCTTTTCCAACGTGCTATGGACCAGATCCTTAGTAGATTGCCTGGAGTCCAATGCTACTTAGATGATATCTTAGTTACTGGGTGTGATGACCAAGACCATCTGTGTTACTTGGACGCAACGCTACAAAGACTGAGGGATTACAGACTCAGAGTTCGCAGGGATAAATGCGATTTTTTTCAAGCATCAGTTGAGTACCTCGGTCATGTGATCGATGCCACAGGCCTTCACAAGGCACCGTCCAAGACCAAGGCAATCGTGGATGCCCCAGCACCTGAAAATATCAGCCAGCTGCGTTCTTTTCTAGGGTTACTGAACTACTATGGACGGTTCATACCGAACCTAGCCTCGATGCTGAGGCCGCTGCATTGGTTGCTATGTAACGACAAGAAGTGGGAATGGACTAACAAGTGCCAGGAGGCGTTCATGACAGCAAAGGACACGCTCCTGAAGTCAGAGGCTTTGACGCATTTTAACCCTTCATTACCAATACAGTTAGCTTGCGATGCATCGTCATATGGTGTGGGAGCGGTCGTTTCTCATATCATGCCAAACGGAGAAGAGAAGCCGATAGCATTCGCATCTAGGACTTTGAACAGAGCTGAAACTAACTACGCCCAAATAGAACGAGAAGCACTGAGCGTCGTTTTTGGCGTTCGCAAGTTTCACCAATATTTGTACGGGAGACAGTTCACCCTACTAACAGATCACCGCCCTCTCACGACCATCTTCGGGCCACATACAGGGATTCCGTCACTTGCTGCGAGCAGAATGCAAAGGTGGGCGCTGCTGTTGTCTGCACACACGTTCGACATTAGATATCGCAAGTCTGACCTGCACGGCAACGCCGACGGTCTTTCCAGGTTGCCGCTGCCTGTCACCAAGCCTATGACGAGTAGCATGGACATCTGCTATTTTAGGCAGGTGGAGAACACACCTGTTACTTCGACACAGGCCTGACGAAACACCAGAAATGACCCAGTGTTGTCTGCAGTGCTGGACATTATCGTCAGGGGCAAGCTTGACAGCGATGACCCAAACCTGAAACCATATCTCTTAAGCGCTACGGAAACCAGTGTTACACCAACTACACTCCGGACACTGCGGAATGGTTCGTATGAAAGAAATAGCGAGGAGCTACTTCTGGTGGCCGGGTATGGATGGACAGATTGAGGACAAAGCTAAAACCTGTTCCTCATGTCAGAGAGTTCGTAATGTGCCACAGCTTGCACCTCTTCACCCCTGGGACTTTCCGGAAGAAGCATGGCACTGCATTCATGTAGACTTTGCAGGTCCATTCGAGGAGAGAATGTTCCTGGTGGCTGTTGACGCGCACAGTAAGTGGCCAGAGGTTGTTATAATGAGATCCACCACCACTGAGAAGACCATCGAGAAGTTAGGTGAGGTGTTCAGCCGATTTGGATCTCCGATGCAACTTGTCTCATACAACGGTCCACAGTGGGCATCACAAGGAATGGCTACATTCCTGCAGGTGAATGGCGTACAACATATCAGGGCTGCACCATACCACCCTGCGACCAATGGTCCAGCTGAGAGGTTTGTTCAGACCATAAAACACTCTCTAAAGGCATCGCAAGGTCAGGAAATGCTTCATCAGCGCCTGAATAGTTTCCTGTTGAGTTACAGGAACACACCACATGCGACCACAAAAGCATCACCTGCCACTCTACTGCTCAAAAGAGAGCTACGAACCAACTTCGACCTGCTGAAACCGCCAAAGGTGAAAGACGTGGTACAGTATCAGCAGGACAAGCAGATCAAGCGACGTGAACAACGCTCCAAAGACAGAGTCTTCAGTCCAGGTGAACATGTGTTGGCACGGAACTACAGTGGTGGACCTAAGTGGGTTCCTGCTACTGTCATTGCACAGACTGGTCCAGTATCCTACACTGTACAGACACCCGAGGGTATTGTCTGGAAGAGACACACCGATCAGCTTCTACGAAGTGCAGCAACACCCACTGAACCACCAACAGCAGTTTACCTGCCATTGGGTGACGCTGTGGGTCATCCGCCTTCTACACCGAGAGGCTCACCTTCTGAGGAAGCAGCCGCTTCAGCCCCTATCTCATCAACAAGGGAGACCTGTATACAGGCACCCCAGCCGCCTACACCTGTGTTGACGTCACCTGTGAGAGACAATGAACTGGAGAGCCAGGTTGACCGCCGGTATCCTACCAGAGAGCGGCGGGCCCCTATACGTTTGAACTTATAGTTCAGAGGCTTACCCTTTATCTGGGGCAGAATAATCCCCATGGGTATAGCCATGGTTGGAGGAAGTCTACCCTCACTCCCAGGTTATTGTGTTTTAAAAATTTTGTGGTTCTATTGGGACATCTAATGTAAAGAGGGGAGGAGATGTTGTGAATTTTGAATGTTGTATTTGAATTGTCCCACATAGCTTACCGTAGTTATGATGTGCAATGCACTATGGGAAATAGAGTGCATTGGGTTGAGAAGATTCTCTGGAAAGTGATGGCTGTGAACTGAACTCTGTCTCCTGCGTACTCTTTTAATTGTTATACAAGCAAGGTTATTAAACTCTTGAGATTTAACACCATTCTAGTAAATCTCTTCTGCACCTTTGACATCCTTCCTAAAGTGTGGTGCCCAGAATTGGACACAATACTCCAGCCGAGGCCTAACCAGTGTTTTATACAGGTTTTGTATAACTTCCTTGCTTTTGTACTCTATGCCTCTCTTAATAAAGCCAAGGATCCCGTATGCCTTTTTCAGCATTTAGTTCATATTGTCAGCTGTGGCTCAGTGGGTCGCACACTCGCCTCTGAGTCCGACGGTTGTGGGTTCACAAGTCCCATTTCAGGGACTGGAGCACATAAAGCTAGGCTGACACTCCAGTGCGGTGCTGAGGGAGGGCTGCACTGCCGGAGGTGCCAACTTTCAGATAAGACGTTAAACCGAGGCCCCGTCTGCTCTCTCAGGCGGATGTAAAAGATCCCACGGCACTATTTCGAAGAGTAGGAGAGTTATCCCCGGTGTCCTGGCCAATATTTATCCCTCAATCAACATAACTGACGTGCTTCAATAACTTCAAGACTCGAAGTTAGCAGAATAAAACAAGGCTTTTATTAGCAAAGAAAAGATGCCGGTGGCTGCACCTAGCTTCACCTGGCGTGCTGCTGTTCTATGGCAGGACAAGCCTGAACTTGTCTTAAGTAGGGCCAGGTATGGGCGGAGCCGACACACAAAGGGGGCGGTGCCCTATACACAATACAAGGTACAAACACCGGAGCAGGCAATACAATATATACAGTTAACTACAGAGTCTGATGAATGACATATTTCATCACAATAACAAAAAACAGATGATCTGGTCAGTATCACATTGCCGTTTGTGGGAGCTTGCTGTGCGCAAATTGGCTGCTGCGTTTCCCACATTACAACAGTGACTACACTTCAAAAGTACTTCATTGGCTGTAAAGAGCTTTGAGATGTCCAGTGGTCGTGAATGGCGCTATATAAATGCAAGTCTGTCTTTCTTTTATTGCCGCTCCTCATTCTTCCTGCCAAAATGTATCACTTCACACCTCTCTGTGTTAAATTTCATCTACCATGTGCCTGCCCACTTCATCAGTCTCCTAAAGTCTGTTACCTGAAGCATGCAGGTACAGCAAGCAATAAGGAAGGCAAATGGCATGTTGGCCTTTATTGCAAGGGGGTTGGAGTATAAGAGTGAGGAAGTCTTGCTACAATTGTACAGGGCCTTGGTGAGACCACACCTGGAGTACTGGGCACAGTTTTGATCTCCTTATCTAAGGAAGGATATACTTGCCTTGGAGGCGGTGCAACAAAGGTTCACTAGATAGATTCCTGGGATGAGAGGGCTGTCCTATGATGAGAGATTGTGTAGAATGGGCCTAGACTCTCTGGAGTTTAGAAGAATGAGAGGTGATCTCATTGAAACATACAAGATTCTGCAGGGGATTGACAGGGTAGATGCTGAGAGGTTGTTTCCCCTGGCTGGAGTGTCGAGAACTAGGGGGGCATAGTCTCAGGATAAGGGGTCGGCCATTTAAGACTGAGATGAGGAGGAATTTCTTCACTCAGAGGGTTGTGAATCTTTGGAATTCTCTGCCCCAGAGGGCTGTGAATGCTGAGTCTTTGAGTATATTCAGGCTGAGATAGGTAGACTTTTGGACTCTAGGGGAATCAAGGAATATGGAGATCGGGCGGGAAAGTGGAGTTGAGGTCGATGATCAGCCATGATCTTATTGAATGGCGGAGCAGGCTCGAGGGGCCGTATGGCCCACTCCTGCTCCTATTTCTTATGTTCTTATGTTACTATCCTCCTCATTGTTTACTAATTTTCCGAGTTTCGTGTCACCTGCAAACTTTGAAATGATGCCTTGTATACCCAAGTCTCAGGACACATGGTCAAAGGGGTACCACCTACAAGATGCACTGCAGCAACTCGCCAAGGCTTCTTCAACAGCAACTCCCAAACCCGCGACCTCTTCCACCTAGAAGGTCAAGGGCAGCAGGCGCATGGGAATACCACCACTTCCAAGTTCCCCTCCAAGTCACACACCATCCTGACTTGGAAATATATCGGCTGTTCCTTCACCGTCGCTGGGTCAAAATCCTGGAACTCCCTCCTTAACAGCACTGTGGGTGTACCTTCACCACACGGACTGCAGCGGTTCAAGAAGGCGGCTCACCACCACCTTCTCAAGGGCAACTTGGGATGGGCAATAAATGCCGGCCTTGCCAGCGACGCCCACATCCCATGAACAAATGTAAAAAAAGGAGCGTCTTAAAGGAGGAAAGAGAGTGAGAGCGGCGGAGAGGTGCAGGGAGGGAATTTCAGAGCTTCGGGTCCAGACTGCTGAAGGCACGGCCGCCATTGGTGGAGCAATTAAAATTGGGGATGGACAAGAGGCCAGAATTGGAGGAGCCCCATCCACCTCTAGACTCCCCAGCCACGGGAAACATCCTCCCGGCATCTACCCTGTCAAGCCCTGTAAGAATTTTGTATGTTTCAATGAGATCACCTCTCATTCTTCTAAACTCTAGAGAATATAGGCCTAGTCTACTCAATCTCTCCTCATAGAACAATCCCCACCATCCCAGGAACCAGTCTGGTGAACCTTCATTGCACTCCCTCCACGGCAAGTATATCCTTCCTGAGGTAAGGAGACCAAAACTGTACACAATACTCCAGGTGTGGTCTCACCAGGGCCCTATATAATTGCAGTAAGTGTCTGAAGAGGATTTGTGATCAGTGCGAGTTGCAATTTGCTGCAGTTCTGTCCTCAGGGGTTATGTGGAGGACCGTGAACTCGGAAGAAAGTTCTGCCCTTTATATTGTAGAAGAAGTGCCTCTGTGACCCTCTGAACTGCTGGTGCCGCTGTAAATGGTGGGACAGTGGAGTTGTGAGGATGGTGGACTGACTGGGGATCTGGGAGTATTTGCACAGGTTGTTGGGGGGCGGAGGATTGGTGGTCCCGGCCGTAGTGCGGCTATGGACACAGAGCTGCGGCACGGGGGCTGTGCAGTTTGGGGAGAGGGTGGTGCCAGGGACGGTGGATAAGGATTATGGTGCAAAATTCCAGCCCCAGGGTAATGAAGGCCTGGGTTAGGGTTTGGTTGAAGTGAGGTCAGAGGTGACTCAAAGTGAGGTCACTGAATGGACTGGTGTGGAGAGGGGGGAGGAGCTCAGCTGGACAATGGGCCCCTTGTGACGTATCTGGGGCCAATCAGTAGTCCTTGGGACAATTGGAAAACCCCGCCCACAGAGCCAGCAGGGCCCCGCACACCTTTACAGGACCTGCGGGAGCCCCGCCCACCTCTAGAGAGACTCGAGAGCCCCGCCCACCTCTACAGAGACTCGGGAGCCCCGCCCACCTCTACAGGACCGGCAGGAGCCCCGCCCACCTCTACAGGACCCGCGGGAGCCCCGCCCACCCCTACAGGACCCGCGGGAGCACCGCCCACCTCTACAGAGACTCGGGAGCCCCGCCCACCTCTACAGGACCCGTGGGAGCCCCGCCCACCTCTACAGAGACTCGGGAGCCCCGGCCACCTCTACAGGACCCGCGGAGCCCCGCCCACCTCTACAGGACCCGCGGGAGCCCCGCCCACCTCTACAGAGACTCAGGAGCCCCGCCCACCTCTACAGGACCTGCGGGAGCTCCGCCCACCTCTACAGGACCCGCGGGAGCCCCGCCCACCTCTACAGGACCCGCGGGAGCCCCGCCCACCCCTACAGGACCCGCGGGAGCTCCGCCCACCTCTACAGGACCCGCAGGAGCTCCGCCCACCGCTACAGGACCCGCGGGAGCCCCGCCCACCTCTACAGGACCCGCGAGTGCCCCGCCCACCTCTACAGACATCCACGGGAGCCCTGCCCACCTTTACAGCACCCGCGGGAGCTCCGCCCACCTCTGCAGGACCCGCAGGAGCCCCGTCCACCTCTGCAAGAACCGCGGGAGCCCTGCCCGCCTCTACAAGAACAGCGGGAGCCCCGCCCACCTCTACAGGACCCGCGGGAGCCCCGCCCATCTCTACAGAGACACGGGAGCCCCGCCCACCTCTACAGGACCCGCGAGTGCCCCGCCCACCTCTACAGGACCCGCGGGAGCCCCGCCCACCTCTACAGGACCCACGGGAGCCCCGCCCACCTCTACAGGACCCGCGGGAGCCCCGTCCACCTCTACAAGAACCGCGGGAGCCCCGCCCACCTCTACAGGACCCACGGGAGCCCCGCCTGTAAAGTCCGCGCCTCAATAATACACGGACTGCGGGACAACAATTAAACAGGTATTTTACTGAACAGAGGGACTGAAATACAGAAGCCTGCTGTGGCTTTATATACAGGGGTGGTCACTGCCGGTACTGCAGTACAGAATCAGTTCTTCTCTTAAAGGCACATACACAACAATTCCTCCCCTTTTAGATAAACAGTACACAACATTCATTTAACAACTAAATAATAACTAATTACAATTACAATTTTCTCTGTACTATATACATCAACTGAAGTAATCATTTATAAATTCAGCCTTTGAGGAGGCTTCCTGATCCTGACTGGATAGCGCCTTTCTCGAGAATCCTGTTCTTGCGGCGGAGTTGATTCTGGCTCATTGTCATTGGTTGGTTCGTCAGCTTCCAATACCACTGCTTCTGAGGTAAACGCAATCTGTACTTCGGGTTGATTACCAGATGCACCTGCTCGTGGTATGGGTTTGGCTTGTTCTTGTGACTCTAGAATCTGGTCAGCATGGCGTCTCACGATGCTCTCTCCAACGTCCACTGTGTACATTAGTGGTCACTGCTGTGTGCATATCGTTCCTGGCTGCCATTTTTCTGTTCGGTAGTCGCGGGCCAAGACTGGTTGCCCTATCTTGAAGCTCCTGGTTGGGTTCTCATTTATGTGCTGGAATTGTTTATCCTCAACATCTCGTCTTATGTTTGGTTTGAGCAAATCTAGGCGACGTCTTAGCCTTCTGTTGAAGAACATTATGGCTGGAGCTTGGTTGGTGACTGCATGTGTCGCATTCCGGTAAGCAAACAAGAAATTATCCACCTTGTGTTGTAGTGGTATGTCGTCATTATACATTGCCTTTATTGCCTTTTTAAAGGTCTTAACAAACCTCTCAGCCAATCCATTTGTGGCTGGATGATATGGGGCAGATGTGTAATGTTTCACCCCATTATTCCTCAGAAACCTCCGGAAATCCTCGGACACAAACTGTGGCCCATTGTCGGAGCAAATCTGTTCTGGCAAGCTGACGAACCAACCAATGACAATGAGCCAGAATCAACTCCGCCGCAAGAACAGGATACTCGAGAAAGGCGCTATTCAGTCAGGATCAGGAAGCCTCCTCAAAGACTGAACTTATAAATGATTATTTCAGTTGATGTATATAGTACAGAGAAAATTGTAATTGTAATTAGTTATTATTTAGTTGTTAAATGAATGTTATGTACTGTTTATCTAAAAGGGGAGGAATTGTTGTGTATGTACCTTTAAGAGAAGAACTGATTCTATACAGTGACCACCCCTGTATATAAAGCCATAGCAGGCTTCTGTACTTCAGTCTTAAGTTACCCTCTGTTCAGTAAATACCTGTTATTATTGTTCTCCTGCAGTCCGTGTATTATTTATACTCGGACACTACAAATACCAACTGCTGTACATGGCCTTCTTTGACCTCACAAAGGCCTTCTACACTGTCAACCATGAGGGTTTATGGAGTGTCCTCCTCAAATTCGGCTGCCCTCAAAAGTTTGTCACCATCCTCTGCCTGCTTCACGATGACATGCAAGCCGTGATCCTGACCAACGGATCCACCACAGACCCAATTCACGTATGGACTGGGGTCAAGCAAGGCTGTGTTATTGCACTGATGCACTATCAATTACTCATAAAAGACGGAGAGTTAGGAGAGTAACTAAAAGGCTTTTATTAGCAAAGAACAGAGCATGCCTCTCGTGGTTGACTGGGTTCCAAGAAGGCAGGGGGCTGCAGAGCAGTCACCTTTATACCTGGGCCTGTGGGTGGAGCCAGGGGCGGAGCCAGCAGAGGCATGCTGAGGCATGCATAGATACAACAGTGCGCAACAACAACAACAACGGTGAACAACAATAACAGTGGTTTACCACATTCACCCCTTGTTTAAAATTGAGTCCGGCGGGGTGAAGTGTACTAAAGGTTCGTGTAAGTAAGTCTATCAGGTGGCCTTGTATGCCATCCTGATCGTCGTGGTGGCGGCGGTGATGGTGCAGCATCCAACGTTGAATCTGGCGTCTCATTGAGTGGTTTAGTGGTCAATGACGGGTCCTGGGGCTGCGGCATGCCTTCTACCGGGGTTGGGTTGTGGGTAGTGGTGGATGGCAATGGTAGTGTTTCAGGGGCACCCGAAGGTGCGAGGTCTCGTATGGAGACTGTGTCCTCCCGCCCGTCCGGGTACGCCACGTATGCATACTGAGGGTTGGCGTGGAGGAGGCTCACCCTCTCGACCAGGGGGTCCGTTTTATGGGACCTCACATGCTTCCGCAGTAGGACGGGTCCTGGAGACGTCAGCCATGTTGGTAGCGAGGTCCCCGATGTGGACTTTGTAAAGTCTGTGGGTTGTATAGCGAAGTAATACACAGACTACAAGAGTAACTTAAACAGGACTTTACCATTCGAAGGTCAGGGCGAATCTGCCCAATAAATCCTGACACAGCACTTATATACTGGTGTGGTCACCGTCGGTATTACAGTATACAGCAGCCAAGATAAAGTAGTGCCACACCTAAAATAGTTCTCTTAAAGGTGAACGGTTACATACGATAGTTCTCTTAAAGGTAGAACAGTTACATACACTACAATCCTCCCTTTTTAGCTTACAACATACTTATTCCCCATTAACCATATCATTAGAACATATATACAAATTATGTAAAACAGTTCACAGATTCAGTCTCTCTGGAGGTCTCCTGACTCTGTCCGGATAACGTCTCGGTGGTGTAGTAGTTTTCGGCGGGGTAGTAGGTTCTTCCGGCAAGGCCGATTCAGCTTGAAGGACAGTGTCAGGATCATCTGATTCCAGTATTACCAGATCGGAGGTAGGTGCTCTGGGTATCTCTGTTTCTACATTAGCCGTGTAAGGTTGTGGAGTAGGTTGGCTCTTTGTGGATGACCCTATGATCTGGTCAACATGGCGCCTTATTATGCTGTCACCAATGTCCACTGTATACAGCAGCGGCCCTAGCCTTTTTACAATAGTTCCAGGCTGCCATTTCTCGGTACGGTAGTCCCGGGCCAAAACTTGTTGACCTGTCTGAAAAGATCTAGTTGGCCTTTCATTCATGCCCTGGAATTGCCGGTTCTCTACGTCCCTTCTGACGTTTGGCTTAATCAAATCCAGCCGGCATCTTACTCTTCTATTGAAAAACATCATGGCGGGAGTTTGATTTGTGACCGCATGTGTTGCATTCCTGTATGCCAACAAGAAGTTATCTACCTTATGTTGTAAGTTGATGTTCTCATTACCCATGGCCTTTATGGCCTTCTTGAAGGTCTGGACAAACCTTTCAGCTAAGCCATTGGTGGCGGGATGGTATGGGGCTGACGTGTAGTGCTTGACCCCATTGCTTTTTAAGAACTTCCTGAATTCTTCGGACACAAATTGTGGTCCATTATCAGAACAGACCTGTTCCGGCAGCCCATTCCTGGCAAACATGGTCCTTAATACTGTGATGGTTTTTTCCGTGGTGGTGGAGGACATCTTTATTACCTCCGGCCACTTGGAGTGTGCATCCACCGCTATTAGAAACATTGAGTCCATAAATGGACCAGCAAAATCGATGTGTACCCTTTGCCAAGGAGATGAGGGCCACTCCCATGGATGCAGAGGAGCTTGTGGTGGCGCGTTTTGGACCTTCTGGCATCCTAGACAACTCTTGGTTATTTCCTCGATGTCTGCATCAATACCTGGCCACCACACAAACGCTCTTGCTAGGTTCTTCATTTTCACTCCACCCAGATGCCCCTCGTGAAGTTCCTTTAGCACCTTATGCTGAAGTTTGGGTGGAATCACCACTCTCGATCCACACATCAAGGTTCCTCGGCACACTGACAGCTGTTCTTTCCGTTGCGAAAATGCTGGCAGTGTTGGTTCGTCATGTGCTGGCCATCCCTCCACTGTTAGATCGTAGACCCGTGAGAGAGTCGGGTCATTTCTTGTTTCATTCTCGATCATCGAATTGGTTACTGGTAGACATTCTACTATGGATGAGTGGAACATTTCTACCGGGTCCATTGTAGCCGCCTCTTCTACTACCGGCAACGGTAGGCGCGATAACCCATCAGCATTTCCATGCTGTTTGGAGCTCTTGTATTCAATGTCATATTGGTGTGCCCCAAGTAACATGGACCACCTCTGTAACCTTTGCGCTGTCATAGTGGAAACGGCCTTGTTAGGGTTGAATATGGACACCAATGGCTGGTGGTCTGTCAGTAATGTGAACTTCTTGCCCTGCAGGTAATGATTGAATTTCTTTACTCCCCACACAAGGCTGAGGGCCTCCCTGTCTATCTGAGCGTAATTTCGCTCCGTGGAGGTCAATGATCGGGACGCAAATGCGACTGGCCTTTCCGAGCCATTTGGTAACTTGTGTGAAAGTACTGCTCCAATTCCATAAGGGGAAGCATCACAAGCTAGACGAAGAGGTAACGTTGGGTTGAAATGAGCCAACACTTCCTCAGAGGTAATCAACGCCTTGCTTCTGCGAAAGGCCTTTTTACAGTCCTCGCTCCACTTCCATGGCACTTCTTTCCGTAACAGAGCATTCAGCGGATGTAGCACCGTGGATAAATTTGGCAGAAACTTGTGATAATAATTAATCAACCCCAGAAACGATCTCAACTGTGAAACGTTTTCCGGAGCGGGGGCCTTCACGACAGCTTCTATCTTGTCAGGCGACTTGTGCAGCCCCTCTTGGTCAATGACATGACCGCAGTACGAGATCCGTTTCTGGAAGAACTCACATTTCTGGCGATTAACTCGAAGGCCATATTCTTTCAACCTGGTGAGCACCAGTTTCAAATTTGTGAGGTGTTCCTCCTCGTCTTCTCCCGTAATCAGGATATCGTCCAAGTAACACTGCGTGCTTGGAACACCTTGTAAGACCTGCTCCATTGCCCTCTGCCAAATTGCTGGAGCCGAAGCTACTCCAAAAACCAGTCTATTATAACGATACAAGCCTCTGTGCGTGTTGATTGTGAGATACTGGCGCGACTCTTCCTCGACTTCCATTTGTAAGTATGCCTGTGCCAGGTCTATCTTGGTGAAGTGTTGCCCGCCAGACAATGAAGCAAAGATATCCTCAATCCGCGGAAGCGGGTATTGTACCGTGTGAAGCACCGGATTAACTGTGATCTTGAAATCTCCGCAGATGCGGACCTTCCCCAGTCCCCCTGGCTTGTTACTTGATGAAGACTTCATGACGGGAACAATGGGCGTGGCCCACTCACTCCAGTCCACCTTAGACAGTACCCCTGAACGTTCAAGCTCTTCCAGTTCTGCCTCCACAGCAGGTCGTATCGCGTAAGGTACCGATCTGGCTTTGAAAAATTTTGGGCTTGCATGTTCTGCAATCTTGATTTTTGCTTTAATTCCTCTCAGTGTTCCCAGTCCTTGCTGGAATACCTCTTTAGCTTCGTCCAATATTCTGGACAACTGTTCAGGTTTGACCTCTTCCTTCCCGGAATCTACCGTCATTGTGTTTAGTGAATGCCAGTCTATCTTTATTTTCCTGATCCACTCCCGTCCCAGAAGTGGTGGACCTCCCTCGGGCAGCACATACAAGTCCATCCTTTGGTGATCTTTGTCTTTGTATCTCACCTTGACTTCTATCTTTCCGATGGGGTATATTTTGTGCCCCGTGTATGTCTGCAATACTATCTCCGTATCCCGTAGGGGAATATGTTTGAATAGCTTTTTGTAATCATGCTTATTCATGACCGTCAATGCCGATCCGGTGTCCACTTCCATCTTCACTTGGACTTTTGCAATCTGTAGTGTGATCCAGATAGTTTGTCGGTCAGCTTCTTTACTCACATTATGAATCCTCAGACTACCCAGTGCCTTGCTGTTGGAGTCTGAGTCCGAATTCTGTTCATCTGGACTCTTCCCAGTCACCTCATGTACCTTTCTGTACTTCTTCTACGGTGACTTATTATTGTTGTTCTTCTTTCCTGACCGGCATACCTTAGCTATGTGGCCAAGCTTGCCACATTTCCTACAGTCCTGGTTTTTAACCCAGCATTGGTTCTGGTCGTGTGTTGTCTTCCCACAATGAGAACATTTCGTTGTACCCGAAGTCATTTGATCCACACTGAGTACCGCTGTCTTCCACTGCATTTCCGCCGTGCCTCTCGCTGCGGCTTCGTGCGATGCTGCAATAAGGACAGCCTTATCAAGTGTAAGATCATTCTCTTCGAGTAGTCGTTTTTGCGTTCCTTCCTTTGACAATCCACACACGAACTTGTCTCGCAATGCCTCTGTCAGATTTCCTCTAAACTGGCAGTATTTCGCTAGTCTACGCAGCTCGACCAAGTACTCCGCGTTGCTTTCCTCTTTTCATTGTGTTCTCCCGTAAAATTTAGATCGTTCCACTAACATCAGCGGTGCGGGGTTAAAATGATCCTTCAGGACAGCAACAATATTATCGAAAGACTGATCCGCCGGTTTAGCTGGTGATAGGAGATGCTTCAATAACCTGTATGTCCTTGCACCTGTTAAGTCTGTGAGTTGTTCAAGTAATTAATACTCAGACTTAATCAGTAACAATAAAACAGGTCTTTACTGGTTGGAGGTAGGGACTATACTGAATACAAGATTACTGCACAGTGCTTATATACCGGTGTGTTCACCCCCGGTATTACGTCTACAGCAGCCTGAGAAAGTAGTACATCTCTTAAGGTGGAACAGGCTTAAGCTCTCTTAAGGTGGAACAAGTTACATACACAACACTCCTCCCTTCTTAGCTTTATAGTCATCCCCCCCATTTAACATAACGTAATAACATATATACATATATAACTTCATGTTTAATGTAACATATCACAGATTCAGTCTCTGCGGAAAACAGTTCACAGATTCAATCTCTGTGGTGTAGTCGGTTCACGTTACTCATTCAATAGTCCTTTCATGGATTTAACAGCTTGAACTTCCGAACTGATTTGGCTCCGTTCGGAGGGACCACGTGTGTGATCTGGTAGAGGTGATAATGGTTCAGATGGGTCATCTTCTGTTTTTACTTTTCCTTTTCTGCTTCTTGGAGACTCTCTGGGCTCCATTGTCAGCTGCCACAGCTGCCAGCTGCATGCGCAGTTCCTCCTTCTCTTCCCCCTGTTTCCGTCGTAGAGCCAGCTTCTCCCGATGTTCCGTAGACTTTTGGTGCTCCTCCATGATTTCTGCACTTTGGGAGTCGAAGTTACAAGCTGGGCAGGACAGGACATCGTAATATTCGGTGTCGTCCACCAGGTCATAGTAATATTCGGTGTCGTCCTGAGCTAGACCAGTGAGAGGGTCGTCTATTTCCTCCATACCCAGCTGGACGTTAGCCAGCTCTTGTTCCAAATCCAGACATCTTTCCTGAAGAGACTTCTTCATGTGTACCTCTGCATCCAGCTTTTTCTGGGCTTTCAGCAAGTCGTTTACTAGTGACCTCATTTGTGATTTTAATACTTCAACTTCCTTTGGAGATTGATTGATCGGACTATGCAATCCCTCTACCGGAGCAGCTGTTTCAGCGGTCTGTTGTTCTACATTGACGTGAGTCAGCGTACTTTTGGCATCCAATGGCTGCTCTGTTGCAGTCGTTTCAGTCTGTGTCGTCACATCAGCCATCTCAATGACTTTTGAGAGCTCCGAACCCTTTTCCTTTGAAGATCGCAGCTCGTGTTCAAGTTTTTCCCATTTCAGAGTCTTGTCCCTCAGCATATGAAGGAGTTGGCTGACCGTTAACTCTTCTGACACCAGATTATGGCACGCACCTTCAGAACCTGAATCAGCTTTGATTCGTTCGGCCTCCTCGCGCAGATGGTTGGTGTGCTCCTGCTCCATTTTCTCCATCAGTTGCTTCTGTTGCCTTTCCAGATTCTTCCACTCTGTAACAAAGAACTTTTTTATTTCATTCATCTCTTGCTCAAAACGGCGAATCATTTGTTCTAATTGCTGTTGTAGTTTGAAATGGAGTTGAGTTCGAGCCCAGTGTCCCTCAAAAATGTGCATATCAGTAGACTTGACAGACTCAGAATTCTCTGTTAAACTATGTTGTTGTTGCTCAGTGGAATTCTGTGCTGAAACTTTGTCTTTTGCACATGGGTTGGTCTTACCATCATCAGTTCTAGAGTCTGGGCTGATTATCTGCACCGAGTTCTCACTCTTTATGGCTTTTAGCGAATGCCAGTCCATATTTATGTTTCTAAACCACTCCCGGCCTAGTAGTGGTGGACCTCCCTCCGGTAGCACATATAAGTTCATTATTTGACTTCCTTCGCCCTTATTGGCCACTGCAACCTTTATTGTCCCGATGGGGTACACTCTCTGCCCCGTGTAGGTTGTCAATATAATCTCCGTATCCTGTAGGGGAATATGTTGGAATAACCTTCTGTAATCTTTCTTATTCATGACCGACAATGCCGATCCAGTGTCCAATTCCATTTTTACTTGGACTCCTTCTATCTGAAGAGTACCCCAAATTGTCTGGAGGTCTGCACCCTTACCAACGTTGAGTACCCTTAAGCTAGCCAGTTCAATACTGCTTAAGCCAGCCAGTTCATTACTGCTAGCGTCTGAATCAGACTCCTGTTCGGCCACCTTGTGTACTTTTGCGTATTTTCCTTGCGGTGACTTCTTGTTGCTGGTCTTCTTCCCTGACCTGCATACTCTAGCTATATGTCCAAGCCTACCACAAGTTCTACATTCTTGGTTTTTAAACCAACACTGGTTCTGATCATGCGTTGTCTTTCCACAACGATGACATTTGCCAGAACTCACACCCAATTTGTGTGCACTGAGCTCCGGTGACCGTAGCTGCATTACTGCCGTGCCTCTCGCTGCGGCTTCGTGTGCTGCTGCCATAGTGACCGCCTTCTCAAGCGTCAGCTCATTCTCCTCGAGCAGTCGCTTTTGTGTATCCTGTTTAAATAAACCACACACAAATTTGTCTCGTAGTGCATCTGTCAGTCCCGTTCCAAACTGGCAATATTTCGCTAATTTACGCAATTCCAGCAAATATTCAGCATTGCTTTCATGCTGTAGCTGCCTTCTATCATAAAATTTAAATCGTTCCGCTAGCATCAGCGGCGTGGGGTTTAGATGATCTTTCAGGACAGTAACAATCTCATCGAACGTCTTATCCGCCGGTTCATCTGGTGATAACAGGTGTTTCAATTGCCCGTATGTCTTCGCACCCATTAAATTTAATAATGTTAGTGCTTTATCAGCCTCACGAATTTTATTGGCCTTACAATAATTTTTAACTCGTTCAACATATATGGCCCAATCTTCGATGTCACTATCAAAGTTGCTAATATTCCCGTGTTTAGGCATTGTAGTACTTTATCAGATTTGCAATTTCTCAGATTTTTTTTTTTTTTACTGCTATCCAAGATGGCGGCTTCCCGCTCTTGCCGTCGTCCTCCGCCCACAAAATGGCGGTTTTCCCGCGCTTGGCGGTCTTCACCCGTCCCCCGACGCCGTCTCCCTTCAGCCCCCGAGTGCGGCCCTTATCTTCGCCGCGATCGCCCGAGTGCGGCCCTTATCAGTGGATGCAATCGATGGCCCGGCTGCGCCTCGCACTTGAAAGCGGCCCGGCCCTTATCTGCCGATCGCTATCGCCCTGTACCTCTCTCTTCCCCAGTCCTGTCTTCTACTCCGGTTCACAAACTGATGGAGGCTTCAGGGTCCTAATGCCTGTCGCTTCCAGTGGGGTGGTGAGTGGTGAGGTTTGAAACCTCTCTTCAACCGCCGTGGAATAACTGCCGCAGGGTAAGAACCTGACTCGTCGCCAGTGTTAAGTCTGTGAATTATTTAGTTAATTAAGACACAAACTAACGAGTAACAATAAAAACAGGTCTTTACTGGTTGGAGGTAGGGACTATACTGAATACAAGATTACTGCACAGTGCTTATATACCGGTGTGTTCACCCCCGGTATTACGTCTACAGCAGCCTGAGAAAGTAGTACATCTCTTAAGGTGGAACAGGTTACATACACAACAGCACCCATTGAGTTTAATAAGGTTAGAGCTTTTTCATAATTTGCTATCTTATTAGCCGTACAATATATCTCGATGCGTTCTACATACGTGGGCCAGTCTTCCACCTCGGCATTGAAACCGTTGCTGTTACTATGCTTAGGCATCTTCACACTCTTCCTGAGAAACAACAACAATATTCTTTAACTTTTTTTTTTCCAGATGGCGGTTTCCCGCGCTTATCTTCTTTCCCCGCCCCTTTCAAAATGGCGGTTCCCGCTTCTGTCTTTTTCTCCGCCTACTGGCGGCTTCCCGCAGTTTCCCGCGCTTCTCTTCTTTCCCCGCCCACTTTAAAAATGGCAGTTCCCGCTTCTGTCTTCTTCCCCGCCTACTGGCGGCTTCCCGCGTTTCTTCCCCTGGCAGGAGGGGTAAGCTTCCCTCGGGCGACGGCCGCTGGCTTTCGGGTTTGCAGCCTGCGCGTCGGCTTCAGCGCGTTCCCTTCTCTCGGCAGGGCAGCCGGTGCTGGGTACAACCCGTTGGCGGCGAACAGTTTCAGCCGCTGGGCTGGATCTCGCTCAGCCTTCCTCGCTCGGGCTCTGTCTCTCCCGCTCGCTCGGGCTCCCAATCGCGCCTCCAGCCCTCTCGCAGTCCGGTGCTTCCCTCCCCGGCTGCGGCTATGTTCTCCGCGGTTTATTTATTTTATATCGTCCCGCGCCTTACGATCCGGTCGCAGCGCTTCGTGGCCTCAATCACTGTCTGGTCTTTTTCACCCCAATCGCGCCTCCCAGCTTCTCGCAGTCCGGTGCTTTCCTCCCCGGCTGCGGCTGAGTTCTCTGTGGCTTATTTATTTTTATATCTTCCCGCGCCTTACGATCCCGGTCGCAGCGCCTCGTGGTCGCGGTAGTTGTCCGGCCTTTTTCGCCGTCGCGGTCTAGCCGTCTCACGACGCTCCCCAGCCCGCTTGTACCGCGGCTTCTGCTCCACGCTGCCCCAGTCTCAGCGCCTCTGGGCCCGACTTCTGTCCGGCTCCTTTCCCCCTCGACCGTGGTCGAGTGCACCGCCCTTATCCTCCGTTTATTTGTTTCTATTTTCCCTTTACTCACAGTCACCGTGGCCGACTCGCTTCTCGTGTTGATCGGCTCACTCACCACCGTGGCAGAAGGGACAATCTGTGCCTGTTGCTGATGGAAGACTTCGTGTTTGAAATCTTCCTCCTTTCTTGGTCTGCAGACTCGAGTTTTCTCTCAGCAAAACGACGAGGGCGGGTGCCTCTTCTCGACGCTCGTTTACTTCTTCAGAAGTATTGTTGCCGCAGGGTAAGATCAAACTCGTCGCCACTGTAAAATCTGTGGGTTGTATAGCGAAGTAATACACAGACTACAAGAGTAACTTAAACAGGACTTTACCATTCGAAGGTCAGGGCGAATCTGCCCAATAAATCCTGACACAGCACTTATATACTGGTGTGGTCACCGTCGGTATTACAGTATACAGCAGCCAAGATAAAGTAGTGCCACACCTAAAATAGTTCTCTTAAAGGTGAACGGTTACATACGATAGTTCTCTTAAAGGTAGAACAGTTACATACACTACAGACTTCCTGGGGAAAGTGAACATTTTTTCATGGGGGGTGGCATTGGTGGCTGTACAAAGCAGTGACCGAATGGAGTGGAGCGCCGCAGGGAGGACCTCCTGCCAGCGAGAGGTCGGAAGGCCCTTAGATTTTAAGTTTAAGAGGACGGCCTTACAAACCGTCGCGTTCTCTCTTTCCACCTGGCCGTTCCCCCGGGGGTTGTAGCTGGTGGTTCTGCTTGTAGCAATACCTCTCGTGAGCAGGTACTGACGGAGTTCGTCGCTCATAAAGGATGAGCCCCGGTCGCTATGGATATAGCTAGGGAAGCCGAACAAGGCGAAAAGGTCATTCAGACATTTAATGACCGTGGTACTGGTCATGTCCGGGCACGGCATGGCAAACGGGAAACGGGAGTACTCATCAATTATGTTGAGGAAGTACACGTTGCGGTCAGAGGAGGGGAGGGGCCCTTTAAAATCGACGCTCAGGCGCTCGAAGGGGCGAGTGGCCTTGATCAGGCTTGCTCTGTCTGGCCTATAAAAATGCGGTTTGCACTCAGCACAGATTTGGCAGTTCCTGGTCATGGTCCTGACCTCCTCGATGGAGTAGGGCAGGTTACGGGATTTGATGAAATGGAAGAACCTGGTGACCCCCGGGTGGCAGAGGTCATTGTGGAGGGTCTGCAGTCTCTCGACCTGCGCGTTGGCGCATGTACCACGTGATAGGGCATCTGGGGGCTCATTGAGTTTCCCGGGCCGGTACAAGATATCGTAATTGTAGGTGGAGAGTTCAATTCTCCACCTCAAGATCTTGTCGTTCTTGATTTTGCCCCTCTGATTATTATTAAACATAAAAGCTACTGAACGCTGGCCAGTGAGCAGGGTAAATCGTTTTCCGGCCAGGTAATGCCTCCAATGTCGCACTGCTTCCACAATGGCCTGGGCCTCCTTTTCGACAGAGGAGTGTCGAATCTCGGGGCCCTGAAGGGTCCTTGAGAAAAAGGCCACGGGTCTCCCCGCCTGGTTAAGGGTTGCAGCTAGGGCGAAGTCGGATGCATCGCTCTCCACTTGGAAAGGGATGGACTCATCCACTGCGTGCATTGTGGCCTTCGCAATATCTTTTATTATGAAAGTGAAGGCTGCACATGCCTCTGCTGTCAGGGGGAAGGAGGTGGACTTGATGAGGGGTCTGGCTTTGTCCGCATAGTTGGGCACCCACTGAGCATAGTAAGAGAAAAACCCTAGGCATCTCTTCAGTGCTTTTTGGCAGTGGGGGAGGGGGAGCTCCATAAGGGGGCGCATTCTGTCGGGGTCGGGGCCGATGACTCCGTTCTCCACTACGCAGCCAAGAATGGCGAGGCGCGTGATGCGAAACATACATTTGTCCTTGTTGTATGTTAGATTCAGCCGCTGGGCCGTACGGAGGAATTTCTCTTGGTTAACGTCATGGTCCTGCTGGTCGTGGCCGCAGATGGTGACATTGTCTAGATAGGGGAAGGTGGCCTGCAGCGCATTCTGGTCAACCATTCGGTCCATCTCCCTTTGGAAGACCGAAACCCCGTTGGTGACGCCGAAGGGGACTCGGAGGAAGTGGTAGAGACGACCGTCAGCTTCAAAAGCTGTGTACTGGCGGTCCTCAGCCCTGATGGGGAGCTGGTGGTATGCCGACTTCAGATCAATCGTCGAGAACACCCGGTATTGTGCTATCTGATTGACCATGTCAGATATGCGGGGGAGTGGGTATGCATCTAACTGGGTGTAGCGATTGATCGTCTGGCTGTAGTCAATAACTAGGCGCTGTTTTTCGCCAGTCTTCACTACCACCACTTGTGCTCGCCATGGGCTGGTGCTACCCTCAATAATCCCTTCCTTCAGGAGTCTTGCTACTTCGGATTTAATGAAGCTCCTATCCCTGGCACTGTACCGCTTGCTTTTGGTAGCGATGGGCTTACAGTCGCGGGTGAGGTTAGCGAACAAGGCGGGGGGGGAGACTTTAAGCGTGGAGAGGCTGCAAATGGTGCGCGGCGGGCGATTTAAAAGCTGCTGGCTGCAGACTGTGAGTGGGGGGAGGGGTCCACTGTACGCTAATGTGACACTTTTAAGGTAGCACTGAAAATCCAACCCCAGTAGAACGGCAGCGCAGAGATGGGGCAGGACAAGAAGTTTAAATTGTTTGTATTCTGTGCCCCTTACTAAAAGGATCACTACACAGTAGCCACCGACGTCTGCTGAATGGGATTTGGAAGCCATAGAGATCCGATGGCGCGTTGGCAGGACCGGGAGAGAGTAACTGCGCACCGTGTCGGGGTGGATAAAGCTCTCCGTGCTCCCGCTGTCGAAAAGGCAGGTAGTGGCGCGGCCGTTTACCGTAATGTCCATCATGGACCTGGACAGTTGGTGAGGGAGAGATTGGTCCAGCGTCACGGAGGCCAGCGTATGGTCGAGCGAGTCGCTGTGGTCGTCAGACGAGGCGGTGGTTGAGTCCGGGTCACCCGCGATTGGAGTTGGAGGCGTCCAAGATGGTGGACAAAATGGCTGCGCCCATGATCTCGATCCCCACGCGGCTGGAGGTGTCCAAGATGGCGGACAAGATGGCTGCCCCCACGGTTCACACGCGGCGCTGCTGGCGTTAGCGGTTTTACCTTTGAAGGCGCTGATGTAGTGTCCTTTCTTCCCGCAGCCAGAGCAGGTAGCGTTTTTCGCCGGGCAGCGTGCTCTGGGGTATTTTGCCTGGCCACAAAAGTAACATTTCGGGCCCTTGGACATCGCTGCAGCAGTTGGTGCCGGGGGTGGTGGTCCCATGACCCAAGGTTGCGGCGTCCACGGTGCGGAGCGGTTAGGGGAGAATGCGTCCATATTCCGGTGGGCCGCGTCTAGCGAGAGGGCGAGGGACACTGCCTTCTTCAGGTCGATTTCGCCCTTCTCCAGCAGTCTCTGCCGGGAGTAGTCGGATTTGAGGTCCGCAACGAAGGCATCTCGGATAAGTCCCTCCGCGTGTGTCGCGGCCGATACCTCTTTACAATCGCAGGCTCGGCCGAGTATCTGTAGTGCCCGTAGGAATGCCTCCACTGATTCCCCGGACTGCTGTTTGCAGGATCTCAGGAGGTGTCTGGCATAAACCGTATTTACCGGGCGTGTGTATTGTCCTTTTAGCAGATCGATAGCCGCCGCGTAGGTAGTCGCGTCCTGGATGAGCGTGTAGACTTGGTGGCCCACCTTGGAGGCCAGGATTTTTAGTTTGTTTCCATCTAGTGTCACGGCTGAGGCTTCCAGGTAAGCTTCGAAGCAACGCAGCCATTGTGCGAACTTGGTAGACGAACCCGCCTCTTGAGGGTCTAGGTCCAGGCATGTTGGTCTGAGGGCATGCAGCAGCGCCTGCTGCTCAGCGTTTGCTGCCGTCCTTTGCTGCAGTGCCTGCTGCTCAGCGTTTGGTGCAGCAGCCTGCTGCTCAGCGTTTGGTGCCAACATTTTGTTTTTGCTAATAAAATTGATGCGCTATCAATTACTCATAAAAGACGGAGAGTTAGGAGAGTAACTAAAAGGCTTTTATTAGCAAAGAACAGAGCATGCCTCTCGTGGTTGACTGGGTTCCAAGAAGGCAGGGGGCTGCAGAGCAGTCACCTTTATACCTGGGCATGTGGGTGGAGCCAGGGGCGGAGCCAGCAGAGGCATGCTGAGGCATGCATAGATACAACAGTGTGCAACAACAACAACGGTGAACAACAATAACTGGTTTACCACATGCACCAACACTTTTCTCGATCTTCCTGGCTGTAATGCTCCATCTCACCCTCAGTAAGCTCCCCACTGGAGTGGAGTTAACCTACAGAACAAACGGGAAACTGTTCAACCTCCGTCGCCTCCAGTCCAGATCCAAGGTCGTCCCATCCTCTGTCATCGAATTACAGTATGCAGACAATGCTTGCGTCTGTGCACACTCTGAGGCCGAACTCTAAACCATCATCAACACCTTCACCGAAGCATACGAGAGCAAGGGCCTTACACTAAACATCCGTAAGACAAAGGTCCTCTGCCAACCTGCTCCCACCACACAGTACTGCTCCCCAATTATCAAAATCCATGACGAGGCCTTGGACAACGTGGAACACTTTCCATACCTCGGGAGCCTACTGTCAACAAGGGCAGACGTCGACAACAAAGTCCAACACCGCCTTCAGTGTGCCAGTGCAGTCTTCGGTCGCCTGAGGAAGAGAGTGTTTGAAGACCAGGACCTCAAACCCAGCACCAAGCTCATGGTCTACAGAGCAGTAATGATACCCACCCTCCTGTATGCTCCAGAGACATGGACCATGTACAGCAAGCACCTCTAAGCACTGGAGAGGTACCACCAACGCTGCCTCCGCAACATCCTGCAAATCCATTGGTAGGATAGGCGCATTGAAGCTTTGACCATGCTCGATCAGCTCCGATGGACGGGCCACATCATCCGCATGCCCGATACGAGACTCCCAAAACAAGCACTCTACTCGGAACTCTGACACGGCAAGAGAGCCCCAAGTGGGCAGAGGAAACGCTTAAAGGACACCCTCAAAGCCTCCTTGAAAAAGTGCAACATCCCCACTGACACCTGGGAATCCCTGGCTCAAGACCGCACAAAGTGGAGAAGTATCCGGGAAGGCGCCGAACACCTCGAGTCTCTTTGCCAGGAGCAAGCGGAAGCGAAGCGCAAGCAACAGAAGGAGCGCACGTCAACCCAAGCACCCCACCCACCCACCCCTTCAACCACCGTCCGCCCCACCTGTGACAGCAACTGTAGGTCCCGCATTGGACTCATCAGTCACCTGAGAACTCATTTTTAATGTGGAAGCAAGTCATCCTTAGTTCCGAGGGACTGCCTAAGAAGAAGAAGAAGAACTACAGAGAAGAGCCCGTGGGAGCCCCACCCACCTCTACAAGGGCCTTTTTAAAAATGGAACACAAGCATTTTGAAGTATCAGAAATTGCTCTTTATTTGTGCATACATTTACAAATTAATGTGATTCTGTGACAGGATTTAAGAACTTAAAGAGACACTGCAGCCCCGACAAGTCACCAACCAGCTCTCCTCTTATCTTAAGGAGACATCAACGCTCATTGAACTTAAAACGAAGCTGATTTATTTGACATTATATTCCAGAATATTAATCACCCCTGTAACCAGGAGCTTAACAGCAGCAGAAACAAACCCCAACTGCCAGAATGGACACGGTTCAGTCCTGGATGTGATTAACGGCAGAATGCATCCCCTGCAGTCACTTGTGACCTCGCTGGTGTCTCAGTAAGTGGGCTGACAATTTAAAGCTTTTCCCGCAGTGAGAGCAAGTGAACGGTCTCGCGTCAGTGTGAATTCGCTGGTGTGTCAGGAGGTGGGATGAGCGAGCGAATCCCTTCCCACACACAGAGCAGGTGAACGGCCTCTCCCCGGTGTGAGTGTGCCGGTGCTGCAGCAGGTTGGAGGAACATGCGAACCCTTTCCCGCACACGGGGCAGGTGAATGGCCTCTCCCCGGTGTGAACCCGCTGGTGTTCGAGGAGGATGGATGAGCGAGTGAACCCCTTCCCGCACAGGGAGCAGGTGAACGGCCGCTCCCCGGTGTGAGCCCTCTGGTGCTCGAGGAGGTCAGCCGACCAAGTGAATCCCTTCCCGCACACGCAGCAGGTGAATGGTCTCTCCCCGGTGTGAACTCGCTGGTGTCTCAGCAGGTTGGATGACTCAGTGAACCTCTTTCCACACACAGAGCATTCAAACGGCCTTTCTCCAGCATGAGCGCGCTGGTGTTTCCGCAGGTTGGGCGACTGAGTGAATCCCCTCCCGCACACGGAGCAGGTGAACGGCCGCTCTCCGGTGTGAACTCGCTGGTGTTGCAGCAGGTTGGATGAATAGCGGAATCCCTTCCCACACACGGAGCAGGTGAACGGCCTCTCCCCGGCGTCGCTGTGGTGATGAATATCCAGTTGGGACGGGTGATCGAATACCTCCTCATAGTCACCTGTAAAACGAGTCAACACCGAGTTCAGGATGGATATTCAGAACAGTCAATTGTAAATTCTACAGAACATCCTTTCCTCTTGTGCACCTCCCATCTCTGCATGTCCTCGCTGTGTTAAAATCTAAATTCACCACAAACATAGAAGTTAGGAGCAGGAGTAGGCCATTCGGCCCCTCGAGCCTGCTCCGCCGTTCAATGAGATCATGGCTGATCATCCAAATTCAGTACCATGTTCCTGCCTTCTCCCCATATCCCTTGATTCCTTTAGCCTTAAGAAATATATCTAACTCCTTCTTGAATACATTTAATAAGTTGGCCTCAACTGCCTTCTGTGGTAGAGAATTCCACAGGTTCACCACTCTCTGGGTGAAGAAATTCCTCCTCATCTCAGTCCTAAATGGCTTACCCCTTATCCTTAGACTGTGACCCCTGGTTCTGGACTCCCTGGCCATCAGAAACATCCTTCCTGCATCTAGTCTGTCTAGTCCTGTTAGAATTTTATAAGTTTCAATGAGATCCTCTCTCATTCTTCTAAACTCTAGCGAATATAAGTCCAAGCGACCCAATCTCTCCTCATACGTCATTCCTGCCATCCCAGGTATCAGCCTGGTGAATCTTCGCTGCACTCCCTCCATGGCAAGAACATCCTTCCTCAGATAAGGCGACCAAAGCTGCACACAATACTCAAGGTGTGGTCTCACCAAGGCCCTGTACAACTGCAGCAAGACATCCTTGGTCCTGTACTCGAACCCTCTCGCTACGAAGGCCAACATACCATTTGCCTTCTTAACCGCATCTTTTCTTCCTCCACCCCTAAAGGTGCTGATGATGCTGGAGTTACAGTTCCATAGTCCCCGAGTCCCCTCCCCTCACGGTGTCGATGATGCTGGGGTTACAGTTCCATAGTCCCTGATTCCCCTCCTGTCCCATTCTCCATGTCTGTCCCTGATCAGTGTGAGGGTGGGAATGTGCTGTTAGGCGTTTGTTGCTGAAGAGGATTTGTGATCAGTGCGAGTTGCAATTTGCTGCAGTTCTGACCCCAGCGGCGAGGTGGAGGACAATGAATGAATAAAAAAGTTCTGCCCTTTATATTGTAGAAGAAGCGCTTCTGTGACCCTTTGAGCTGCCGGTACCGCTGTAACAGGTGGGACAGTGGAGGTGTGGGGATGATGGATAGACTGGGGATCAGGGAGTATTTGCATAGGTTGCTGGGGGCGGAGGCTGGGGTCCCGGCATGGAAGCAGAGCTGCGGCACAGAGGGTGGTGCAGTTTGGGGAGATGGTGGGACCGGGGAGAGTCATTAAGGAGAGTGTGACAGAATTCCAGCCCCTGGGTTAAATAAAGAAAGACTACCAGGTGAGCCAAACGTTTTACAGCCAATGAAGTACTTTTTCAAGTGTAGTCGGTGTTGTAATGTAGGAAACCCGGCAGCCAATTTGCACACAGCAAGCTCCCACAAACAATGACCAGATAATCTGTGTTTTTTTAAGTGATGTTGATTGTAAGATAAATATTGGCCAGGACATTTTCTTTGAAACAGTGCAATGGGAACTTTTACATCCACCTGAGAGAACAGTCGGGGCCTCGGTTTAACGTCCCATCTGAGCCAGTGGCTCAGTTGGTAGGCCCCTCGCCTCTGAGTCAGAAGGTTGTGGGTTCAAGTCCCCCTTCAGAGACTTGAGCACAAAAATATAGGCTGACACAGTGCTGAGGGAGTGCAGCACTGTCCGATGTGCCGCCTTTCAGATGAGACGTTAAACTAAGGTCCCGTCTACTGTTTCAGGTGGACAAAAAAGATCCTTTGGCACTATTTTGAACAGCAGGGGAGTTATCCCCGGTGCCCTGGCCAATATTTATCCCTCAATCAACATCACAAAAACAAATGATCTGGCCATTATCACATTGCTGTTTGTGGGAGCTTGCTGTGCACAAATTGGCTGCCGCATCTCCTACATTACAACAGTGACTGCACTTCAAGTAAAGCACTTGATTGGCTGTAAAGCGCTCTGGGACGTCCGGCGGCCATGAAAGGCACCCCTGACAGTGCAGCACTCCTTCAGTACTGGCACTGGAGATTTTTGTGCTCCAGTCTCTGGGGTGGGACTCGAACCCACATCCTTCTGACTCGGGGGCGAAGGTGACCCTCACTGAGCCACGGCTGGCACTCAGAGGGGTCAGAGGTGACCCGAAGCAGGCTCACTGATTGGTCAGCTGTCGGAAGGGGAGGAGCCGAGCCGGACAAAGGGCCCATTGTGACGGCGGAGTCCGACGACGCCCCCGAAGGCCCCGCCCACCCACCGCTCCAGAGCCCGCGGAAGCCCCGCCTCAGGGGTGGGTCCTGTGGAGCCACGCCCATTTACGGAGTGGAGGGGGGGGCCTTGCGGCTCCTTCTTTCTTCTCCCCGCCCCCACCCCAACCTCAGCACGCCGTTTTTGCAGGCTCCTGAGTTTAAATCTAAAGCCCGCGGCCGTCTCTAACCTGTTCCGGGCCGCTCTCCTTCCATCACCGGAGCTGCTTCAGGCAGCTCCCCCCGCGCCGCACTCACTCGCCTTCTACGGCTGCGCACCAGCCTCCGCCAACAACGGATAGGGCGTATTCCAGCGCGCGGGGCATTCTGGGTCGGAACAGTCGCCATTAACGGCCGGGATCCGGAAACACATCACAGCAGGAGCCGGGAGAAGCGAAGAGGGAAAGTCCGAGTCGGCAATCCAGGAGAGAGAAATCAGAAAGTCGGGGGTTGGGGACACCTAGCAGGGCATTCCGTGCACCGTTACCCCGACATTGCCATTTTTTTTTAACATTCATTTTTTTAAAATTTATTGTATTTGAATCGATAAATTGGATTTTTGTTGTTGTGAGTTTTGTGACTGCAGTTCGGGCCCGGCTCTCGGATCCAAGCTCACAGGGCCTCAAAGTGTTTGCTGAAGGTGACGGGGGGGGGGGCGGAGAGGAGTCATTGCGGCGCGGCCTGACTGACGTGACATTTGCACCGATAGGAGGAGAGAGCAGCAGCTCGGAGGACCGAGCGGGCGGTGGTCCTGCAGCCAATGGGGGAAGGAGGAAGGGTCGGGCACTGCTGCCTGGCTGGGTCAAGCGGATGTTCGAGGCCCCGGGGAGGGGTGGCTGTTGAACCTTTGTTCCTATTTCTATTTCTGTCAAAGCATTTGTAGCAGGAGGGGATTGCAATCAATAGCGAGAAGGGCTATTTCAGTTTAGGGAAAAATCTGGAAGATTCTGTAATGGATTGAAATAAATCCAGAGTCTGGGATCAAATGTATTACTTTAGTGGGGTTTTAGTACTAGCTTCAGTCACTCACCGAAAAAATGAGAGGGAGTCAGAGCTTTGTCTGGTGTAATTTTTGTGTAAACTGTTAAAGAGGCAAACATTGGGTCTCCCTTTTTAAATTACAGAATTACACAGAAATTACAGCACAGAAACAGGCTATTCGGCCCAACTGGTCTCTACCGCTGTTTATGCTCCACGCGAGCCACCTCCCACCTTATCAGCATATCCTATCCTTTCACCCTCATGGGCTTATCTAGCTTCTCCTTAAATGCATCTGTGTGCTATTTGCCTCAATCACTCTATGTGGTAGCGAGTTACACATTCCAAACACTAAAGGAACAGTGTCTCTGCTTAACTGTGGCTGACAATATTTAAATCACACTCTAAATTGCCTTTTCTGTGTATATTAAATATTTGATGTTCCTTGAAAGGGAGTGTCTGCATCTGAGTGTTTTTCCAGTTAAAATGGACAGTGAGTCACTGGTCTGTAGTATCTTGGCCTGCAGATTGTAGCTGAGTCTTTGTAATGGATCGATTCTGTACTCAGTTTAAATTACATAAAATTTACAGCACAGAAACAGGTCTTTTGGCCTATGCTGGTGTTAATGCTCCACACGAGCCTCTTCCTACCCTACATCATCTAACCTTATCAATGTATCCTTCTGTTCCTTTCTCCCTCATGTATCATAGAATCATGAATTGATACAGCACAGAAGGAGGCCATTCGGCCCATCGTGCCTGTACTGGCTCTATCGAATGAATACCACTCCCCTGCTCTTTCCCCACAGCTCTGCAAATTTCTCCCCTTCAAGTATTTATCCGATTCCCTTTTGAAAGTTGTTATTGAATCTGCTTCAACCACCCTTTGAGGCAGTGCATTCCAGGTCGTATCAAGTCGCTGTGTAAGAAAAATGTTCCTCGTGTTCCCTCCAGTCCTTTGACACTGCTTATTTTGATATATATATATATAAATGACCTGGATATTGGAATACAAAGTAGAATTTCTAAATTTGCCGATGACCCCAAACTTGGGGGGGGGGGGCAAACAGTGAGGATCATACCAATTGTGTCCTCTGGTTACTGATCTTTCTGCTACTGGAAACCATTTCTCCCTATTTACTCTATCAAACCCCTTCCTGGAAACATTTTCTCTATGTCTACCCTATCGAACTTCTTCATATTTTAAAGACCTCTATTAGTTCATCCCTCAGCCTTCTCTTTTCTAGAGAAAAAAAGCCCCATGACTGGTTCAACCTTTCCTGATAATTCTAACCTCTCAGTTCTGGTATCAACCTTGCAAATCTTTTTTGGACTTTCTCCAGTGCCTCTATATCCTTTTTGCTATATGGAGATCAGAACTGTGCACAGTGCTCCAAGTGGGGAACTAACCTAGATTCGGTACCAAGTTTAACTAACTTCTCTGCTTTTCAATTCTTCTGCAGTGGGGAAAGAGTTAAAATGACATCGCTGGCAGTTTCACTGAATGGTGTAAGAAAGACAGGTGCTAACATGAAAGGCCACATCTATAAAGACACGGTCAAGATAGCTGTTTTATTTCTCTCCAAAGGTCAATTAAGTGGAGACAGAATGTCCAACATTTCAACTGCCCTTATCTTTATTACTCAGGTCACATTCCAAGGTATCTTTTGATCAGCATTCAGCAGTTTGAGTGATTGATTGAGGAGGCAGCTTACACGTGTTTACATTAAGATTTGTAACCAATCCGTGAGGGTGCATGCGGGCCAAGATCCAATCAAGTGGCAGGAGTGAATTGTGCAGGAACCAGTCATGTGTATTTTACTGTATAAAAATGTAGTGTTTGCTGTAACAATTTGGAGAAGTCTGGCTAAAACAGAGCAGACTGTTTCCCCACCGGTGCAATAAAACAACTTGACTATCGATCTAAAACCTTGTGTCGAGTGTTGGTTTAAAATACTCAAAAACACTTTCCCCTAGAATATGGCTGTAATCCTGTCCATTTTAATGGGTTCAGCATTTCTAAAATAGCACACTAAAACATTGTAATTCAGAACTTTTACAGTGTGCGACACAGATTAAAGCTGCAGTAACACTTTTAACAAAAAAATCTGTTCCAAACCTTTCAATGCCAATGGCGGGACGACGGAAATGGGGGAGGCGCAAGTGGCCAGAGTTGGAGGAAAGCAGGGTTCTGTTCTCGGAGGGTTGTAGGGCTGCAGGAGGTTGGAGAGATAGGGAGGGATGAGGCCATGGAGGGATGTGAACAGCAGGATGCAGTATTGCCTACTCTCGCGAATCCATCGCAAGAGACGCCATTTCGGAGTGAAATGAAGCAGCACTCGTGATCGAACGCCTATATATCAAAGAATGCAGTGGCCCCAGCACTGACCCTTGGGGAACACCACCGTCCACCATCCTCCAGTCTGAAAAACAGCCATTTACCACAACTTGCTGTTTTCTGATCTTAAGCCAATTCCTTATCCAAGCTACCACTGACCCACCTATTCCAAGAGCCTCAATTTTGTTAACCAGCCTTCTATGTGGTACTTTGTGAAACGCCTTCCTAAAATCCATGTAGACAACATCCATTGCATTCCCTTCATCGATCCTCCCTGTTGCTGCATCAAAAAATTCAATTAGATTAGTCAAACATGATCTGTCTTTTACAAATCCATGTTGGCTCTCCTTAATTAGCTTAAACCTCTCCAAGTGCCCGTTAATTTTTTCCTTCATTATTGTTTCTAAAACTTTACCCACCACTGATGTTAAACTGACCAGCCTGTAGTTACTAGGATTGTCCTTACACACTTTCTTGAACAATGGGGTCACATTTGCCACTTTGCAATCCTCAGGCACCTCCCCCGCATCTAGAGAAGATTGTAAAATTATGGCAAGCCCTTCCGCTATCTCCTCCCCCAATGCCTTTAGCAATTTGGGATTCAAGCCATCTGGACCAGGCGACTTATCCACTCTAAGCATACCCAGCCTTTCTAGTACATCCTGTCTATCAATTTTCACCCCATCCATTGCTTCTACCTTTTCCACTGCTACCGATATTTTGCCAGCACCCACCTCCTTAGTAAACACCAATACAATGTACTGAGTATTCTAGCCTTGCCCTGCGCCTCTAAGCATATATCACCTTCTTTGTCGCTAATAGGCCCCACCCCGCATCTTAAAGGAGGCGAGAGAGGTTTGGGGAGCAAATTCCAGAGCTGAGCACCCAGGCAGCTGAAGGCACAGCCGCCAATGGTGGAGCGATTAAAATCGGGGATGTGCAAGAGGCCAGATTGGAGGAGTGCAGGATCTCGGTGCGGGGGGGGGGGGTGTTGTAGGGCTGGAGGAGGTTATGTTCCGGGAAGAATAACGGTGATCAGCTGAGTGAGGCCGGCCTGCGAGTGAGGTGACAGCGGGGCCACCCAATCCACCTGATCTTGCTCCTATTAATGGTGGCCGAATGCGCTTCCTGTCAGGGAGTAAACTTATAAACTTTCACATTGAAACTTATAAAATTCTAACAGGACTAGACAGACTAGATGCAGGAAGGATGTTCCCGATGGCGGGGGAGTCCAGAACCAGGGGTCACAGTCAAAGGATAAGGGGTAAGCCATTTAGGACAGAGATGAGGAGGAATTTCTTCACCCAGAGAGTGGTGAACCTGTGGAATTCTCTACCACAGAAGGCAGTAGAGGCCAATTCATTAAATATATTCAAGAAGGAGTTAGATATATTTCTTAAGGCTAAAGGGATCAAGGGATATGGGGAGAAGGCAGGGACAGGGTACTGAACTTGGATGATCAGCTATGATCTCATTGAATGGTGGAGCAGGCTCGAGGGGCCGAATGGCCTACTCCTGCTCCTATCTTCTATGTTTCTATGTAAAGGTCAGCGAGGGATCGGGTCACTTCGGGGGGAAAAAAATAGCAACTCATGATTTCTATACCAAATCTCCTGATTGTTAAGAGTTTGTCTCCTGATTTGTGAGGTGATGAGTTAGCAATACTGAGGATGAGAATTTGAAATTCGAGGTGTTGCCGGACCGGGAGCCAATGTAGGACAGCGAGCACAGGGGCGATGGGTGAACGGGTGTTAGTGCGTGTTAGGACATGGGCAGCAAAGCTTTGGATTTACTCGTGAACTCAGCCAGGGAATCTAAAAATTTGAACTCAAAACGGTTAAAAGGAAATGGGAAAAAAAATGTTCACACCGAGGGCTGTAGAACGCAAACAATTGAAGTGATTAAGAGGGAAACAGATAAGGACTTAATAAATGGGAGATTTAAGGGATATGGAGAAAAGGAAGAGAATTGGGATTAAAGATAAAGGGGGAGAAATTCAGTATCGCCCCGTTTGGGGCGCAATTATTGGCCGGGCGCAAAGATTAGCGCCTGCCGCTAATTAGCGCCTCTGACTGCAAACTTGGCTTCTATCGCCCCTGGAGGTGATTGGAGCGCTAAATCAGGCGCTACACACCTCTATTAAGGCGCTAATGCAGAGGAGCGAGGCGCTACCTTAAGAGCGCTGGTGAAGCTCATGTGATGTCAGTCAGCAATGGAACACAGACACACTGTCGCCGGCCAGTTCTTAAAGGGGAGGGTCGGTCTTGCTCTCCATCCACACCCTGCTCATTGCAGCCTTGAATCTAGGCCTGGAGAGACCTGTGCATCAATTCTGCTGGAAAGAACAATGGAGATGCCCAGGGAAAGAGCTCAGACTGCAACCCCCACAGTCTCTTCTAAATCGATGCAAGGAAGGTCAAATCAAAATGAACCTGCAACGTGCTGCTCAGTATCTAAAACTCCTCAACACAGCTTTGAATCTTTCCAGAAGTCCCTCTCTCAGAATGCGTGGTGCAAAAATGTCGCCGACAAAAAAAGGCAGAAAGCGGCCGCCTTTAAATAGCGCTCCCCCAGTCCCTTCTCGACTGCAAAAAGCTCCCCTCAACCTGTCATTGCTAGCGGCAGGCGGAATGGCAGGGGGCACCACTCAGTATCCGGTCCGGGGCGCTACCGGGACGTTGCGCGCTCAACTGACGTCACGATCTGTGGGTGCAGAAGATCGTGATATAGACTGTGGGGTTGGTTTATATCAATCACCTCCTGTCTGATATAAACCAGCCCCACAGTCACTGACACCAATCTCCTCCTGTCTGATATAAACCAGCCCCACAGTCACTGACACCAATCTCCTCCTGTCTGATATAAACCAACCCCACAGTCACTGACACCAATCTCCTCCCGTCTGATATAAACCAGCCCCACAGTCACTGACACCAATCTCCTCCTGTCTGATATAAACCAACTCCACAGTCACTGACACCAATACCCTCCTGTCTGATATAAACCAACCCCACAGTCACTGACACCAATCTCCTCCTGTCTGATATAAACCAGCCCCAGTCACTGACACCAATCTCCTCCTGTCCGATATAAACCAGCCCCACAGTCACTGACACCAATCTCCTCCTGTCTGATATAAACCAACCGCCCAGTCACTGACACCAATCTCCTCCTGTCTGATATAAACCAACCGCCCAGTCACTGACACCAATCTCCTCCTGTCTGATATAAACCAGCCCCACAGTCACTGACACCAATCTCCTCCTGTCTGATATAAACCAGCCCCACAGTCACTGACACCAATCTCCTCCTGTCTGATATAAACCAGCCCCACAGTCACTGACACCAATCTCCTCCTGTCTGATATAAACCAGCCCCACAGTCACTGACACCAATCTCCTCCTGTCTGATATAAACCAGCCCCACAGTCACTGACACCAATCTCCTCCTGTCTGATATAAACCAGCCCCACAGTCACTGACACCAATCTCCTCCTGTCTGATATAAACCAGCCCCACAGTCACTGACACCAATCTCCTCCTGTCTGATATAAACCAGCCCCACAGTCACTGACACCAATCTCCTCCTGTCTGATATAAACCAGCCCCACAGTCACTGACACCAATCTCCTCCTGTCTGATATAAACCAGCCCCACAGTCACTGACACCATTCTCTTCCTGTCTGATATAAAACAACTCCACAGTCACTGACACCTATCTCCCACTGTCTGATAGAAACATAGAAGATAGAAGCAGGAGTAGGCCATTCAGCCCCTCGAGCCTGCTCCGCCATTCAATGCGATCATGGCTGATCATTCAAATTCAGTACCCTGTCCCTGCTTTCTCCCTATACCCCTTGATCCCTTTAGCCTTAAGAAAGATATCCAACTCCTTCTTGAATATATTTAATGAATTGGCCTCTACTGCCTTCTGTGGTAGAGAATTCCACAGGTTCACCACTCTCTGGGTGAAGAAATTCCTCCTCATCTCAGTCCTAAATGGCTTACTCCTTATCCTTAGACTGTGACCCCTGGTTCTGGACTCCCCGGCCATCGGGAATATCCTTCCTGCATCTAGTCTGTCCAGTCCTGTCAGAATTTTGTAAGTTTCAATGAGATCCCCTCTCATTCTTCTAAACTCCAGCAAGTATAAGCCCAATCGACCCGATCACTCCTCATACGTCATTCCTGCCATCCCAGGTATCAGCCTAGTGAATCTTCGCTGAACTCCTTCCACGGCAAGTACATCCTTCCTCAGATAAGGCGACCAAAACTGCACATAATACTCAAGATGTGGTCTCACCAAGGCCCTGTACAACTGCAGCAAGACATCCTTGTTCCTGTACTCAAACCCTCTCACTACAAAGGCCAACATACCATTTGCCTTCTTAACCGCCTGCTGCACCTGCATGCTTACCTTCAGAAACTGGTGCACAAGGACACCCAGGTCTCGTTGCACTTCCCCTTCTCCCAATCTATTGCCATTCAGATAATAATCTGCCTTCCTGTTTTTGCCACCAAAGTGGATAACCTCTCATTTATCCACGTTATATTGCATTTGCCATGCTTCTGCCCAATCACCCAACCTGTCCAAATCATCCTGGAGTTTCTCGGCCTCCTCCTCACAGCACACACGCTTTGTGTCATCTGCAAATTTTGGAGATATTACATCTAGTTCCCTTGTCTAGGTCATTAATATATATTGTGAATAGCTGGGGTCCAAGGACCGATCCCTGCGGTACCCCACTAGTCACTGCCTGCCACTCGGAAAAAGACCCATTTATTCCAACTCTTTGCTTTCTGTCTGCCAACCAGTTCTCTATCCAAGTCAATACCTTGCCCCCAATCCCAAGTGCCTTAACTTTACATGCTAATCTCTTTTACAGGACCTTATCGAAAGCCTTCTGAAAGTCCAAATACACCACATCTACTGGTTCTCCCTTATCTATTTTACCAGTTACATCCTCAAAAAATTCCAGTAGATTAGTCAAGCACGATTTACCTTTTGTAAATCCATGTTGGCTTTGTCCGATCCTGTCCCTGTTTTCCAAGTGCTCTGCTATTACATCTTTTATTATGGACTCTAGCATTTTCCCCACTACCGATGTCAGGCTTACCGGTCTGTAATTCCCCGTTTTCTCTCTACTACCTTTTTTGAATAGTGGGGTAACATTAGCTACCCTCCAATCCATGGGTACTGTTCCAGATTCCATCGAATGTTGGAAGATGATCAGCAATGCATCTACTATTTCTAGGGCCACTTCCTTAAGTACCCTAGGATGTAGATTATCAGGCCCTGGGGATTTATCGGCCTTCAATCCCGTCAATTTCCCTAATACCATTTTCCTACAAATACTGATTTCTTTCAGTTCCTCCCTTTCATCAGACCCTATGTTCCCCGACATCTCTGGGAGGTTATTTGTGTCCTCCTTTGTGAAGACAGAACCAAAATATGTATTTAATTGGTCTGCCATTTCTTTGTTCCCCATTATAAATTCCCCTGAATCTGACTGCAAGGGACCTACTCTTGACTTCACCAATTTTTTCTCTTCACATATCTATAAAAGCTTTTACAGTCAGTTTTTATGTTCCCTGCAAGCTTACTCTCATATTCTATTTTCCCCTTCTTAATTAGTCCCTTTGTCCTCCTTTGTTGAATCCTAAACTGCTCCCAATCCTCAGGTTTACAGCTTTTTCTGGCCAATTTATATGTCCTCTCCTTGGATCTTATGCTATCCCTAATTTCCCTTGTTAGCCACGGTTGAGTCACCTTTTTTGTTTTATTTTTATGCCAAACTGGGATGAACAAATTCTGTAGTTCCTCCATGCGGTCTTTGAATGTTTGCCATTGCCTATCCACCGTCAACCCTTTGAGTGACATTCCCCAATCAATCCTACCCAACCCGCGCCTCAGACCATCATAGTTTCCTTTATTTAAATTCAGGACCCTACTCTCTGAGTCAACTCCTTCATTCTCCATTTTAATGAAGAATTCTATCATATTATGATCGCTCCGACCCAAGGGGCCTCATACAACAAGATTGCTAATGAATCCTTTCTCATTACATAATACCCAATCTAAGATGGCCTGATCTCTGGTTGGTTCCTCGACATATTGGTCCAGAAAACCATCCCGTAAACACTCCAGGAATTCCTCCTCCACAGTATTGTTACTAATTTGGTTAGCCCAATCTATATGTAGATTAAAGTCACCCATGATAACTGCTGTGCCCTTAATGCACGCTTCTCTAATTTCCTTTTTAATGCCATCCCCAACCTCCGCATTACTGTTTGGAGGTCTATATACCACTCCCACTAATGTTTTCTGCCCCATGGTATTTCTCAGTTCTACCCATACAGATTCCACATCATCAGAACTAGTAGCGTTCCTTTCAATTGTGTTAATCCCTTCTTTAACCAGCAATGCTACCCCACCTCCCTTTCCTTTTTGCCTGTCTTTCCTGAATATTGAATACCCCTGGATGTTGAGTTCCCAGCCTTGGCCACCCTGGAGCCATGTTTCCGTAATCCCAATCAAATCATATTCGTTTACCTCTATTTGCGCAGCTAATTCATCCACCTTATTATGAATGCTCCTCGCATTAAGACACAAAGCCTTCAGGTTTGTTTTTTTAACGCTCTTAGACCTATTAGAATTATTATTTACTGTGGCCATGTTTGATTTAAACCGTTGATTTCTCTGACTGCCACTTTTGTTTTTCTCCTTCCTATCTTTTGCTTTTATCCTTGTTTCCCTTTCCTCTGTCTCCCTGCTCAGGTTCCAACCCCCTGCCATTTTAGTTTAAACCCTCCCCCAGAGCACTAGAAAACACTCCCCCTAGGACATCGGTTCTGTGATATAAACTAACCTCACAGTCACTGACACCAATCTCCTCTTGTCTGATATAAACCAACCCCACAGTCACTGACAGAAATCTCCTCCTGTTTGATATAAACCAACCCCACAGTCACTGACACCAAACAGGAGGAGATTGCAAACAGTGACTGTGGGTTTGGTTTATATCAGACAGCAAGAGATTGGTGTCAGTGACTGTGGGGCTGGTTTATATTAGACAGGAGGAGATTGGTGTCAGTGAGTCTGGGATTGGTTTCTATCAGACAGGAGGAGATTGGTGTCAGTGACTGTAGGATTGGTTTGTATTAGACAGGCGGTGATTGGTGTGAGTGACTGTGAGGTTGGTTTATATAGTAATCTGGGATGTTATGATTAAGGTTATCCACCAGGTGGTGCTGTAGCCAATGCTGCTGCTAAGGTCAGGGGTTTGCTTCCTGTTAAGGTCAGGGGTTAGCTTCCTGCTAAGGTCAGCAAGGGTGCAATGCCTGGATGCAGGCCTGCCTGGTTGTTTCGCAGTCGTTTAATAAAGTACTCGTATTAATCCTAATACCTCGCCTCTTCGAGTTCCTTGTCTCACTACATGGATTTATCACATTTGGCGTCGAGGTAAAACAGGACCCTGACTAAAGAAGAGAAGTCTGCCAGGACGTTTAAACAACAAAATCACGAGCTGCAGTTAGCTACCAGTTGGAAGAGAGCATGGCTGCCATGGTAGGAATGGTCTCCGCTTTTGATAATTAAGCACAAACTTGGGAGGAATACTGTGAAGTGTTGGGTTATTTTTTCGAAGCAAATGAAATAAATGATGCCGGAAAAAGGAAAGCCATTCTGCTTTGTTCAGTGGGAAGCCAAACCTACAGTTTGATGAAGAACCTGCTCAGTCCTGAAAAGCCTGGAGACAAATCATTTGTTGAATTAGTGGCCTTGCTAAAAGAACATTTCAACCCTAAGCCTAGTGAGATTGTACAGCGGTTCAAGTTTAATTCAAGGAACAGAAAAGAGGAAGAGTGTAATGGACTATGTAGCAGTGTTGCGTAAATTGGCACAAGATTGCAATTATGGGAACAACCTGAAGGAAATGCTGCGAGATAGGCTAGTTTGCGGAATAATGGACAACCGAATGCAGCGGAGATTATTATCCGAGACTGGGCTTACTTATGAAAAAGCATTGGAACTTGCTCTAGCCATAGAGACAGCGAACCGAGATGTAAAAGAAATACAGGGTTCAGACAGGGCTAATGCTAAGCAATTTGCAGGTCCGGTTGTTGTGCACAAGTTGAACATGCGTCAAAAACCACAACGTGAGCATGGGAAGGCATGTTATAGATGCAAGGGCGATCACCTGGCGAGTGAATGCCGGTTTCTGGAGGAAAAGTGCTACAAGTGTGGGAAACATGGATACATAAAACGAGCTTGCAGGGTGAAATCGCCTGTGGAGGAATCCAAACCAAAAGGAGGAGGACAGCAAAACCAAGGGAGAGAAGTGAAAAAACATGGAGCACACCACATCAGCGGGGAAGCTGAGGAAGAAGAGGACATGTTCATAATGTATAGCATGTTAGAGAACATTCCAAAAGTGGCTCCTATCACATTGCAACTGACAGTAAATGACTCTATGGTGAACTTTGAAGTGGATACAGGGTGCAGCGTGACCATAATGAACAAATTGTGGAACTGTGCAAAAGTTCCAGAGTTAAAGCCTTGCTCCCTGCATCTTAAAACATATACAGGTGAACGAGTAGCAACATTAGGTACGGCTAAGGTAACTGTGCAACACAGGGACACAGTGGAACAGCTACCTGTAGTTATAGTATCAGGTACCGGACCAAACCTGTTAGGTCGGGGCTGGATAAAAGAACTTAAATTAGACTGGGGAGCAGTACATCAAATAGATGCGGGCAAACAGTTGACTTTGCAAGAAGTGTTGAGTGAACATGCGAATGTGTTCAAGGAGGAACTTGGCACATTTAATGGCCCCAGCTAAGATTTATGTAGACAAGGAGGCGCCGCCAAGGTTTTTTAAACAACGACCTTATGCCATGAAGCCAAAGGTAGAGGCTGAGCTTGACCGTCTATTGAGAGAGAACATACTGGTGCCAGTGAAATGTTCGGAATGGGCAGCTCCCATAGTACCTGTTTTAAAACCGGACAATTCGGTAAGACTCTGTGGAGACTATAAATTGACAGTCAATCGGGTGTCCAAACTAGAGCAGTATCCTATTCCCAAAACAGAGGATCTCTTTGCAAACCTGGCTGGAGGAAAGAAATTCACAAAGTTGGATATGAGTCATGCCTACTTGCAGATTACACTGGATGACGAATCAAAGAAGTATGTCACCATAAATACACACAAGGGCTTGTTAACATATAACCGCTTACCGTTTGGTGTCTCATCTAGTCCAGCTATCTTCCAGAGGACAATCGAAGGTGTACTGCAAGGGATTCCACATGTTTCCATCTATCTGGATGACATTTTGGTGACGGGAAGAACTGACCAGGAGCATCTGAGCACTCTGAGAGGGGTACTACAGAGGTTGGAGAGGGCAGGGTTCCGGCTCAAGAGGAGTAAGTGCACTTTCCTGGGGAATGAGGCAGTGTTCCTGGGACACAGAGTGGACGCCACCGGGCTCCATCCACTCAAGGAGAAGGTACAAGCGCTGCAGGACGCCCCTGCTCCTACAAATGTGGCTGAGTTAAAAGCTTACCTGGGACTGTTGAATTATTATAACAGGTTTTTACCAAACTTGGCAACTTTGTTAGCACCTCTTCACAAACTACTGCGCAAGGAGGCACAGTGGCAGTGGGGAGAGGAGCAGGGGGTTTCATTTGAACAGTCCAAGAAACTGATGCTGTCGTCGGATGTGCTGGTTCACTACAATGCAGAGAAAGACATCATTCTCTCTTGTGACACTTCACCTTACGGGGTGGGGGCAGTTCTTTCACACTGCATGGAAGATGGAACTGAAAGACCAATAGGGTTTATGTCCTGAACTCTAACACCAGCGTAAAAAAACGATTCCCAGTTAGACAAAGAGGGGTTAGCAGTAATGTTTGGGTTACAGAGGTTCCACAAGTACATATATGGCAGGAAGTGTTGTATCCGTGTGTTAATGGAGACACGGAATGCAGGAGTTGGTTTAACAGGTGTTTACTGAACAAAGTCTGGAGGTGAACTAAAAGATACAAGACACTATACAGGCTTATACAGCTCGAGTGGCCACTACCGGCATTACAGTACACAGGGGCTCTTAAAGGCACATACACCACAATTCCTCCCCTTCTAGACAACCAGTACATAACATTTTTAAGTAATCATTAATTAACATGTTTACAAGAACAATAATCTACACATTTGCTGCAGTTAATCAATTATAAGTTAGTCTCTCTGGAGGCTTCCTGACTCGGTCCGGATAACGCCTCGGTGGTGTAGTAGTTTTCGGTGGTGTAGTAGGTTCTTTTGGCAAGGTCGATTCGGCTTGAATGCCAGTGTCGGGTTCATCTGGTTCCAGTATCACCGGATCGGAGGTAGATCCTATGGGTATCTCTGCTTCATCATTAGGCGTATAGAGTTGTGGTGTAGGTTGTCCCTTTTCAGATGACTCTATGATCTGGTCAGCATGGCACCTTATTATGCTTTCTCCAATGTCCACGGTATACATCAGCGGTCCTAGTCGTGTGCAAATAGTTCCAGGCTGCCGTTTCTCGGTACGGTAGTCCCGGGCCAAAACTTGTTGACCTATCTGGAAGGTTCTAGTTGGCCTTTCATTCATGCCTTGAAATTGCCGGTTCTCTACGTCCCGTCTGATGTTTAGCTTGATCAAATCCAGCCGGCATCTTAGTCTTCTATTGAAAAACATCATGGCGGGAGTTTGGTTTGTAACCACATGTGTTGCATTCCTGTATGCAAACAAGAAGTTATCTACCTTATGCTGTATTTTTATGTCTTCATTACCCATGGCCTTTATGGCCTTCTTGAAGGTCTGGACAAACCTTTCAGCCAATCCATTGGTGGCGGGATGGTATGGGGCGGACGTGTAGTGCTTAACCCCATTGTTTTTTAAGAACTTCCTGAATTCTTCGGACACAAATTGCGGTCCATTATCAGAACAGATCTGTTCAGGCAGCCCATTCCTGGCAAATATGGTCCTTAATACTGTGATGGTTTTTTCCGTGGTGGTGGAGGACATCTTTATTACCTCCGGCCACTTGGAGTGTGCATCAACCGCGATTAAGAACATTGAGTCCATAAATGGACCAGCAAAGTCGATGTGTACCCTTTGCCATGGAGATGAGGGCCACTCCCATGGATGTAGAGGGGCTTGTGGTGGGGCGTTTTGGACCTTCTGGCATCCTAGACAGCCCTTGGTAATTTCTTCGATGTCTCCATCGATACCTGGCCACCACACAAACGCTCTGGCTAGGTTCTTCATTTTCACTCCACCCAGATGCCCCTCGTGAAGCTCCTTTAGCACTTTATCCTGGAGTTTGGGTGGAATCACCACTCTGGATCCACACATCAAGGTTCCTCGGCACACTGACAGCTGTTCTCTTCTTTGCGAGAATGCTGGCAACAGTGGTTCGCCATGTGCTGGCCATCCCTTCACCGTTAAATCGTAGACTCGTGAGAGAGTCGGGTCATTTCTTGTTTCCTTTTCAATGGTAGAATTTGTTACTGGTAGACATTCCACTATGGTTGAGTGGAACATCTCCACTGGGTCCACTGTAGGTGCCTCTTCTACCATTGGCAACGGTAGACGCGATAAACCGTCAGCATTTCCATGCTGTTTTGATCCTTTGTATTCTATGTCATATTGGTGTGCCCCTAGGAAAAGGGACCACCTCTGTAGCCTTTGCGCTGTCATAATGGGAACGCCCTTTTTAGGGTTGAATATGGAGACGAGGGGTTGATGGTCAGTCAACAAGGTAAATTTTTGTCCGTGTAGGTAATGGTTGAATTTCTTCACTCCCCATATCAGGCTGAGTGCTTCCCTGTCGATCTGGGCATAGTTACGCTCAGCTGAGTTCAATGAGCGTGACGCAAAAGCTATCGGCCGCTCCAAGCCATCAGGGAATCTATGCGATAATACCGCTCCTACGCCGTAAGGGGATGCATCGCACGCCAGTCTGATTGGCAGTGATGGGTTGTAATGAGCCAAAACTTCCTTGGACGTGATCAAGCCTTTGCATTTATGGAAGGCACGTTTACAGTCTTCGCTCCATTTCCAAATTACTCCCGTTTGTAGCAGTTCGTTAAGAGGGTGCAGAACAGTTGACAAGTTCGGTAAAAATTTATGATAGTAATTTATCAATCCCAGGAACGACCTTAATTGTGAGACATTTTCAGGTGCTGGGGCTTTTATGATCGCTTCAATTTTTTCAGGTGACTTACGCAACCCTTCTTCGTTAATTATGTGGCCACAATATATTTGTTTCTGGAAAAATTCGCACTTGGGGCGATTTGCTCGTAGGCCCCGTTCTCTCAGCCTAGTGAGCACCTGCTCCAAATTGGCAAGGTGCTCGTTGTCGTTTTCTCCTGTTACAAGGATGTCGTCTAGGTAGCATTGAGTCCCCGGAAGCCCTTGCAGGACTTGCTCCATAGCTCTTTGCCAGATAGCTGGAGCTGATGCTACTCCGAAAACCAGTCGATTGTACTGGTACAGGCCTTTGTGTGTGTTTATCGTGAGATACTTTTTAGAGGCCTCCTCAACCTCCATCTGTAGATATGCCTGTGCCAAGTCAATTTTGGTGAAACGTTTCCCTCCGGATAGTGAGGCGAAAATATCTTCTATCCTCGGAAGAGGATACTGTACCGTGTGAAGGACCGGGTTTACAGTCACCTTGAAGTCCCCACAGATGCGAATTTTTCTCTGTTCTTCAGATTTATCATTATTCAATGTTTTCTTCATGACCGGGACGATGGGCATTGCCCACTCGCTCCAATCTATCTTGGATAACACGCCTGCCTTTTCCAAATTCTCCAGCTCTGCCTCGACTGCTGGACGAATTGTGTATGGCACCAGCCTTGCCTTAAAAAACTTGGGAATTGCCGCATCTTCCACTTTTATTGAGGCGGTGACGCCTTTCAAGGTTCCTAGTTCCTGTTGAAACACTTCTTTGGCGTTGGCCAAGATGTCTTTTAATCGTTCAGGTATGACGTCATCATCATTTTTTTTCTTACTGGTCACCGTCAGTGCCTGAATGGAGTGCCAGTCTAAACGTATCTTCCTGATCCATTCACGTCCCAACAGCGGTGGACCACCATCTTGCAGAACGTATAAATACAACTTCTGTATTTCCTTGCCATTGTATACAACAGGCATCCTTATTTTCCCTCTGGGGTATACTTTCTGCCCCATATATGTTTTCAAGATAATGGATGTGTCTTTCAAAGGTATATGCGGAAATAGCCGCTCGTAATCCCGTCGACTTATGACGGTCAGAGCTGATCCTGTATCTAGCTCCATTTTAACTGGGGACCCCGCTATCGTGAGGGTAACCCAAATGGTCTGGTAATCTTCTTTGGCAATTACATTATGTAATTTGAGACAGCTTAGTCTCTTGTTTCCGGAGTCGCTATCGCTCTTCTGGTCTTCGGAGCTACTGTCCGTCATCATTTGTACCTTTCTGTACTTTTCCTTATTGATTTTTTTTCTGTCAGTGGATTTTTTGTTTCCAGATCGGCATACACGTGCAATGTGTCCCATCTTTCCGCATTGCCTGCATGCTTTGTCCTTAAACCAGCAGTCCCTCTGGTCATGGGTGGATCTGCCGCAGCGATAACATCTCTTGAAACCCTGTGTCATTTCATGGGTGCCGAAGTCCTGTGGCTTTTGCTGTATCTCTGCAGCTCCTCTTGCTGCTGCTTCGTATGATACAGCTATACTGAAAGCCTTGTCCAGTGTTAAATCTTTCTCAGAAAGTAGCCTTTTCTGTGTTCCTTCACTTAGGAGACCGCAGACGAATTTGTCTCGAAGAGAATCTGCCAGTCCTGCCCCGAATTGGCAGTGCTTTGACAGCTTCCTTAATTCGGTGAGGTAATCAGCGTTACTTTCATTCTTGTGCTGATTCATCCTGAAGAATTTGAATCGTTCCGCTATCAGCAGCGGTGTTGGGTTTAAGTGCTCCTGTAGGGTATCAACAATCTCCTTAAAATTCTTGTCCATCGGTTTGGCTGGAGTGATTAAGTTTCGTAACAGCCCGTATGTCCTTGCGCCCATTAGATTTAGAAGTACTGATGCCTTTTTATCATCCTCTATTTCATTCGCTGTGCAATATACCTCCACTCTTTCCACATATGTGGTCCAATCCTCTACATCACTATCGAAAGCAGTAATATTGCCAGTCTTAGGCATCCTGACAAAAAAAATGGCGCCTCCCGCGCTTTCCTTTCTTCCCTGCCGAGAAAAAATGGCGCCTCCCGCGCTTTCCCGCCGCTGCCACTGCTGACAACGCTGTTCTCCGCGGTTTTTATTTATACAGATATTTTTAATAGTTGGAGACTCGTTCCCGTCGGACTCTCTGGGACTTTCCCCTCCCTCTGCTTGGTCCGAACGCCGACCTGCTTTGCAGCGCTGGCCGTCTCCCGAGTGCTCCACCCTCCGTCTCTGTTTGCCTCTGCCTTCGCTGCTCGGCCCCGCTGCAGAGACAGCCGATCGAGCCCCAGCCCGCCGCCCAGGAAGGATTATTGCAGTACCTGCCACCAGCCCGGCTAGCTGGTGAAACCACAGTTTTTTCCTTTTCTTTTCTTAGACTTTCGTCTGAGGAATCGATCTCCTTGAGGTGCTGCCGAATTGCAGGTAAGTCCGTTTCCAATTCGTCGCCACTGTTGTATCCGTGTGTTAATGGAGACACGGAATGCAGGAGTTGGTTTAACAGGTGTTCACTGAACAAAGTCTGGAGGTGAACTAAAAGATACAAGACACTATACAGGCTTATATAGCCCGAGTGGCCACTACCGGCATTACAGTACACAGGGGCTCTTAAAGGCACATACACCACAGGAAGTTCACCATATGCACCGATCATAAACCTCTTCTCTCTCTTTTCAATGAAATGAAAGCAGTTCCACAGATGGTGTCACCCCGGATCCAGAGGTGGGCCGTGATGTTGAGGGCATATGAGTATGTCACTGTCTACAAGGCGGGCAAGTACCATGGGAACGCAGATGCCTTGAGCCGTCTTCCACTGCCAGGCACACCTATCCGTGCAGCTCCAGAGGACAGAGTGTTGATGTTGGAGGACACTGACACGGCACTTGTGACTGCAGAGCAAGTAAGAAAATGGACAGGTCAAGATCCAGTACTGTCTAGAGTTCGAGAATATGTGGTGAGGGGATGGCCACAGCATCCAGAAGGGGCTGACTTCACACCCTACAGTGTCAGGAAAACAGAGCTGAGTGTGCAGGATGGTTGCGTGTTGTGGGGAGCAAGAGTGATTATTCCACAGCCAGCACGACAGTCTATCCTAGAGCAACTACATATAAGAACATAAGAACATAAGAAATAGGAGCAGGAGTAGGCCAATCGGCCCCTCGAGCCTGCTCCACCATTCAATAAGATCATGGCTGATCTGATCCTAACCTCAAATCTTCTATCACTCTCCATCCCACCAGAACCCATGTGATCTCCTGGGAGAGGCGAAAAACCAGATTAAAAACCCAATGGCCAATTTGGGAGAAAAAATCTGGGAAATTCCTCTCCGACCCATCTAGGCGATCGAAACTCGTCCAGGAGATCACTCTGTCCCTATATTTTCTACAGTACTTACCTTCTCTAAAGGCGATCTCCACCCCAGCCAGGAACAGGAATAAAACCATCTCCTGAAATCTAACACAGAATTAGAACACAAGAAGTAGGAGCAGAACCAGGCTACACGGCCCCTGGGCCCGCTCCACTACCCACTGGGCCATGACCATTCCGAACCTAGACTCATGTCCAATTTCCTGCCCGCTCCCCGTAACCCTTAATTCCCTTTACTTCTAGGAAACTATCTATTTCTGTTTTAAATTTATTTAATGATGTAGCTTCCACAGCTTTCTGGGGCAGCAAATTCCACAAACCTACCACCCTCTGAGTGAAGTAGTTCCTCCTCATCTCAGTTTTGAAAGAGCAGCCCCTTATTCTAAGATTATGCCCCCTAGTTCTAGTTTCACCCATCATTAGGAACATCCTCACCGCATCCACCCGATCAAGCCCCTTCACAATCTTATATGTTTCAATAAGATCGCCTCTCACTCTTCTGAACTCCAATGAGTAGAGTCCCAATCTACTCAACCTCTCCTCATATGACCACCCCCTCATCCCCGGGATTAACCGAGTGAACCTTCTTTGTACTGACTCGAGAGCAAGAATGTCTTTTCTTAAGTATGGACACCAAAACTGTATGCAGTATTCCAGGTGCGGTCTCACCAATACCTTGTATAACTGCAGCAAGACTTCCCTGTTTTTATATTCTATCCCCCTAGCAATAAAAGCCAACATTCCATTGGCCTTCTTGATCACTTGCTGCACCTGCATACTAACTTTTTGAGTTTCGTGCACCAGGACCCCCAGATCCTTTTGTACTACAGTACTTTCCAGTTTCTTGCCATTAAGATAATAACTTGCTCTATGATTTTTCCTGCCAAAGTGCATAACCTCACACTTTCCAGTATTGTATTCCATCTGCCAAATCTCTGCCCACTTACTTAGCCTGTCTATGTCACTTTGCAGGTTTTTTATGTCCTCCTCACTCACTACTTTCCCTCCCATCTTTGTATCATCTGCAAACTTTGATATGTTACACTCGGTCCCCTCCTCCAAATCGTTAATATAGATTGTAAAGAGTTGGGGACCCAGCATTGACCCCTGCGGAACACCACTACTTACTGATTGCCAGTCTGAGAATGAACCATTTATCCCAACTCTCTGCTTTCTGTTTGAGAGCCAATCCTCCACCCACGCCAGAATATTACCCCCAATCCCGTGATTTTTTATCTTGAGCAATAATCTTTTGTGTGGCACCTTGTCAAATGCCTTTTGGAAGTCTAAATACACTACGTCCACTGGTTCTCCTTTATCCACCCTGTATGTTACTTCCTCAAAGAACTCAAGCAAATTTGTCAAACATGACTTCCCCTTCATGAAACCATGCTGAGTTTGTCCTATTAAATTATGTTTATCCAAATGTCCCGTTACTGTCTCCTTAATAATGAACGCTAACATTTTACCAACCACAGATGTTAGGCTAACAGCTCTATAGTTTCCAGCCTTCTGCCTACTACCCTTTTTAAATAAGGCTGTTACATTAGCAGTTTTCCAATCTGCCGGGACCTTTGCTGAGTCCAGGGAGTTTTGGAAAATTATTACCAATGCATCCACAATCCCTACCGCCACTTCCCTCAAGACTCTAGGATGTAAGCCATCAGGTCCAGGGGATTTATCCGGCTTGAGTCCCATTATTTTACCAAGTACCACTTCCTTAGTGATTTTAATCGTATTTAGCTCCTCTCCCCCTAGAGCCCCCTGTTTGTCCAGTGTTGGGATATTCTTAGTGTCCTCTACCGTAAAGACTGGTACAAAATATTTGTTCAGGGTTTTTGCCATCTCCATGTTTCCCACCATTAATTTCCCGGTCTCATCCTCTAAGGGACCAACATTTACTTTAGCCACCCTTTTTCTTTTTATATAACTATAGAAACTTTTGCTATCTGTTTTTATATTTTTTGCTAATTTACTTTCATAATCTATCTTCCCTTTCTTAATCAATCTTTGAGTTATTTTTTGCTGTCTTTTAAAGACTTTTGGCTACCTTATATGCCCTTGTTTTTAGTCGGATACTATCCTTAATTACTTTACTTAGCCACGGATGGCTATCTTTTCTTTTGCACCCTTTTTTCCTCAGTGGAATATATATTTTTTGGAAGTTGTAAAATAACTCCTTAAATGTACACCACTGATCATGTACCGTCTTACCCTTTAATCTATTTTCCCAGTCCACTCTAATCAATTCCGCTCTCATACCTTCATAGTCTCCTTTATTCAAGATCAGCACGCTTGTTTGAGATCCAACCTTCTCACCCTCTACTTGAATATGGAATTCAACCATGTTATGGTCACTCATTCCAAGGGGATCCTTTACTAGGTCATTTTTAATTAATCCTGTCTCATTACACAGGACCAAATCTAAGGTTGCTTGCCCCCTGGTCGGTTCAGTTACATACTGCTCAAGAAACCCATCCCTAATACACTCAATGAACTCATCCTCAAGGCTGCTCTGCCCAATTTGATTTGTCCAGTTAATATGATAGTTAAAATCCCCCATAATTATAGCTGTTCCCTTATTACAAGCCTCAACTATGTCCTGATTAATACTCCGTCCAACAGAGTTGCAACTGTTCGGAGGCCTATAGACTACGCCCACTCGTGTTTTTTTCCCCTAATTATTCCTTATCTTCACCCAAACTGTTTCACTACCCTGCTCCTTTGACCCAATATCATTTCTCTGTATTATAGTGATTCCTTCCTTTATTAACATAGCCACCCCACCTCCCCTCCCTTCCTGCCTGCCTGTCCTTCCTGATTGTTAAATAACCTGGTATGTTTAATTCCCAGTCATGGTCACCCTGCAGCCATGTTTCTGTAATGGCCACAAGATCATACCCATATGTAGTTATTTGTGCCATTAACTCATTCATTTTGTTACGAATGCTACGTGCATTCAGATAAAGAACTTTCAAATATGTTTTGTGACACTTAGTTCCTGTTTTTTCCCCTTTTACTACTTTACCTTTTACTCCATACCTTCTGTCCCTTCCTGACACGTTCTGTTTTTTAATTTCCCCACTGCTACCTAAGTCTATGACCTTCTCCGTTGTCATTTCTGTTATTTGCTCTCTGGAAACCTCCCCCCCACTAATTAGTTTAAAGCCTTCTCTACAGCCCTAGTTATATGATTCGCCAGGACTCTAGTCCCAGCATTGGCCAAGTGGAGTCCATCCCAACGGAACAGCTCCCTCCTGTCCCAGTACTGGTGCCAGTGTCCCAAGAAGCAAAACCCGTTTCTCCCACATCAGTCTTTGAGCCACGCATTTAACTCTTTAATTTTATTTATCCTAGCCAAATTTGCTCGTGGCTCAGGTAATAATCCAGAGATTATTACACTTGAGGTTCTGTTTTTTAATTTGACCCCTAGCTGCTCATACTCCTTTAACAGAACCTTCTTCCTTGTCCTATCTGCGTCATTTGTACCAACATGGACCACGACAACTGGATCCTCCCCCTCCCACTCCAAGTTTCTTTCCAGCCCAGAAGAGATGTCCTTAACCCTGGCAGGCAACACAGCCTTCGGGACTCCCGCTCTTGACTGCAGAGAACCCTATCTATCCCCCTAATGATACTATCCCCTACCACTACAACATTTCTTTTTACTCCCTCCACTTGAATGGCCCCCTTTACCACGGTGCTGTGGCCAGGTTGCTCATCCTCCCTGCAGTCCCCGCTCCCGCCCTCACAGGGAGTAAGAACCTCGATCCTGCTTGACAAGAGCAAGGGCTGCGGCTCCTTCAACACTACATCCTGGATCCCTGTACTTTCCTCACTCGTAGTCACACCGTCCTGTCCCTGACCACGGACTACATCTGCAGTAATTAATTTCATAGGTGTGACCACCTCCTGAAACATAGAGTCCAGGAACTTCTCCCCCTCCCTGATGTATCGCAGTGTCTGAAGCTCGGTCTCAAGCTCTTTAACATGGAGCTTGAGTTCCTCCAGCAGCAAACACTTATCGCAAATGTAATCACCGTGAGCCTCAATGGGGTCCACCAGCTCCCACATTTCGCAACAGTGACACATCACCTGTTCACCCATATCTGTGTAATTAATTAAATTTCTTCTTATTAGTTATGAAGACCCTCTGCCCCGATATAGATGATAATATTACACCACTATTTAATAGGACTTACCAACTTAAAGGTATAGAAGAGAAGGAAGAGGACCTACCAACCAGCTGATCACCAACCTCCCTCGTGAATGCTGTCTGGGGGACCTGTCCGGTTGAATTGTCTCGCTGCTCCACGTCCTCAGTGTTGGATTAGCCTGAGAGAGGGAAGCAAAACAGAGCAAAAAGCACCCCCTCACCTCCCACTTGCCCGAACTCTCACACTTACCAAACTCTACTTACACTCAATGCGACCGCATTCAGCGCTACCGCACTAAGCCCGCCCCTTTTTATACCCGGATTCTACTTCCGGTTTAAACTCCCCAACAGCTTAATTTACTCTAAAAAATTTAACTTACTTCAAATAATTCACTTTTTTACTCACTAAAATTCAGTAAATGCACTTAAAAGACTTTTTCTGCCACTTACCAAAGTCTGCTTAAACTCAATGCGACATCAGTGTCATCCTGGGGTCTCGCGTATGAAAGCCTTGGCTAGGAGTTACTTGTGGTGGCCAAAGCTAGATGAGGAGATAGAAAATCTAGTCAAGACATGCAGCACTTGTCAGGAACACCGGAAGGCACCAGCAGCGGCTCCTCTCCACCCCTGGGAGTGGCCGGATAAACCATGGAGAAGATTGCACTTAGATTATGCGGGTCCATTCATGGGGAAGATGTTCCTCATAATCATTGATGCACATTCCAAATGGATGGATGTTTATCCTGTAAATTCTGCTTCCGCCACTACTACTATAGACTGCCTGCATCAGAGCTTCAGTAATCAAGGGCTACCGGAGATTGTGGTAAGTGACAATGCCACTTGTTTTGTGAGTACAGAGACAAAAGAGTTCTTGAGAAAAAATGGCATAGTGCAGGTGACCTCGGCTCCATATCATCCGTCCTCAAATGGACTTGCGGAGAGAGCCGTACAAACATTTAAAGAGATGATGAAAAAAAGTGCAGAAGGGAGTTTAGCAGCCAAAGTGTCACGGGTTCTGTTCAGCTACAGAATAACACCTCAATCCACCACAGGACTCTCTCCTGCTGAGATGTTATTAGGTCGTAGACTACGCTCCACTCTTGACCTTGTCCACCCAGACCTAAAAAGGAAAATGGAAAACAGACAAAACAAACAAAAAGAGAACCATGACAAAAGAACAAAGAGCCGAAGTTTTGGAGAAGGAGTTGCGGTCCTTACCAGGAATTTCAGTTGTGGACCCAAGTGGATTCCTGGCTTCATAGACTCAATGACCGGTCCCGTATCCTACAAGGTTGATGCGCTATCAATTACTCATAAAAGACGGAGAGTTAGGAGAGTAACTAAAGGCTTTTATTAGCAAAGAACAGAGCATGCCTCTCGTGGTTGACTGGGTTCCAAGAAGGCAGGGGGCTGCAGAGCGGTCACCTTTATACCTGGGCCTGTGGGTGGAGCCAGGGGCGGAGCCAGCAGAGACATGCTGAGGCATGCATAGGTACAACAGTGTGCAACAACAACATCAACGGTGAACAACCATAACAGTGGTTTATCACATTCACCCCTTGTTTAAAATTGAGTCCGGCGGGGTGAAGTGTACTAAAGGTTCATGTAAGTAAGTCTATCAGGTGGCCTTGTATGCCGTCCTGATCGTCGTGGTGGCGGCGGTGATGGTGCAGCATCCAACGTTGAATCAGGCGCCTCATTGAGTGGTTGGGTGGTCAATGACGGGTCCTGGGGCTGCGGCATGCCGTCTAGCGGGGTTGGGTTGTGGGTAGTGGTGGATTGCAATGGTAGTGTTTCAGGGGCACCCGAAGGTGCGAGATCTCGTGTGGAGGCTGTGTCCTCCCGCCCGTCCGGGTACGCTACGTAAGCATACTGGGGGTAGGCGTGGGTAGTGGTGGGTGGCGAAGGAGGTGTTTCGGGAGCACCCGAAGGTGCGAGGTCTCGTATGGAGACTGTGTCCTCCCGCCCGTCCGGGTACACCACGTAAGCATACTGAGGGTTGGCATGGAGGAGGCTCACCCTCTCGACCAGGGGGTCCGTCTTATGGGACCTCACGTGCTTCCGCAGTAGGACGGGTCCTGGAGAAGTCAGCCATGTTGGTAACGAGATCCCCGATGTGGACTTCCTGGGGAAGGAGAACATTCTCTCATGAGGGGTGGCATTGGTGGCTGTACAGAGCAGTGACCGAATGGAATGGAGCGCCGCAGGGAGGACCTCCTGCCAGCGAGAGGTCGGAAGGCCCTTAGATTTCAAGTTTAAAAGGACTGCGTTCCAGACCGTCGCATTCTCCCTTTCCACCTGGCCATTCCCCCGGGGGTTGTAGCTGGTGGTCCTGCTTGTAGCAATACTTCTCGCGAGCAGGTACTGACGAAGTTCATCGCTCATAAAGGATGAGCCCCTGTCGCTATGAATATAGCTAGGGAAACCGAACAAGGCGAAGAGGTCATTCAGACATTTAATGACCGTGGTACTGGTCATGTCTGAGCAAGGGATGGCAAACGGGAAACGGGAGTACTCGTCAATTATGTTGAGGAAGTACACATTGCGGTCAGAGGAGGGGAGGGGCCCTTTAAAATCGATGCTCAGCCGTTCAAAGGGGCGCGTGGCTTTGATCAGGCTTGCTCTGTCTGGCCTATAAAAATGCAGTTTGCACTCGGCACAGATTTGGCAGTTCCTGGTCATGGTCCTGACCTCCTCAATGGAGTAGGGCAGGTTACGGGATTTGATGAAGTGAAAAAACCTGGTGACCCCCGGGTGGCAGAGGTCATTGTGGAGGGTCTTCAGTCTATCAACCTGCGCGTTGGCGCATGTACCACGTGATAGGGCATCTGGGGGCTCATTGAGTTTCCCGGGCCGGTACAAGATATCGTAATTGTAGGTGGCGAGTTCGATTCTTCACCTCAAGATCTTGTCATTCTTGATTTTGCCCCTCTGCTTATTATTAAACATAAAAGCTACTGAACGCTGGTCAGTGAGCAGGGTAAATCGTTTTCCGGCCAGGTAACGCCTCCAATGTCGCACAGCTTCCACAATGGCCTGGGCCTCCTTTTCGACAGAGGAGTGTCGAATCTCGGGGCCCTGGAGGGTCCTTGAGAAAAAGGCCACGGGTCTCCCCGCCTGGTTAAGGGTTGCAGCTAGGGCAAAGTCGGATGCGTCGCTCTCCACTTGGAAAGTGATGGACTCATCCACTGCGTGCATCGTGGCCCTCGCAATATCTCTTTTTATGAGAGTGAAGGCTGCACAGGCCTCTGCTGTCAGGGGGAAGGAGGTGGACTTGATGAGGGGTCTGGCTTTGTCCGCATAGTTGGGCACCCACTGAGCATAGTACGAGAAAAACCCTAGGCATCTCTTCAGTGCTTTTTGACAGTGGGGGCGGGGGAGCTCCATAAGGGGGCGCATCCTGTCGGGGTCGGAGCCGATAACTCCGTTCTCCACTACACAGCCAAGAATGGCAAGGCGCTTGGTACGAAACATACATTTGTCCTTGTTGTATGTTAGGTTCAGCCGCTGGGCCGTACGGAGGAATTTCTCTAGATTAACATCATGGTCCTGCTGGTCGTGGCCGCAGATGGTGACGTTGTCTAGATAGGGGAAAGTGGCCTGGAGCGCGTTCTGGTCAACCATCCGGTCCATCTCCCGTTGGAAGACTGAAACCCCGTTGGTGACGCCGAAGGGAACTCTGAGGAAGTGGTAGAGACGACCGTCAGCTTCAAAAGCTGTGTACTGGCGGTCCTCAGCCCTGATGGGGAGCTGGTGGTATGCCGACTTCAGATCAATCGTCGAGAACACCCGGTATTGTGCTATCTGATTGACCATGTCAGATATGCGGGGGAGTGGGTATGCATCTAGCTGGGTGTAGCGATTGATCGTCTGGCTGTAGTCAATAACTAGGCGCTGTTTTTCGCCAGTCTTCACTACCACCACTTGTGCTCGCCATGGGCTGGTGCTACTTTCAATAATCCCTTCCTTCAGGAGTCTCGCTACCTCGGATTTAATGAAGCTCCTATCCCCGGCACTGTAACGCCTGCTTTTGGTAGCGATGGGCTTACAGTCGCGGGTGAGGTTAGCGAACAAGGAGGGGGGGGGGACTTTAAGGGTGGAGAGGCTGCAAATGGTGCGCGGCGGGCGATTTAAAAGCTGCTGGCTGCAGACTGTGAGTGGGGGGAGGGGTCTGTCGTACGCTAATGTGACACTTTTAAGGTGGCACTGAAAATCCAACCGCAGTAGAACGGCAGCGCAGAGATGGGGCAGGACCAGGAGTTTAAATTTTTTGTATTCTGTGCCCCTTACTGAAAGGGTCACTACACAGTAGCCACCGACGTCCGCTGACTGGGCTTTGGAAGCCAAAGAGATCCGATGGCGCGTCGGCAGGACCGGGAGAGAGTAACTGCGCACCGTGTCGGGGTGGATAAAGCTCTCCGTGCTCCCGCTGTCAAAAAGGCAGGTAGTGGCGTGGCTGTTTACCGTAATGTCCATCATGGACCTGGACAGTTGATGAGGGAGAGATTAGTCCAGCGTCATGGAGGCCAGCGTATGGTCGAGCGAGTCGATGTGGTCGTCGGATGAGGCGGTGGTTGAGTCCGGGTCCCCCGTGGTTGAAGTTGGAGACGTCCAAGATGGCGGACAAAATGGCGGCGCCCGTGATCCCGATCCCCACGTGGCTGGGGGAGCCCAAGCTGGCGGACAAGATGGCTGCCCCCACGGTTCGCACGCGGCGCTGCTGGCGTTAGCGGTTTTACCTTTGCAGGCGCTGACATAGTGTCCTTTCTTCCCGCAGCCGGAGCAGGTAGCGTTTCTCGCCGGGCAGCGTGCTCTGGGGTGTTTTGCCTGGCCACAAAAATAACATTTCTGTGCCTTGGACATCGCAGCAGCAGTTGAAGGTGGTGGTCCCATGACCCAAGGTTGTGGCGTCCACGTTGCAGAGCGGTTAGGGGAGAAGGTGTCCATATTCCTGTGGGCCGCGTCGAGCGACAGCGCGAGGGACACTGCCTTTCTCAGGTCCATTTCTCCCTTTTCCAACAGTCTCTGCCGGGAGTAGTCGGACCTTAGACCCGCAACGAAAGCATCTCGGATCAGTCCCTCCGTGTGTGCTGCGGCTGATACTTCTTTGCAATCGCAGCCTCGGCCGAGTATCCGTAGTGCCCGTAGGAAGGCCTCCACCGATTCCCCGGGCTACTGTCTGCGGGATCTTAAGAGGTGCCGGGCATAGACCGTATTTACCGGGCGTGCGTATTGCCCTTTTAGCAGATCGATAGCCGCCGCGTAGGTCGTCGCGTCCTGGATTATTGTATAAACTTGGTGGCTCACCTTTGAGGCCAGGATTTCCAACTTGTTTTCGTCCAGGGTCACAGTTGAGGCTTGCAGGTAGGCCTCGAAGCAACGCAGCCAATGCGCGAATTTGGTAGCCGAACCCGCTTCTTGGGGGTCTAGGTCCAGGCATGTTGGTCTGAGGGCTCGCAGCAGCTCCTGCTGCTCAGCGTTTCGTGCAGCAGCCTGCTGCTCAGCGTTTGTTGTCGACATTTTGTTTTTGCTAATAAAATTGATGCGCTATCAATTACTCATAAAAGACGGAGAGTTAGGAGAGTAACTAAAGGCTTTTATTAGCAAAGAACAGAGCATGCCTCTCGTGGTTGACTGGGTTCCAAGAAGGCAGGGGGCTGCAGAGCGGTCACCTTTATACCTGGGCCTGTGGGTGGAGCCAGGGGCGGAGCCAGCAGAGACATGCTGAGGCATGCATAGGTACAACAGTGTGCAACAACAACATCAACGGTGAACAACCATAACAGTGGTTTATCACAAAGGTCCTGTTGGGTGATGGTAGGGTAGTACGCAGACATGTAGGTCAGATACTTACCAGACAAGGGGAAATTGAAACGAAGGTTTCAGATGCAATGGCTGAGGACAGGTTTGCCCCCAGTTATCCAAGTGCATCTGTGGTGCCACCACCAGGGACAGAGACAATTCCACAGGAACCCATTCGTCAAGAGGAAACCATCGTTGCAGAGTCAGATACTCCGAGCACTGCTCAGGAGCAGCTGGTGGCTTCACCACAAACAAGCAGGGACTTTACTGCTAGACGTTCACAAAGGTCTCACAAGCCACCAGAGAGATTGATACTGACCTGTTAGATTCGTCAAGTATGGAACATGGTGAATGGAGACTTCTTATGTGACCCTTACGAATGGTTGTTTGTTAAGAAATTCATACTGAAATCTTAAGGGGGGAGGGATATCGTAATCTGGGATGTTATGATTAAGGTTATCCACCAGATGGTGCTGTAGCCAATGCTGCTGCTAAGGTCAGGGGTTTGCTTCCTGTTAAGGTCAGGGGTTAGCTTCCTCCTAAGGTCAGCAAGGGTGCAATGCCTGGATGCAGGCATGCCTGGTTGTTTCACAGTCGTTTAATAAAGTACTCATATTAATCCAGTACCTCACCTCTTCGAGTTCCTTGTCTCACTACATGGATTTATCACAGTTTATATCAGGCAGGAGGAGATTGGAGTCAGTGACTGTGGGATTGGTTTATATCAGACAGGAGGAGATTGGTGTCAGTGACTGTGGGATTGGTTTATATCAGACAGGAGGAGATTGGTGTCAGTGACTGTGGGGTTGGTTCATATCAGGCAGAAATAGCTTGGTTTCAGTGACTGTGGGGCTGGTTTATGTCAGACAGGAGGAGATTGGTGTCAGTGACTCTGGGGATGGTTTATATCAGACAGGAAGAGATTGGTGTCAGTGACTGTGGGGTTGGTTTATGTCAGACAGGAGGAGATTGGTGTCAGTGACTCTGGGGATGGTTTATATCAGACAGGAGGAGATTGGTGTCAGTGACTCTGGGGATGGTTTATATCAGACAGGAGGAGATTGGTGTCAGTGACTGTGGGGTTGGTTTATATCAGACAGGAGGAGATTGGTGTCAGTGACTGTGGGGTTGGTTTATATCAGACAGGCGGAGTTTGGTTTCAGTGACTGTGGAGTTGGTTTATATCAGACAGGAGGAGATTGGTGTCAGTGACTGTGGGGTTGGTTCATATCAGACAGGAAGAGATTGGTGGCAGTGACAGTGGGGCTGGTTTATATCAGACAGACGGAGATTGGTGGTCAGTGACTTTGGGATTGGTTTCTATCAGACAGGAGGAGATTGGTGTCACTGAATGTGGGATTGGTTTATATTAGACAGGAGCAGATTGCTCTCAGTGACTGTGGGGTTGGTTCATATCAGATGGGAGGAGTTTGGTTTCAGGAACTGTGAGGTTGGTTTGTATCAGACAGAAACAGGTTGGTGTCAGTGACTGTGGGGTTGGTTTATATCAGACAGGAGGAGTTTGGTTTCAGTGACTGGGGTTGGTTTCTATGAGACAGGAGTAGATTGGTGTCAGTGACTATGGGGTTGGTTTATATCAGATGGTAGGAGTTTGGTTTCAGTGACTGTGGGGTTGGTTTATATCAGACAGTAGGAGATTGCTGACAAGGACTATGGGGTTGGTTTATATCAGACAGGAGGAGATTACTGACAAGGAATATGGGGTTGGTTTATATCAGACATACGGAGATTGGTGTCAGTGACTTTGGGGTTGGTTTATATCAGACAGGAGGAGATTGGTGTTAGTGACTGGGGGGTTGGTTTATATCAGACAGGAGGAGATTGGTGTCCGTGACTGCGGGGTTGGTTTATATCAGACAGGAGGAGATTGGTGTCAGTGACTGTGGATTTTGTTTATATCAGACAGGAGGAGATTGGTGTTAGTGACTGGGGGGTTGGTTTATATCAGACAGGATGAGATTGGTGTCAGTGACTGTGGGGCTTGTTTATATCAGACAGGAGGAAATTGGTGTCAGTGACTGTGGGGTTGGTTTATATCAGACAGGAGGAGTTTGGTTTCAGTGACTGGGGTTGGTTTCTATGAGACAGGAGGAGATTGGTGTTAGTGACTGTGGGGTTGGTTTATATCAGACAGGATGAGATTGGTGTCAGTGACTGTGGGATTGGTTTATATCAGACAGGAGGAGATTGGTGTCAGTGACTGTGGGGTTTGTTTATATCAGACAGGAGGAGATTGGTGTCCGTGACTGTGGGATTGGTTTATATCAGACAGGATGAGATTGGTGTCAATGACAGTGGGGCTGGTTTATATCAGGCAGACGGAGATTGGTATCAGTGACTTTGGGATTGGTTTATATTAGACAGGAGATGATTGGTGTCAGTGAATTTGGGATTGGTTTATATTAGACAGGAGGAGATTGGTGTCAGTGACTGTGGTGTTGGTTTATATCAGACAGGAGGAGTTTGGTTTCAGTGACTGTGGGGTTCGTTTATATCAGACAGGAGGAGATTGGTGTCAGTCACTGTGGTCTTGATTTCTATCAGTCAGGAGGAGATTGGTGTCAGCGACTGTGAAGTTGGTTTATATCAGACAGCAAGAGATTGGTATCAGTGACTGTGGGGTTGGTTTATATCAGACAGGAGGTGTTCAGTTTCAGTGACTGTGGGGTTGGTTTATATCAGACAGGTGGAGATTGGTGTCAGTGACTGTGGGGTTGGTTTATATCAGACAGGAGGAGATTGGTGTCAGTGACTGTGTGACTGGTTTATATCGGACAGGAGGAGATTGGTGTCAGTGACTGTAGGGTTGGTTTATATCAGACAGGAGGAGATTGGTGTCAGTGACTGTGGAGTTGGTTTATATCAGACAGGAGGAGATTGGTGTCAGTGACGGGGTGTTTGGTTTATATCAGACAGGAGTAGATTGGTGTCAGTGACTGTGGGGTTGGTTTATATCAGACAGGCGGAGTTTGGTTTCAGTGACTGTGGAGTTGGTTTATATTAGACAGGAGGAGATTGGTGTCAGTGACTGTGGGGTTGGTTTATATCAGACAGGCGGAGTTTGGTTTCAGTGACTGTGGAGTTGGTTTATATCAGACAGGAGGAGATTGGTGTCAAGGACTGTGGGGTTGGTTTATATCAGACAGGAGGAGATTGGAGTAAGTGACTGTGGGGTTCATTTATATCAGACAGGAGGAGATTGGTGTCAGTGACTGTGGGGTTGGTTTATATCAGACAGGAGGAGATTGGTGCCAGAGACTGTGGGGTTGGATTGTATGTGACTGGAGGAGATAGGTGTCAGTGACTGTGGGGTTGGTTTGTATCAGACAGGAAGAGATTGGTGGCAGTGACAGTGGGGCTGGTTTATATCAGACAGACGGAGATTGGTGGTCAGTGACTTTGGGATTGGTTTCTATCAGACAGGAGGAGATTGGTGTCAGTGACTGTGGGGCTGGTTTATGTCACAGAGGAGGAGATTGGTGTTAGTGACTTTGGGATTGGTTTATATCAGACAGACGGAGATTGGTGGTCAGTGACTTTGGGATTGGTTTCTATCAGACAGGAGGAGATTGGTGTTAGTGACTGTGGGATTGGTTTATATTAGACAGGAGGTGTTGGTGTCACTGAATGTGGGATTGGTTTATATTAGACAGGAGCAGATTGCTCTCAGTGACTGTGGGGTTGGTTCATATCAGATGGGAGGAGTTTGGTTTCAGGAACTGTGGGGTTGGTTTGTATCAGACAGAAACAGGTTGGTGTCAGTGACTGTGGGGTTGGCTTATGTCAGACAGGAGGAAATTGGTGTCAGTGACTGTGGGGTTGGTTTATATCAGACAGGAGGAGTTTGGTTTCAGTGACTGGGGTTGGTTTCTATGAGACAGGAGTAGATTGGTGTCAGTGACTATGGGGTTGGTTTATATCAGATGGTAGGAGTTTGGTTTCAGTGACTGTGGGGTTGGTTTATATCAGACAGTAGGAGATTGCTGACAAGGACTATGGGGTTGGTTTATATCAGACAGGAGGAGATTGCTGACAAGGACTATGGGGTTGGTTTATATCAGACAGGAGGAGATTGGTGTCAGTGACTGTGGATTTTGTTTATATCAGACAGGAGGAGATTGGTGTTAGTGACTGTGGATTTTGTTTATATCAGACAGGAGGAGATTGGTGTTAGTGACTGGGGGGTTGGTTTATATCAGACAGGATGAGATTGTTGTCATTGACTGTGGGATTGGTTTATATCAGACAGGATGAGATTGGTGTCAGTGATTGTGGGGCTAGTTTATATCAGACAGGAGGAGATTGGTGTCAGTGACTGTGGGGTTTGTTTATATCAGACAGGAGGAGATTGGTGTCAGTGACTGTGGGATTGGTTTATATCAGACAGGATGAGTTTGGTGTCAGTGACTGTGGGGCTTGTTTATATCAGGCAGACGGAGATTGGTATCAGTGACTTTGGGATTGCTTTATATTAGACAGGAGATGATTGGTGTCAGTGAATTTGGGATTGGTTTATATTAGACAGGAGGAGATTGGTGTCAGTGACTGTGGGGTTGGTTTATATCAGACAGGAGGAGTTTGGTTTCAGTGACTGTGGGGTTCGTTTATATCAGACAGGAGGAGATTGGTGTCAGTCACTGTGGTCTTGATTTCTATCAGTCAGGAGGAGATTGGTGTCAGTGACTGTGAAGTTGGTTTATATCAGACAGCAAGAGATTGGTGTCAGTGACTGTGGGGTTGGTTTATATCAGACAGGAGGTGTTTAGTTTCAGTGACTGTGGGGTTGGTTTATATCAGACAGGTGGAGATTGGTGTCAGTGACTGTGGGGTTGGTTTATATCAGACAGGAGGAGATTGGTGTCAGTGACTGTGTGACTGGTTTATATCGGACAGGAGGAGATTGGTGTCAGTGACTGTAGGGTTGGTTTATATCAGACAGGAGGAGATTGGTGTCAGTGACTGTGGAGTTGGTTTATATCAGACAGGAGGAGATTGGTGTCAGTGACGGGGTGGTTGGTTTATATCAGACAGGAGGAGATTGGTGTCAGTGACTGTGGGGTTGGTTTATATCAGACAGGAGGAGATTGGTGTCAGTGACTGTGGAGTTGGTTTATATCAGACAGGAGGAGATTGGTGTTAGTGACTGTGGTGTTGGTTTATATCAGACAGGAGGAGATTGGTGTCAGTGACTGTGGGGTTGGTTTATATCAGACAGGCGGAGTTTGGTTTCAGTGACTGTGGAGTTGGTTTATATTAGACAGGAGGAGATTGGTGTCAAGGACTGTGGGGTTGGTTTATATCAGACAGGAGGAGATTGGAGTAAGTGACTGTGGGGTTCATTTATATCAGACAGGAGGAGATTGGTGTCAGTGACTGTGGGGTTGGTTTATATCAGACAGGAGGAGATTGGTGTTAGTGACTGTGGAGTTGGTTTATATCAGACAGGAGGAGATTGGTGCCAGAGACTGTGGGGTTGGATTGTATGTGACTGGAGGAGATAGGTGTCAGTGACTGTGGGGTTGGTTTATATCAGACAGGAAGAGATTGGTGGCAGTGACAGTGGGGCTGGTTTATATCAGACAGACGGAGATTGGTGGTCAGTGACTGTGGGGTTGGTTTATATCAGACAGGAGGAGATTGGTGCCAGAGACTGTGGGGTTGGATTGTATGTGACTGGAGGAGATAGGTGTCAGTGACTGTGGGGTTGGTTTATATCAGACAGGAAGAGATTGGTGGCAGTGACAGTGGGGCTGGTTTATATCAGACAGACGGAGATTGGTGTCAGTGACTGTGGGGTTGGTTTATATCAGACAGGAAGAGATTGGTGGCAGTGACTGTGGGGTTGGTTTATGTCACAGAGGAGGAGATTGGTGTTAGTGACTGTGGGATTGGTTTATATTAGACAGGAGGTGTTGGTGTCACTGAATGTGGGATTGGTTTATATTAGACAGGAGCAGATTGCTCTCAGTGACTGTGGGGTTGGTTCATATCAGATGGGAGGAGTTTGGTTTCAGGAACTGTGGGGTTGGTTTGTATCAGACAGAAACAGGTTGGTGTCAGTGACTGTGGGGTTGGCTTATGTCAGACAGGAGGAAATTGGTGTCAGTGACTGTGGGGTTGGTTTATATCAGACAGGAGGAGTTTGGTTTCAGTGACTGGGGTTGGTTTCTATGAGACAGGAGTAGATTGGTGTCAGTGACTATGGGGTTGGTTTATATCAGATGGTAGGAGTTTGGTTTCAGTGACTGTGGGGTTGGTTTATATCAGACAGTAGGAGATTGCTGACAAGGACTATGGGGTTGGTTTATATCAGACAGGAGGAGATTGCTGACAAGGACTATAGGGGTGGTTTATATCAGACAGGAGGAGATTACTGACAAGGAATATGGGGTTGGTTTATATCAGACAGGAGTAGATTGGTGTCAGTGACTGTGGGGTTGGTTTATATCAGACAGGAGGAGATTGGTGTCAGTGACTGTGGAGTTGGTTTATATCAGACAGGAGGAGATTGGTGTTAGTGACTGTGGTGTTGGTTTATATCAGACAGGAGGAGATTGGTGTCAGTGACTGTGGGGTTGGTTTATATCAGACAGGAGGAGATTGGTGTCAGTGACTGTGGGGTTGGTTTATGTCACAGGTGATTGGTGTCCGCCACTGAGGGATTGGTTTATATCAGACAGGAGGAGATTGCGGTCAGTGACTGTGGTTTTTTTAATATCAGACAGGAGGAGATTGGTGTCAGTGACTGTGTGACTGGTTTATATCGGACAGGAGGAGATTGGTGTCAGTGACTGTAGGGTTGGTTTATATCAGACAGGAGGAGATTGGTGTCAGTGACTGTGGGGTTGGTTTATATCAGACAGGAGGAGATTGGTGTCAGTGACTGTGGAGTTGGTTTATATCAGACAGGAGGAGATTGGTGTTAGTGACTGTGGTGTTGGTTTATATCAGACAGGAGGAGATTGGTGTCAGTGACTGTGGGGTTGGTTTATATCAGACAGGAGGAGATTGGTGTCAGTGACTGTGGAGTTGGTTTATATCAGACAGGAGGAGATTGGTGTTAGTGACTGTGGTGTTGGTTTATATCAGACAGGAGGAGATTGGTGTCAGTGACTGTGGGGTTGGTTTATATCAGACAGGAGGAGATTGGTGTCAGTGACTGTGGGATTGATTTATATCAGACAGAAGGAGATTGAAGAAAGTGACTGTGGCGTTGGTTTGTACCAGACAGGAGGAGATTGGTGTCAGTGACTGTGGAGTTGGTTTATATCAGACAGGAGGAGATTGGTGTCAGTGACTGTGGGGTTGGTTTATATCAGACAGGAGGAGATTGGTGTCAGTGACTGTGGGGTTGGTTTATATCAGACAGGAGGAGATTGGCGTCAGTGACTGTGGGATTGGTTTATGTCAGACAGAAGGAGATTGAAGAAAGTGACTGTGGCGTTGGTTTATACCAGACAGGAGGCGATTGGTTTCAGTGACTGTGGGTGGTTTCAGTGACTGTGGTTTATTTTTATATCAGACAGAAGGAGATTGGTGTCAGTGACTGTGGAGTTGGTTTATATCAGACAGGAAGAGATTGGTGTTAGTGACAGTGGGGCTGGTTTCTGTCAGACAAGAGGAGATTGGTGTCAGTGACTGTGGGATTCGATTACAGGAAACTTTCGTTTAACCAGAGGTTAAATGTCCAGAAAGCTCTATCTATCGGCAAAATTCAGGAGCTGTTTCCTGTAAGTCTTTTAACTACTCGATGGTTTTTTTTTCCAGTCAGGCTCTGCAAGGTCTAGCTGAAGCTGTTGCTTAGCTACAGAGACGCTTTTAAGCTCCGGCCGACTGTTTTGAACCTGTTGCTAAGCAACGGGGTTTGTTGATTCACACGGAGCTCCAAAGCTCCGTATGTTTTAACATTAGCGCTGGTTTCTACGGCAGTTTTGATGGTACGGCACCAGCTCGGTCCCATCAGTGCCGGATACCAGAAAGTTTCCTGTATATTACAGAGGAGGAAATTGGTGTCAGTGACTGTGGGGCTGGTTTATATCAGACACGAGGAGATTGGTGTCAGTGACTGTGGGGTTGGTTTGTATCAGACAGGCGATGATTGGTGTCAGTGACTGTGGGATTGGTTTATATCAGACAGGAGATTGGTGCCAGTGACTGTGGGATTAGATTATATCAGGCAGGAGGAGATTGATGTCAGTGAGTGTGGGGCTTGTTTATATCAGACAGGAGGAGATTGGTGTCAGTGACTGTGGGATTGGATTATATCAGACAGGAGGAGATTGATGTCAGTGACTGTGAGATTGGTTTATATCAGACAGGAGGAGATTGGTGTCAGTGACTGTGGGGTTGGTTTTTATCAGACAGGAGGAGATTGGTGTCAGTGACTGTGAGATTGGTTTATATCAGACGGGAAGTGATTGGTGTCAGTGACTGTGGGGTTGGTTTATGTAATGTATGTACCTTTAAGGGGGGAACTACTTTCTACAGCTCATGTATACTGTAGTACCGGCAGTGACCACACCTGTATATAACGCTGAGTAGTAATCTGTTGTTTCAGTTGCAGTTGGAACCACATTGAGTAAACACCTGTTGTACCGTTCTCTGCAGTCCTTTTTTTATTATTACACAGACATAACAGTGGCGACGAGCAAGTTCGAACCTACCTGCAACTCTGCATCACCTCCCAGGGATTCGCTGCTGGAGAACAGTGGAAGAAGGTCAAGTCCAGAAGCACGGGCGTCGACCACGGGCAACCGCCCCGTCATCCAGCGGAGATTTGAGCATCGCAGGGAGGCTGTCGAGAGCCAGGCTTGGTTTTCCAGTCACGGTGGTCCAGCGAAACGGGCTGGCAACAGGTACTGCGCAGACCTTTCCCGGACAGCGATGGGCTAGAGCCCGACCGAGCAGCACAGAAAAAGGCCGAGCAGCGTCGACGGGGGAGAGAGAGAGGGCAGAGCGCACAGGGTGCAGCCGGTGTTCAGGACCGAGCAGCGTCAACGGGGGAGAGAGGCGAGAGAGAGCAGAGCGCAGCCGGTGGTCAAGGGCCGAGCAACGTCAACGGGGGAGAGAGGCGCGCAGGAAAACGTGAGGCGCTGCCATTGCCACGAGGACCGCAGAGAGCGGCGTTGGCAGCAGCGCAGGAGCAGTGCACGAAACCCACAGGGCGTCGCCATTTGCCACGAGGACCGCCGAGAGCGGCGTTGGCAGCAGCGCAGGAGCAGCGCACGAAACCCACAGGGCGTCGCCATTTGCCACGAGGACCGCCGAGAGCGGCGTTGGCAGCAGCGCGGGAGACGCCATTTTAAGCCGCAGCGGGGAAGAAAGGAAAGCGCGGGAGACGCCATTTTAAGCCAGTCTAACCACACCCAAAAATGCCGAAGAGTGGCAGTATCACAGCGTTCGACAATGAAGTCGAAGATTGGACAACATATGTCGAACGCATTGAAGTATACTGCAAGGCGAATGAAGTGCCAGATGACAAGAAAGCGCTGGTATCGTTGAATTCAATGGGTGCAAAAACATATGGCTTACTACGAAACCTAGTAACCCCAGAGAAGCCAGTAGAAAAGGATTTTGAAAACATAGTGTCAATCCTACAGGACCACTTAAACCCCACACCGCTGCTGATAGCAGAAAGATTTAAGTTTCACAAAAGGAACCAGCATAAAGATGAAAGTAATGCTGAGTATTTAACGGAACTGCGCAAGCTATCGAAACACTGCCAGTTTGGAACGGGACTAGCAGATACTTTAAGGGACAAGTTTGTGTGTGGGCTTCAAAGTGAAGGAACCCAGAAACGGCTTCTATCAGAAAAGGATCTCACGCTGGACAAGGCTTTCAGCATTGCAGTATCACACGAAGCAGCAGCACGGGGCGCTGCAGAGATACAATGGAGACTGCAAGAATATGGCACAAATGAAATGTCATACGGAACAGTGAAGTGCTATCGCTGCGGCAGAACAACACACGACCATAATGATTGCTGGTTCAAGGACAAAGTGTGCAGACAGTGTGGAAAAGTAGGACACATAGCAAGAGTCTGCAGGTCGGGAAAGAAAACCAACAGCAAGAAATCTCCACAGGAGAAGTACAAGAAGGTACATAAGGTGACGGAGAGTAGTTCAGACGAACAGAAGAGTGATACAGACTCCGGAAGCAAGGAGCTGGGTTGTCTGAAACTACATAATGTGATCAAAACGGAGGATCACCAAACTATCTGGGTCACGCTCAAGATAGCAGGAGTCCAAGTGAAAATGGAATTGGACACAGGATCAGTCCTAACAGTCATAAACCGAAGGGACTACAAGCAGCTATTCTCACATATACCCCTGAGAGATACAAAGATTGTCTTGAAGACGTACACGGGGCAAAAAGTCTACCCCAAAGGAAAAATAAGGGTGAACGTTATATATAACGGCAAGGAAACACCAAAAATGGACCTATATGTATTGCCAGATGGAGGACCACCACTACTAGGACGTGAATGGATCCGGAAGATACAGCTAGATTGGCATTCCATACAAGCACTGACTGTAGATGCCAAAAAGGATGACGACGTCACACCTGGACGACTGTCAAAAATGCTAACTGACGCACAAGAAGTGTTCCACCAGGGACTCGGAACACTAAAAGGCATAACAGCGACGATCAAAATAGAGGAAAATGCAAGCCCAAAGTTTTTTAAGGCCAGACCGGTACCTTATGCGATCCGCCCAGCCGTCGAAGCAGAGCTGGAAGGTTTGGAACGTTCAGGAGTACTGTCCAAAGTGGACTGGAGCGAGTGGGCTACACCCATCGTTCCTATAATGAAGAGGTCGTTGAGTAATGCGCCTGGGGAACCAAAGAAGGTTCGCATCTGTGGGGACTTTAAGGTGACAGTGAACCCAGTCCTTCACACTGTACAATATCCACTTCCACAGATTGAAGATATTTTTGCCTCGCTATCTGGAGGGAAACGCTTCACTAAGATTGATCTGGCCCAGGCGTACCTGCAAATGGAGGTAGAAGAAGCCTCGAAACAGTACCTCACGATCAACACTCATAAAGGTCTCTACCAATACAACCGGCTGGTGTTCGGGGTAGCATCAGCTCCGGCTATTTGGCAAAGGGCAATGGAACAAGTCCTGCAAGGGATTCCAGGGACCCAGTGTTATTTGGATGACATCCTGGTCACGGGCGAAAATGACAGTGATCACCTCGCCAACCTGGAGCAGGTGCTCACTAGATTGAAGGACTATGGGCTCCGAGCTAATCGCCACAAATGCGAGTTTTTCCAGAAGCAGATCTCGTATTGTGGCCACGTTATTGATGAAGAGGGGTTACATAAGTCCCCTGAAAAGATTGAGGCAGTAGTCAAGGCTCCAGCACCGGAAAATGTGTCACAACTGAGGTCGTTCCTCGGGCTGGTGAACTACTACCATAAGTTCTTGCCGAATTTGTCTACCATACTACACCCACTGAACACCCTACTGCAAACGGGGGTACCATGGAAGTGGAGTGACGAATGTAAACGAGCTTTCCAGAAGAGCAAAGCATTGATCACATCAAAAGAGGTGTTGGCTCATTTCAACCCAGCACTACCAATTCAGTTGGCGTGTGATGCATCACCCTATGGCATTGCAGCGGTGCTGTCGCACAAATTCCCGGACGGCTCGGAGAGGCCAGTAGCCTTTGCGTCTCGGTCACTAACCTCAGCCGAGCGTAACTACGCCCAGATTGACAGGGAGGCCCTCAGCCTAGTGTGGGGAGTGAAAAAGTTCAATCACTATCTGCACGGGCAGAAGTTCACCTTGCTGACTGACCACCAACCACTTGTCTCCATCTTTAATCCAAAGAAGGGCGTTCCGGTGATGACTGTGCAACGGCTACAAAGATGGTCCCTTTTTCTAGGGGCGCACCAATATGAAATCGAGTATAAGGGCACGAAACAGCATGGAAACGCTGATGGGCTATCACGCCTGCCACTGCCTACTGCGGAGGAAGCACCAGCAGTGGATCCTGTCGAAATATTTCATTCGACTATAATTGAATGCTTGCCAGTAACTAACGCTGGTATAGAGAAGGAGACCCGAAATGACCCGACACTGTCTCGGGTATATGGTTTGACGGTGAAGGAATGGCCAGCACATGGTGACTCACTGTTGCCAGCATTCTCATCCAGAAGAGAACAGCTGTCAGTATGCCAGGGGACCTTGATGTGTGGATCCCGAGTGGTAATTCCACCCAAGTTAAGGGAGAGAGTGCTCAATGAGCTTCACGAAGGTCATCTGGGAGGGGTGAAAATGAAAAGCCTTGCTAGGGCTTATGTGTGGTGGCCGGGGATCGATCAGCAAATCGAGGACCTGACAAGGAGCTGCTCAGGATGCCAGAAGGTCCAAAATGCACCACCACATGCCCCTCTACACCCATGGGAGTGGCCATCATCTCCATGGCAACGGGTGCATATTGATTTTGCTGGTCCATTCATGGACTCAATGTTTTTAATAGCCATGGATGCGCACTCGAAATGGCCTGAGGTGATCAAAATGTCCTCCACCACCACGGAGAAAACTATTGCAGTCCTACGGACCATTTTTGCCAGGAACGGCTTGCCAGAGCAGATTTGCTCTGATAACGGACCACAGTTTGTGTCCGAAGAGTTTCGAAGATTTATGAAAAGGAATGGGGTAAGGCATTACACATCCGCCCCGTATCATCCAGCCACAAATGGATTGGCTGAGAGGTTCGTACAAACCTTTAAAAAAGCAGTAAAGGCCATGTGCGATGACGACATTCCACTGCAGCATAAGGTGGACAATTTCCTGTTAGCCTACAGAAATGCGACACATGCAGTCACCAACCAGGCCCCGGCCATGATGTTCTTTAACCGAAGGTTAAGATCTCGTCTGGATTTGCTCAGACCAAATGTACGAAGAGATGTTGAGAGTAAGCAATTCCAGCACATCAATGAGAAGCCGACAAGGAGCTTCAATGTAGGGCAACCAGTCTTGGCCCGCGACTACCGAACAGAGAAATGGCAACCAGGAACGATATGCACACGGCAGGGGCCACTAATGTACACAGTGGGCGTTGGGGAGAGCATCGTGAGACGCCGTGCTGACCAGATCCTAGAGTCACAGGAACGAGTCAACCCCATGCCTCGCCCATACGTACCTGGTGATGAACCCGACGTACAGGTAGCATCTACCCTAGAAACAGTAGCATCGGAAGCTGATGAACCAACCGACGACAGGGGGGCCAGAATCGCCTCCGCACCAAGAGCAAGACACTCGGGAAAGGCGCTATCCAGAAAGGATCAGGAAGCCTCCCCAAAGACTGAATTTATAAACAGTCTATTTTCAGCTAATGTTGCATGTTAAAAGTGTTAATTGTAATTAGTTTGATATTTATTTGTTAAATGAGTGTTATGGTACTGTTAATCTAAAAGGGGAGGAATTGTAATGTATGTACCTTTAAGGGGGGAACTACTTTCTACAGCTCATGTATACTGTAGTACCGGCAGTGACCACACCTGTATATAACACTGAGGAGTAATCTGTTGTTTCAGTTGCAGTTTGAACCACGTTGAGTAAACACCTGTTGTACCGTTCTCTGCAGTCCTTTTCTTATTATTACACGGACGTAACAGTTTATATCAGATGGGAGGAGATTGGTGTCAGTGACTGTGGGATTGGTTTATATCAGACGGGAGGAGATTGGTGTCAGTGACTGTGGGGTTGGTTTATATCAGACGGGAGGAGATTGGTGTCAGTGACTGTGGGATTTGTTTATATCAGACAAGAGGAGATTGGTGTCAGTGACTGTGGGGTTGGTTTATATCAGACAAGAGGAGATTGGTGTCAGTGACTGTGGGGTTGGTTTATGTCAGACAGGAGGAGATTGGTGTCAGTGACTGTGGGGTTGGTTTATATCAGACAGGAGGAGATTGGTGTCAGTGACTGTGGGGTTGGTTTATATCAGGCAGGAGGAGATTGACGTCAGTGACAGTGGGGATCCTTTATTTGAGACAGGATGAGATTGGTGTGATTGTGGTGCTGGATTATATCAGACAGGAGGTGATTGGTGTCAGTGACTGTGATGTTGGTTTATATCAGACAGGAGGCGATTGGCGTCAGTGACTATGGGGTTGGTTTATATCAGACAGGAGGAGATTGGTGTCAGTGACTGTGGGGTTGGTTTATATCAGTCAGGAGGAGATTGGTGTCAGTGACTATGGGGTTGGATTGTATGTGACAGGAGATTCATGTCCATGACTGTGGCTAGGCTTATACCAGACAGGAAGAGATTGGTGTAAATGATTATGAGGTTTGCTCATATCAGACAGGAGGAGATTGGGGTCTTTGACTGTGGGATATCTACTTGCGGCTAGAAAAGAACTTGGAGTGGGAGGGGGAGCATCCAATTGTCGCGGTCCATGTAGGAACCAACGACATAGGTAGAACTAAGAATGAAGTTCTGCTGAGGGAGTCTGAGGAGCTAGTGTCTAAATTAATAAGCAGAACCTCAAGGGTAATAATCTCTGAATTACTATCTGAGCCACGCGCAAATTGGCATAGAGCCAAGTGGATCAGGATGTAAATGCATGGCTCAAAGAGTGGTGTGGGAAGAAGGGGTTTCAATTCATGGGGCACTGGCACCAGTGCTGGGGAAAGTGTGAGCTGTTCCGTTGGGACGGGCTCCACTTAAACCGGGCTGTGACCAGCATCCTGGCAAATCAAATAATTAGGGCTATAGATAGGGCTTTAAACTAAAAAAAGGTTGGGGGGGGAAGGGTCAGGTGAAGTGAAATTTAGAAATCTAAAGAGAAAGGTCAAGGCAATAGAACAGTGTAGCGATTTTGGTAAAAATATGCAGAGTTTGACAAGAAGGAGCAGAGAATTTAACAGTAACAGTGCAGCAGAGAATAAGGTCAAAGCAGGGAATAATGGTAAAATATTTAAATTAAAGGATCTTTATCTGAATGCACAAAGCTTTCGTAACAAGATAGACGAACTAGTGGCACAGATAGGGATAAATGGGTTTGATCTAATAGCCATTACAGAAACGGGGTTTCAAGGTGGCCAAAGTTGGGAACTAAATGTTCCAGGGTAGTAGACATTTTGAAAAGACAGGCAGAATGGAAAAGGAGGAGGTGTAGCCTTGATAATAAAGGATGACATAAGGACAGTAGAGAGAAAGGATCTCGGCTCGGAAGATTAGGAAGTAGAGTCAGTATGGGTGGAGATAATGAATAACCAGGGGCAGAAAACACAGGGGCCTATATACTACCCCCACCAAACAGTAGCTATACCGTTGGACAGAATATTAATCATGAAATAATAGGGGGCATAGTCTCAGGATAAGGGGTCGGCCATTTAAGACTGAGATGAGGAGGAATTTCTTCACTCAGAGGATTGTGAATCTTTGGAATTCTCTGCCCCAGAGGGCTGTGGATGCTGAGTCTTTGAGTATATTCAAGGCTGAGATAGATGGATTTTTGGACTCTAGGGGAATCAAGGGATATGGAGATCGGGCGGGAAAGTGGGGTTGAGGTCGATGATCAGCCATGTTCTTATTGAATGGCGGAGCAGGCTCAAGGGGCTGGATAGCCTACTCCTGCTCTTATTTCTTATGTTCTTATATCAGACAGGAGGAGATTGGTATCAGTGCCTGTGGAGTTGGTTTATATCAGACAAGAGATTGGTGTCAGTGACTGTGGGGTTGATTTATATCAGACAGGAGGAGATTGGTGTCAGTGACTGTGGAGTTGGTTTATATCAGACAAGAGATTGGTGTCGGTGACTGTGGGGTTGATTTATATCAGACAGGAGGAGATTGGTGTCAGTGACTGTGGAGTTGGTTTATATCGGACAGGAGGAGATTGGTGTCAGTGACTGTGGGGTTGGTTTATATCAGACAGGAGGAGATTGGTGTCAGTGACTGTGGAGTTGGTTTATATCAGACAGGAGGAGATTGGTGTCAGTGACTGTGGAGTTGGTTTATATCAGACAGGAGGAGATTGGTGACTGTGGGGAACCTGTGGCAGTTTTTTAAATTCGTTCTAGGGATCTGGACGTCGTTGGCAAAGCCAGCATTTATTGCCCATCCCTAATTACCTTTGAGAAGGTGGTGGTGAGCCACCTTCTTGAACCACTGCAGTCCGTGTGGTGAAGGTACTCCCACAGTGCTGTTGGGGAGGGAGTTCCAGGTTTTTGACCCAGCGACGATGAACGAATGGCGATATATTTCCAAGTCAGGATGGTGTGGGACTTGGAGGTGATGGTGTTCCCATGCGCCAGCTGCCCTTGTCCTTCTAGGTGGTAGAGGTCGCGGGTTTGGGAGATGCTGTCGAAGAAGCCTTGGCGAGTTGCTGCAGTGCATCTTGTAGATGGTACATACAGCAGCCACGGTACGCCGGTGGTGGAGGGAGTGAATGTTTAAGGTGGTGGATGAGGTGCCAATCAAGTGGGCTGCTTTGTCCTGGATGGTGTTGAGCTTCTTGAGTGTTGTTGGAGCTGCACTCATCCAGGCAAGTGGAGAATATTCCATCACCCTCCTTACTTGTGCCTTGTAGATGGTGGAAAGGCTTTGGGGAGTCAGGAGGTGAGACACTCGCCGCAGAATACCCAGCCTCTGACCTGCTCTTGTTGCCACAGTATTTATGTGGCTGGTCCAGTTAAGTTTCTGGTCAATGGCAACTCCCAGGATGCTGATGGTGGGGCATTTGGTGATGGTAATACCGTTGAATGTCAAGGGGCAGTGTTAAGATTCCCGCTTGTTGGAGATAGTCATTGCCTGGCACTTGAGTGGCGCGAATGTTACCTGATACTTATCAGCCCAAGCCTGAATGTCGTCCAGGTCTTGTTGCATGCGGGCATGGACTGCTTCATTATCTGAGGAGTTGTGAATGGCACAGAACACTGTGCGGTCATCAGCAAACATCCCCATTTCTGACCTTATGTTGGAGGGAAGGTCATTGATGAAGCAGTTGAAGATGGTGGGGCCTAGACACTGCCCTGAGGAATACCTGCAGCGATGTCCTGGGGCTGTGATGATTGACCACCAACCACCACAACCATCTTCCTTTGCGCTCGGTATGACACCAGCCAGTGGAGAGTTTTCCCCCCGATTCCCATTGACTTCCGTTTTACTAGGGCTCCTTGATGCCACACTCGGTCAAATGCTGCCTTGATGTCAAGGGCAGTCACTCTCACCTCACCTCTAGAATTCAGCTCCTTTGTCCATGTTTGGACCAAGGCTATAATGAGGTCTGGGGTCGAGTGGTCCTGGCAGAACTCAAACTGGCCATCAGTGAGCAGGCTATTAGTGAGTAAGTGCCGCTTGATAGCACTGTCGATGACCCCTTCGATCACTTTGCTGATGATTGGGAGTAGACTGATGGGGCGGTAATTGGCCAGATTGGATTTGTCCTGCTTTTTGTGGACAGGACATAACTGGGCAGTTTTCCACATTATGAAAGTGACTGTAGAGCTGGTGTCTATCAGACAAGAGGAGATTGGTGTCAGTGACTGTGAGGTCGATTTTTATCAGACAGGATAATCAGATCAGTGACTGTGGGTATGGTTTATATAACAAAGGAGAAGATTGGAGAAAGTGACTGTGGGGTTGGTTTATATCAGACAGAAGGAGATTGGAGAAAGTGACTGTGGGGTTCGTTTATACCAGACAGGAGATTGGTTTCTGTGACTGTGGGGTTGCTTTATATCAGACAGGAGGAGATTGGTGTCAGTGACCAAGAACATAAAAGAATTAGTAGCAGGAGTAGGCCATACGGCCCCTCGAGCCTGCTCCGCCATTCAATAAGATCACGGCTGATCTTCGACCTCAACTCCACTATCCCGCCCGATCTCCACATTTGATTCCCCGAGTTTTCAAAAATCTATCTATCTCAGCCTTGAATATACTCAACGACTCAGCATTCACAGCCCTCTGGGGCAGAGAATTCCACGATTCACACCCGAGTGAAGAAATTCCTCCTCATCTCAGCCTTAAATAGTCGACCCCTTATCCTGAGACTATGCCCCCTAGTTCTAGACACTCCAGCCAGGGGAAACAACCTCTCAGCATCTACCCTGTCAATCCCCCCAGAATCTTGTATGTTTCAATGAGATCACCTCTCATTATTTTAAATTCCAGAGAGTATTGGCCCAACCTACTCAATCTCCCCTCATAAGACAACCCTCTCATCCCAGGAATCAATCTAGTGAACCTTTGTTGCACTGCCTCCAAGGCAAGTATATCCTTTCTCAGATAAGGAGACTAAAACAGTGCATAGTACTCCTGGTGTGGTCGCACCAAAGCCCTGTACAATTGTAGCAAGACTTCCTTACTCCTATACTCCAACCCCCTTGCAATAAAGGCCAACATGCCATTTGCCTTCCTTATTGCTTGCTGTACCTGCATGCCTACTCTCTGTTTCCTGTACGAGGACACCTAAATCTCTCTAAACACTAGCATTTAATACAAAAGCAAAATACTGCGGAGCTGGAAATCTGAAATAAAAACAAAAAATGCTGGAAATACTCAGCAGGTCAGGCAGCATCTGTGGAGAGAGAAACAGAGTTAACGTTTCAGGTCGATGACACTTCATCAGAACTGGAAAAAGCTGGAGATCAAACAGGTTTTTAAGCAAGTGTAGGGGGAGGGGAGGAAAGAACAAAGGGGAAGGTCTGTGATAGGATGGAAGGCAGGAGAGGTTAAGAGACATTAAGAGATGGTGCAAGGCAAAAGGAGATGGTAATGGGACAAGTTAAGAAACAAAGGATGGCTCTAGATGAAGTGTAAATGGCACTGGCAGAATGAAAGACAGCTGCCATGTGGGAGAGAGAAAATATATATATAAATAAATAAATAAAATCAAATAAATGGGAAAAAAAGGATAGGGGCCGAGGTTATGATCTGAAATTGTTGAATTCGATGTTGAGTCCAGAAGGCTGTAAAGTGCCTAATCGAAAGATGAGGTGCTGTTCCTCGAGCTTACATTGAGTTTCATTGGAACAGTGCAAGAGGCCGAGGACGGAGAGATCAGAGTGAGAGTGCAGCGGAGAATTAAAGTGACAGGCGACCGGAAGCTCAGGGTCACCCTTACGGACTGAATGGAGGTGTTCCGCAAAGCAGTCACCCAATCTGCATTTGGTCTCCCCAATGTAGAGGAGTCCGCATCGTGAGCAGCGTTACCAACATTTAATCGTTTCTCAAAATTTTAAAAATATTCTGCTTTTCTATTCTTCCTACCAAAGTGAATAACCTCACATTTCCCCACGTTATGCACCATCTGTCACCTTATTGCCCACTCACTTAACCTGTCTATATCCCTTTGCAGGCTCTTTGTGTCCTCCTCACAGCTAACTTTCCCAACATTCGATGGAATCTGGAACTGTACCCATGGATTGGAGGGTAGCTAATGTTACCCCACTATTCAAAAAAGGTGGTAGAGAGAAAACGGGGAATTACAGACCGGTAAGCCTGACATCGGTAGTGGGGAAAATGCTAGAGTCCATTATAAAAGATGTAATAGCAGAACACTTGGAAAACAGTGACAGGATCGGACAAAGTCAACATGGATTTACAAAGGGTAAATCGTGCTTGACTAATCTACTGGAATTTTTTGAGGATGTAACTGGTAAAATAGATAAGGGAGAACTAGTGGATGTGGTGTATTTGGACTTTCAAAAGGCTTTCGATAAGATCCCGCATAAGAGATTAGTGTGTAAAGTTAACGCACATGGGATTGGGGGCAAGGTATTGACTTGTATAGAGAACTGGTTGGCAGACAGAAAGCAAAGAGTTGGAATAAACGGGTCACTTTTTCCAAGTGGCAGGCAGTGACTAGTGGGGTACTGCAGGGATCGCTCCTTGGACCCCAGCTATTCACAATATATATAAATGATCTAGACAAGGGAACTAGATGTAATATCTCCAAGTTTGCAGACGACACAAAGCTGGGTAGGCGTGTGTGCTGTGAGGAGGATGCCGAGAAACTCCAGGATGATTTGGACAGGTTGGGTGATTGGGCAGAAGCATGGCAGATGCAATATAACGTGGATAAATGAGAGGTTATCCACTTTAGTGTCAAAAACAGGAAGGCAGATTATTATCTGAATGGCAATAGATTGGGAGAAGGGGAAGTGCAACGAGACCTGGGTGTCCTTGTGCACCAGTCGCTGAAGGTAAGCATGCAGGTGCAGCAGGCAGTTAAGAAGGCAAATGGTATGTTGGCCTTCGTAGCGAGAGGGTTTGAGTACAGGAACAAGGATGTCTTGTTGCAGTTGTACAGGGCCTTGGTGAGACCACATCTTGAGTATTGTGTGCAGTTTTGGTCACCTTATCTGAGGAAGGATGTTCAGCGAAGATTCACCAGGCTGATACCTGGGATGGCAAGAATGACGTATGAGGAGAGATTGGGTCGATTGGGCTTATACTCGCTGGAGTTTAGAAGAATGAGAGGGGATCTCATTGAAACTTATAACATTCTGACAGGACTGGACAGACTAGATGCAGGAAGGATGTTCCCGATGGTCGGGGAGTCCAGAACCAGGGGTCACAGTCTAAGGATAAGGGGTAAGCCATTTAGGACAGAAATGAGGAGGATTCTCTTCACCCAGAGAGTGGTGAACCTGTGGAATTCACTACCACAGAAGGCAGTAGAGGCCAACTCATTAAATATATTCAAGAAGGAGTTGGATATATTTCTTAAGGCTAAAGGGATCAAGGGATATGGGGAGAAAGCAGGGACAGGGTACTGAATTTGGATGATCAGCCATGATCGCATTGAATGGCGGAGCAGGCTCGAGGGGCCGAATGGCCTACTCCTGCTCCTATCTTCTATGTTTCGATGTTTCTAGCTTTGTATCGTCAGCAAACTTGGATACATTACATTTGGTCCCTTCATCTAAGTCATTGATATAAATTATAAAAAGCTGAGGCCCAAACAATGATCCTTGCGGTACCCCACTAGTTACAGCCTCTGCCAACCTAAAAATGACCCGTTTATTCCTACTCTCTATTTTCTGTCTATTAATCAATCCTCAATCCATGCTTATACATACCCCCAATCCCATGAGCCCTTATGTTGCGTAACAACCTTTTATGTGGCACCTTATCGAATGCCTTTTGGAAATCCAAATACACTACATCCACTGGTTCCCCTTCATCTACCCAACTAGCCACATCCTCAAAAAACTCTAATAAATTTGTTAAACTCAATTTCCCTTTCATAAAGGGAAGGATATAGAGGAACAAATTCGCAGGGAAATTACAGAGAGGTGCAAGAACTATAGAGTAGAGATAATAGGGGACTTCAATTATCCTAATATAGACTGGGATAGTAATAGTGTAAAGGGTAGAGAAGTGTGTTGAGGAGAACTTTCTTGATCAGTACATATCTGGCCCAACGAGGGAGGAGGCATTGCTGAATCAGATTCTGAGGAATGAGGGGGTCAAGTGGAGCAAGAGTCAGTAGGGGAGCATTTAGGGAACAGTGATCATAGTATCATAAGGTTTAGATTAGCTTAGCTATGAAAAAGGACTGGGAGTCATCTCGAGTAAAAATACTTAATTGGAGGAGGGCCAATTTCAGTAGGTTCAGAATGGATCTGGCCCAGGCAAATTGGAATCAAAGACTGGCAGGCAAAACTCAAACCCTCGACCTCTACCACCTGGAAGGGCAAGGGCTGCAGGCGCCTGGGAACACCATCACCTGGAAGTTCCCCTCCAAATTACACACCATCCTGACTTGGAAATATATCGCCATTCCTTCACCGTCACTGGGTCAAAATCCTGGAACTCCCTCCCCAACAGCACGGTTGGGAGTACCTTTACCACACGGACTGCAGCGGTTCAAGAAGGCAGCTCACCACCACCTTCTGAAGGGCAACTAGGGATGGGTAATAAATGTGGCCTTGCCAGTGACGCCCACATCCCAGGTACGAATTTTTTTAAACTGTAATCGAAAAATGAGCTGCCTTTTTCCCTACTACTGACATCAGTAGTAACAGGGCATTTAGAAAATAATAATAGGATTGGGCAGAGTCAACATGGATTTATGAAAGGGAAATCGTGTTTGACGAATCTGTTAAGAGTTTTTTGAGGTTTAACGAGCAGAATAGAGAAGGGGGAACCAGTGGATGTGGTGTATTTGGATTTTCAGAAGGCATTTGATAAGGTGCCACACAAGAGGTTATTAAACAAAATTAGGGCTCATGGGATTGGGGGTAATATATTAGCATGGATTGAGGATTGGTTAACAGACAGAAAACAGAGAGTAGGAATAAACGGGTCATTTTCGGGTCGGCAGGCTGTAACTAGTGGGGTACCGCAAGGATCAGTGCTTGGGCCTCAGCTATTCAATCTATATCAATGATTTGGATGAGGGGACCAAATGTAACATATCCAAGTTTGCTGATGATACAAAGCTTGGTGGGAATGTAAGTTGTGAGGAGGATGCAAGGAGGCTTCACGGGATAGACAGGCTAAGTGAGTGGGCAAGAACATGGCAAATGGAGTATAATGTGGAGAAATGCGAAGTTATCCACTTTGGTAGGGAAAATAGAAAAGCAGAGTATATTTTAAATGGTGAGAGATTGGGAAATGTTGGTGTTCAGAGGGACCTGGATGTCCTTGTACATGAATCACTGAAAGTTAACAGCAAGCAATTAGGAAAGCAAATGGTATGTTGGCCTTTATTACAAGCGGATTTGAGTATAAGAGTAAAGACGTCTTATTGCAATTATATAGGGCCCTGGTGAGACCACACCTGGAGTATTGTGCACAGTTTTGGTCTCCTTACCTCAGGAAGGATATACTTGTCATAGAGGGAGTGCAACGAAGGTTCACCAAACTGGTTCCTGGGATGGGGGGATTGTCCTTTAAGGAGAGATTGAGTAGACTAGGCCTATATTCTCTAGAGTTTAGAAGAATGAGAGGTGATCTCATTGAAACATACAAAATTCTTACAGGGCTTGACAGGGAGGATGTTTCCCCTGGCTGAGGAACCAAGGGTCACAGTCTCAGAATAAGGGGTTGACCATTCAGGACTGAGATGAGGAGAAATTTCTTCACTCAGAGGGTGGTGAATCTTTGGAATTCTCTACCCCAGAGGGCTGTGGAGGCTCAGTCGTTGAGTATATTCAAGACAGAGATCGAAAGATTTTGGATATTAAAGGAATCAAGGGATATGGGGATAGTGCAGGAAAGTGGAGTTGAGGTCGAAGATCAGCCATGATCTTATTGAATGGCGGAGCAGGCTCGAGGGGCCAAATGGCCTACTCCTGCTCCTATTTCTTACGTTCTGTTCTTTAAAAATAGATGGTTCGGGGACAGTCGAGGTACATTCCCACGAGGGGGTAAGGTAGGACAACCAAAGCCAGACCTCCCTGGATGATGAAAGAGATAGAGAGTAAGATGAAGCAGAAAAAGGGGGCATATGACAGTTGTCAGGTTGCCAGGTTGAGGATACAAATGAGAACCAGGCTGAATATAGAAAGTTCAGAGCGGAAGTGAAAAAAGAAATAAGAGGGTCAAAGAGAGAGTATGTGAATAGACTGGCAGCGAACCTAAAAGGGAATCCAACAGTTTTCTATAGGCATATAAATAGTAAACGGGTAGTAAGAGGAGGGGTGGGGCCGATTAGGGACCAAAAAGGAGACCTATGCATGGAGGCATAGGGGATGGCTGAGGTACTAAATGAGTACTTAGCATCATCTTCCTTGGTAAAGATAGATGCAATCAAAATCATAGGGAAAGAGGAGGTACTTGAGATACTGGATTGGCTAAAAATTGATAAAGGAGGTACTAGAAAGGCTGATTGTACTTAGTCACCAGGACCGGATGGGATGCAGTCTAAGATGCGGAGTGAAGTAAAGGTGGAAATTGCAGAGGTACTGGCCAAAATCTTCCAATCCTCCTTAGATACGGTGGTGGTGCCAGAGGACTGAAGAATTGCAAATGTTACACCATTGTTAAATAAAGGGTGCAAGGCTAAACCCAGCAACTACAGGCCAGTCAGTTTAACCTCGGTGGTGGGGAAGCTTTTAGAAACGATAATCCAGGACAAAATTCACAGTCACTTGGACAAGTGTGGATTCATTAAGGAAAGCCAGCACGGATTTGTTAAAGGCAATTCGTGTTTAACTAATTGATTAAGCTTTTTGATGAGGTAACAGAGAGGATTGATGAGGGCAATGTGGTTGATGTGGTGTAAATGGACTTCAAAAAGGCGTTTGACAAAGTGCCACATAATAGACTTGCCAGCAAAGTTGAAGCCCATGGAATAAAAGGGACAGTGGCAGCATGGAGTATGGGCAGCACGGTGGCATAGTGGTTAGCACTGTTGCCTCACAGCGCCAGGGACCCAGGTTCGAATCCGGCCTCAGGTGACTGTGTGGAGTTTGCACATTCTCCCCGTGTTTGCGTGGGTTTCCTCCGGGTGCTCCGGTTTCCTCCCACAGTCCAAAGATGTGCGGGTTAGGTTGTTTGGCTATGATAAATTGACCCTTAGTGTTAGGGGGATTAAATACGTGGGGTTACGGGGATAGGGTGGGATATGTGTTGGTGTAGGGGTTACGGGGATTGAGTGGGAATATGTGTCGGTGCAGGCTCAATGGGCTGAAATGGCCTCTATCTGCACTGTGGGGTTTCAGTGTGATTCTGTGAAAAGCAGGGAAGTCCTGCTACAACTGTACAGGGTATTGGTGAGACCACACCTTGAGTGGTCTCCTTATTTAAGGAAGGATATACTTGCATTGGAGGCAGTTCAGAGAAGGTTCACGAGGTTGATTCTGGAGATGAAGGGGTTGTCTTATGAAGAAAGGTTGAGCAGGTTGGGCCTATACTCATTGGAGTTTAGAAGAATGAGAGGTGATCTTATTGAAACATATAAGATACTGAGGGGGCTCGACAAGGTAGATGCTGAGAGGATGTTTCCCCTCGTGGGGAAATCTAGAACTCGGGGGCATAGTTTCAGAATAAAGGGTCACCCTTTCAGAACGGAGATGAGGAATTTCTTCTCAGAGGGTCGTAAAACTGTGGAATTCTCTGCCCCAGAGAGCCATGGAGGCTGGGTCATTAAATACATTTAAGGTGGAGATAGACAGGTTTTTGCCAAGATAAGGGAGTGAAGGGTTATGGGGAGCGGGCAGGGAAGTGGCTTTGAGCTCAAGATCAGCCATGATCTTACTGAAGGCGGAGCAGGCTCGAGGGGCCAAGTGGCCTATTCCTGCTCCTAATTCTTATGTTCTTATGGATACGAAATTAGCTAAGTGACAGGAAACAGAGAGTAGTGGTGAATGGTTGTTTTTCGGACTGGAGGAAGGTATACAGTGGTGTTCCCCAGGGGTCGGTTCTAGGACCACTGCTTTTCTTGAAGTATATTAATGACTTGGACTTGGGTGTACAGGGCACAATTTCAAAATTTACAGATGACACAAAACTTGGCAGTACAGTGAACAGTGAGGAGGATAGTGACAGACTTCAAGAGGACATAGGCAGGCTGGTGCAATGGGCTGACACGTGGCAGATGAAATTTAATGCAGAAAAGTGCAAAGTGATACATTTTGGTAGGAAGAACGAGGGGAGGCAATATAAACTAAAGGGTACAATTCTAAAGGGGGTGCCTGAACAGAGAGACCTGGGGGTATATGTGCACAAATCGTTGACGGTGGCAGGGCAGGTTGAGAAAGTGGTTAAAAAAGCTTATGGGATCCTGGGCTTTATAAGTAGAGGCAGAGAGTACAAAAGCAAGGAAGTTATGATGAACCTTTATAAAACACTGGTTCGGCCTCAACTGGAGTATTGTGTCCAATTCTGGGCACCGCACTTTAGGAAGGATGTGAAGGCCTTAGAGAGGGTGCAGAAAAGATTTACAAAAATGGTTGCAGGGATGAGGGACTTCAATTACATAGATAGACTAGAGAAGCTGGGGCTGTTCTCCTTAGATCACTCAGCTGGACTGTGGGGTTGGTTTATATCAGACAAGAGGAGATTGGTGTCAGTGACTGTGGACTTGGTTTGTATCAGACAGGAAGAGATTGGTGTCAGTGACTGTGGGGTTGTTTTATATCAGACAGGAGGAGATTGGTGTCGGTGACTGGGGCTGGTTTATATCAGACAGCAGGAGATTGGTGTCAGTGACTGTGGGGTTGTTTTATATCAGACAGGAGGAGATTGGTGTCGGTGACTGGGGTTGGTTTATATCAGACAGGAGGAGATTGGTGTCAGTGACTGTGAGGTTGGTTTATATCAGACAGGAGGAGATTGGTGTCAGTGATTGTGGGGTTGTTTTATATCAGACAGGAGGAGATTGGTGTCGGTGACTGGGGTTGGTTTATATCAGACAGGAGGAGATTGGTGTCAGTGATTGTGGGGTTGGTTTGTATCAGACAGGAGGAGATTGGTGTCAGTGACTGTGAGGTTGGTTTATATCAGACAGGAGGCGATTGGTGTCAGTGACTGTGGGGTTGTTTTATATCAGACAGGAGGAGATTGGTGTCAGTGACTGTGGGGTTGGTTTATATCAGACAGGAGGAGATTGGTGTCAGTGACTGTGGGGTTGTTTTATATCAGACAGGAGGAGATTGGTGTCAGTGACTGTGGGGTTGTTTTATATCAGACAAGAGGAGATTGGTGTCAGTGACTGTCGGGCTGGTTTATATCAGACAGGAGGAGATTGGTGTCAGTGACTGTGGGGTTGTTTTATATCAGACAGGAGGAGATTGGTGTCAGTGACTGTGGGGTTGTTTTATATCAGACAGGAGGAGATTGGTGTCAGTGACTGTGGGGTTGTTTTATATCAGATAGAATATATCTTACCTGTCATGGACTCAACCTACCTATTTAATCTCGTTCCACAGTCCATGTACACTCTACCCTATCACAGAGTGACTATATTTTCGAAACCAAATCCGGGGACTCAGATGGTGGTAGCACAGCAAAGTAGTCAGGACGGAAAATATAGCGAGGCAAAAATTTTTAGCAGCCGATATTTTAACAGTTGTACATATACATTAGAAATGCGCATATCACTACCACGGAGGTGATGTCACACTAGTGAAGCGCATTCAGACACATGATCCCCTCACCCCCACCCAGTGAATGAGGTCACTCCTGACCCCGACACACCCCAGTGTCTGAGGTCACTCCTGAACTTCCCCCCCAGTGACTGAGGTCACTCCTGACCTTCCACCGCCCCATCCCAGTGACTGAGATAACTCCTGACCTCCCCGTTCCCCCCCCCTTCACCCCCCGAGTGACTGAGGTCACACCTGACCCTGACCCCTCAGTGACTGAGGTCACTCCTGACCTCCCCGTTCCCCCCCCCCCGTTCACCCCCCGAGTGACTGAGGTCACACCTGACCCTGACCCCTCAGTGACTGAGGTCACTCGTGACATTCCCGCCCCCTCCACCCCAGGTCACTCCTGACCCTGACCCCTCAGTGACTGAGGTCACTCCTGACCCCGACCCCTCAGTGACTGAGGTCACTCCTGACCTTCCCCCCAGTGACTTGAGGTCACTCCTGACCCCGAACCCCCAGTGACTGAGGTCACTCCTGACCCCGACCCCCCAGTGACTGAGGTCACTCCTGACCCTTACCACCCAGTGACTGAGGTCACTCCTGACCCCGACCCCCCAGTGACTGAGGTCACTCCTGACCCCGACCCCCCAGTGACTGAGGTCACTCCTGACCCCGACCCCCAGTGACTGAGGTCATTCCTGACCCCGACCCCCAGTGACTGAGGTCACTCCTGACCACGACCCCCCAGTGACTGAGGTCACTCCTGACCCTTACCACCCAGTGACTGAGGTCACTCCTGACCCCGACCCCCCAGTGACTGAGGTCACTCCTGACCCCGACCCCCCAGTGACTGAGGTCATTCCTGACCCCGACCCCCAGTGACTGAGGTCACTCCTGACCACGACCCCCCAGTGACTGAGGTCACTCCTGACCCTTACCACCCAGTGACTGAGGTCACTCCTGACCCCGACCCCCCAGTGACTGAGGTCACTCCTGACCCCGACCCCCCAGTGACTGAGGTCACTCCTGACCCCGAACCCCAGTGACTGAGGTCACTCCTGACCACGACCCCCCAGTGACTGAGGTCACTCCTGACCCTTACCACCCAGTGACTGAGGTCACTCCTGACCCTCACCCCCCAGTGACTGAGGTCATTCCTGACCCCGACCCCCAGTGACTGAGGTCACTCCTGACCCCCAGTGACTGAGGTCACTCCTGACCCCGACCCCCAGTGACCGAGGTCACTCCTGACCCTCACCACCCAGTGACTGAGGTCACTCCTGACCCCGACCCCCCAGTGACTGAGGTCACTATTGACCCCGGCCCCCAGTGACTGAGGTCACTCCTGATCCTGACCCCCAGTGACCGAGGTCACTCCTGACCCTCACCACCCAGTGACTGAGGTCACTATTGACCCCGACCCCCAGTGACTGAGGTCACTATTGACCCCGACCCCCAGTGACTGAGGTCATACCTGACCCCGACCCCCAGTGACTGAGGTCACTCCTGACCCTGACCCCTCAGTGACTGAGGTCACTCCTGACCCCGACCCCTCAGTGACTGAGGTCACTCCTGACCCCGACCCCCAGTGACTGAGGTCACTCCTGATCCTGACCCCCAGTGACTGAGGTCACTCCTGACCCCGACCCCCAGTGACTGAGGTCACTCCTGATCCTGACCCCCAGTGACTGAGGTCACTCCTGACCCCGACCCCCCAGTGACTGAGGTCACTCCTGACCCCGACCCCCAGTGACAGAGGTCACTCCTGACCCCGACCCCCAGTGACTGAGGTCACTCCTGACCCCGACCCCCAGTGACTGAGGTCACTCCTGACCCCGACCCTCAGTGACTGAGGTCACTCCTGATCTTCCCCCCAGTGACTGAGGTCACTCCTGACCCCGACCCCCAGTGACTGAGGTCACTCCTGACCCCCAGTGACTGAGGTCACTCCTGATCCTGACCCCCAGTGACTGAGGTCACTCCTGACCCCGACCCCCAGTGACTGAGGTCACTCCTGATCCTGACCCCCAGTGACCGAGGTCACTCCTGACCCTCACCCCCCAGTGACTGAGGTCACTATTGACCCCGACCCCCAGTGACTGAGGTCACTATTGACCCCGACCCCCAGTGACTGAGGTCACTATTGACCCCGACCCCCAGTGACTGAGGTCACTATTGACCCCGACCCCCAGTGACTGAGGTCACTCCTGACCCCGACCCCCAGTGACTGAGGTCACTATTGACCCCGACCCCCAGTGACTGAGGTCACTATTGACCCCGACCCCCAGTGACTGAGGTCACTCCTGACCCCGACCCTCAGTGACTGAGGTCACTCCTGATCTTCCCCCCAGTGACTGAGGTCACTCCTGATCTTCCCCCCAGTGACTGAGGTCACTCCTGACCCCCAGTGACTGAGGTCACTCCTGACCCCGACGCCCCCAGTGACTGAGGTCACTCCTGACCCCGACCCCCAGTGACTGAGGTCACTCCTGACCTTCCCGACCCCCAGTGACTGAGGTCACTCCTGACCCCGACACCCAGTGACTGAGGTCACTCCTGACCCCGACGCCCCCAGTGACTGAGGTCACTCCTGACCCCAACGCTGACCCCCCAGTGACTGAGGTCTCTCCTGGCACTCCACCAGTGACTGAGGTCACTCCTGATCCTGACCCCCCAGTGACTGAGGTCACTCCTGACCCTGACCCCCAGTGACTGAGGTCACTCCTGACCCTGACCCCCAGTGACTGAGATCACTCCTGACCCTGACCCCCAGTGACTGAGATCACTCCTGACCCCCCCAGTGACTGAGGTCACTCCTGATCCTGACCCCCCAGTGACTGAGGTCACTCCTGATCCTGACCCCCCAGTGACTGAGGTCACTCCTGACCCTGACCCCCAGTGACTGAGATCACTCCTGACCCCCCCAGTGACTGAGGTCACTCCTGACCCCGACCCCCCCCAGTGACTGAGGTCACTCCTGACCCCAACGCTGACCCCCCAGTGACTGAGGTCACTCCTGGCACTCCACCAGTGACTGAGGTCACTCCTGACTCTGAACCCCCAGTGACTGAGGTCACTCCTGATCCTGACCCCCAGTGACTGAGGTCACTCCTGATCCTGACCCCCAGTGACTGAGGTCACTCCTGATCCTGACCCCCCACACAGTGTCTAGGAATGATGTACTCACCAACCAGTTCTCTGGTCATAAATATTACACAGTTGACCAAAGCTATCCACAATTTCCATTCAGCTTGTTGCTCTATTTGCCTCTGTTCATGAGCATTTTTATTGTCCTGGCAATGGAAAGCCCCACTGGATTCGCTGACAGTCTCAGGCGGGAGCTTTATCTCCAGTTCCAGATTTGGATGTTGAAAGGATGAGCTGTGGAATGGCACAGGTTGACAGTGGATCAGGTCAGAGTGGTCATCTGTCAGTTTATTTCTAACACTCGAGCTCTGGGGAGTGGGGTCAACACAAGGGTCAGAAACCAACCGCGAGGACTCACTGGCGCTGCTGGGGCCAACTGTGCCTGCTGTGCTAATCAGGCAGCCAACCGCGAGGGCTGTTTTGGCCCTCGGAGGCAACTCGTCTGACGGGGAAAGGAAGGGGAGAGCGGGGGCGAAACCGCCCGAGTGCCCGATCCTGGGGTGGGGGGGGGGGGGGGCGGGCAGAAGGGGAAAATCGATGATTAGAGGGGAGGGGAGAGCCTCGGAGCCGCAAACTGCCAGCTCAGGTCGGGTCAGGTGGGGTACACTTCGGGGAGAAGTCTTGTGAACCGTGCACTCTTCCAGGGGACATTGTTTTGGCCGGGGACACAGTACCTCCTCTGGGGACTGTCCCCGGAAAATGGGGACGTATGGTTAGCCTACCCTGTCATGGAATCTACCCACCTATTTACTCACTCTCACAGCTCATGTACACTCCACCCTAACATATTCCACTATTCAATTAGATTGTGGCCGAGCTGTACCTCAACTTCAATTACCCGCCTCTGTTCCATATCCTTCAATACCTTTAACCTCACAAAAATCTATCAATCTCAATCTTGAACATTTGAATTGATCTAGCATCAACAGCCTTTTTTTTTTTTATTCGTTCATGGGATGTGAGCGTCGCTGGCAAGGCCAGCATTTATTACCCATCCCTAATTGCCCTTGAGAAGGTGGTGGTGAGCCGCCTTCTTGAACCGCTGCAGTCCGTGTGGTGAAGGTACTCCCACAGTGCTGTTAGGGAGGGAGTTCCAGGATTTTGACCCAGCGACGATGAAGGATCGGCGATATACTTCTAAGTCAGGATGGTGTGTGACTTGGAGGGGAACTCGGAGGTGGTGGTGTTCCCATGCGCCTGCTGCCCTTGTCCTTCTAGGTGGAAGAGGTCGCGGGTTTGGGAGATGCTGTCGAAGAAGCCTTGGCGAGTTGCTGCAGTGCATCTTGTAGAGGGTACACACTGCAGCCACGGTGAGCCAGTGGTGGAGGGAGTGAATGTTTAAGGTGGTGGATAGGGTGCCAATCAAGCGGGCTGCTTTCTCCTGGATAGTGTTGAGCTTCTTGAGTGTTGTTGGAGCTGCACTCATCCAGGCAAGTGGAGAGTATTCCATCACACCCATTACCATCGCCGAATCCCCCATCATCAACATCCTGGGGATCATCATTGACCAGAAACTTAACTGGACCAGCCACATAAATACTGTGGCTACAAGATCAGGTCAGAGGCTGGATATTCTGCGGCGAGTGACTCACCTCCTGACTCCCCAAAGCCTTTCCACCATCTACAAGGCACAAGTAAGGAGTGTGGTGGAATACTCTCCACTTGCCTGGATGAGTGCAGCTCCAACAACACTCAAGAAGCTCGACACCATCCAGGACAAAGCAGCCCGCTTGATTGGCACCCCATCCACCACCTTAAACATTCACTCCCTCCACCACCGGCGTACCGTGGCTGCAGTGTGCACCATCTCCAAGATGCACTGCAGCAACTCGCCAGGGCTTCTTCGGCAACACCTCCCAAACCTGCGACCTCTTCCACCTAGAAGGACAAGGGCAGCAGGCGCATGGGAACACCACCACCTCCAAGTACCCCGCCAAGTCACACACCATCCTGACTTGGAAGTATATCGCCGATCCTTCATCGTCGCTGGGTCAAAATCCTGGAACTCCCTCCCTAACAGCACTGTGGGAGTACCTTCACCACACGGACTGCAGCGGTTCAAGAAGGCGACTCACCACCACCTTCTCAAGGGCAACTAGGGACGGGCAATAAATGCTGGCCTTGCCAGCGACGTCCACATCCCATGAACGAATAAATAAAAATCCAGGCCGATACTCCCAACAACTTGGGTTTATGCAGCAACTTCAACGTGGTAAAACGTCCCAAGGCGCTTCACAGGAGCGTAATCAGACAACAATGTGACACCGAGCCACGTAAGGAGATATTAGGACAGGTGACCAAAGGCTTGGTGAAAGCGGTAGGTTTTAAGGAGGGTCTTAAAGGAGCAGGGAAAGATAGCGAGGCGGAGAGGTTTGGAGAGAGACTTCTAGAGTTTAGGGCCTTATGGATGAGACGTTAAACTAGATTATGGGCTTTAAGTCTCTGGGGTGTCTTATGTTCATTAATAAATAGACATTCTTATTATGAACACAGCTAGCTTTTGCTAGACACTTTTATTGAGCACATGTGGACTAGGTACAGTATCTGTAGAGGCTTCCATCTTGACTGCTGCCTTGTGGGTAGCCTAGTGCCTCATGGGTAATGTAGTCTTAATATACATACAGCTATATACAGCTCTACGGCTCCACCTAGTGTCCACTATAGAATGACATGTTATTGATCATTACAGGGTGGGGCTTGAACCCATGGCCTCGTGACTCGGAGGAGAGAGTGCGACTGACTGAGCCACGGCCGACACCTCGGATCAGAAATCCGAGCATGCATTGACTAGGATCGAGAGCTGGGGGGGAGCTGGGAGGGAGGTTGAAACCCCAGCAGCACTTTAAACCCGGTTGAGGGGGGACAGCTATTATCAGGAGCAGTCAGGGATTCCTCCATTATGATTTACGTTGAAGGGCATGGGTTCTCTCCCCAGAGAACATTTACTGGAGTGGAGAGATATAATTAGGCACAAGCCTACTTTCTTATCAGACCAGACGATTGCCCAGTGACCGACTTACTTTCCAGTTGTGTTCTGTGATGTGAAAAATTATTATTTTCGACTTGCAGAAATGAGTTCATGTTTCAAAACGAGTGGAGCTGGGGAAAAGGAGACCGTTTGCGTCGATTCACCTAATTTCAAACCCATCTCAAATTGTAAAATCCTCAGTAAGTATATTACCGAACGAAGAGAAAAATTGTATTTTGATATGCATTTTGAAAGAGACACGTTTAGAGACAATGAGTTGGCAAAAGCGGTTTCTAACCCTCATCCGAACCACTGACCCCAACACTAACTCCAATTACCAAGCCTAACACGCTAACCCTCAATCCTAACCACCGACAAATAGAAACAACTAGGGTTAAATTAGGACTGTGGGCTAAGTTACAGTAACGGCCTAAAGCATATAACTAAACTTCATAAATTAAACAAGGTTATGAACTAGATTGAAAACTATTAATAGGCATTTGAGTATTTCAAAACTTGAAAACCTAATTAGTTCAATAAAATACTATAGAGATGGCAGCTGTAGGGTGTGGGAGCTGGTGGACCGCAGTGTGATCCACAGCGACCACATCTGCAGTAAGTGCCTGCAGCTCGAGGGTCTTCGGCTCAGAGTTGATGAGCTGGAGTCCAAGCTTCGAACACTGCGATACCTCAGGGAGGGAGAAAGTTACCTGGACACTGTGTTCCAGGAGGTAGTCACACCCCTCAGGTTAAATACTTCAGATTTGGTCCGTGGTCAGGGACAGGAGGGTGTGACTAATAGTGAGGCAGGTATGGGGATCCAGAAGGTAGCATTGGAGGAGCGTCAGCCTTTGCCAACAGGTATGAGGTTCTTGCAGAGGCTAGGTACTCTGCAGCAAGTGTCTTACCTCCTGACTCCCCAAAGCCTTTCCACCATCTACAAGGCACAAGTAAGGAGTGTGATGGAATACACTCCACTTGCCTGGATGAGTGCAGCTCCAACAACACTCAAGAAGCTCGACACCATCCAGGACAAAGCAGCCCGCTTGATTGGCACCCCATCTACCACCTTAAACATTCACTCCCTCCACCACCGGCGTACCATGGCTGCAGTGTGTACCATCTACAAGATGCCCCTGCAGCAACTCGCCAAGGCTTCTTCGGCAGCACCTCCCAAACCCGCGACATCGTCCACCTAGAAGGGCAAGGGCAGCAGGCGCATGGGAACACCACCACCTCCAAGTTCCCCTCCAAGTCACACACCATCCTGACTTGGAAATATATCACCGATCCTTCATTGTCGCTGAGTCAAAATCCTGGAACTCCCTCCCTAACAGCACTGTGGGAGTACTATCACCACACGGACTGCAGCGGTTCAAGAAGGCGGCTCACCACCACCTTCTCAAGGACAAATAGGGATGGGCAATAAAGGCTGGCCTTGCCAGCGACACCCACATTCCCATGAACGAATTTTTAAAAAGCCTGTGTGGACGAGAGCAGGGACTGCAGGGAGAATGAGCAAACTGACCACAGCACCGTGGTACAGGGGGCCATTCAAGTTGGGGGAGTAAAAAGGAATGTAGTAGTGGTAGGCGGCAGTATAGTTAGGGGGATAGATACTGTTCTCTGCAGCAGAGAGCGTGAGTCCCGAAGGCTGTGTTGCCTGCCTGTTGCCAGGGGTAAGGCCATCTCCTCGGGGCTGGAGGAGAACCTGGAGTGGGAGGGGGAGGATCCAGTTGTCGTGGCCCACATAGGTGCCAACGACATAGGTAGGACTAAGAAAGAGGTTCTGCTGAGGGAGTATGAGCAGCTAGGGGCTAAATTAAAAATCTCTGGATTACTACCTGAGTCACGAGAAAATTGGCATAGGGTAAATAAGATCAGAGAGATGAACGAGTGGCTCAAAGATTGGTGTGGGAGAAATGGGTTTTGATTCGTGGGGCACTGGCACCAGTACTGGGGAAAGAGGGACATATTGTTCCAGGAAACTGTCCCGAACGCATTCCATGAACTCGTCCTCCAGATTTGATTTGCCCAGTCTATATGAAGATTAAAGTCCCCCCAAGATTATTGCATTGCCTTTGTTGCAAGCTCCTACTATTTCTTGATTAATATTCTGTCCAATGGTATAGCTACTGTTAGAGGACCTATATACTTCTCCTACCAGTGTTTTCTGCCCCTTGTTATTCCTTTGTTGGCCTTTATTGCAAGGGGGATAAAGTATAAAAGTAGGGAAGTCTTGCTACAACTGTACAGGGCATTGGTGAGACCACACCTGGAGTACTGCGTACAGTTTTGGTCTTATTTAAGGAGGGATATACTTGCATTGGAGGCAGTTCAGAGAAGGTTCACGAGGTTGATTCCTGGGATGAAGGGGTTGTCTTATGAGGAAAGGTTGAGCAGGTTGGGCCTTTACTCATTGGAGTTTAGAAGAATGAGAGGGGATCTTATTGAGACATAAGATTCTGAGGGGGTTTGACAAGGTAGATGCTGAGAGGATGTTTCCCCTCGTGGGGGTATCTAGAACTAGGGGGCATAGTTTCAGAATAAGGGGTCGCCCATTTAAGACGGAGATGAGGAGGAATTTCTTCTCTCAGAGGGTCGTGAATCTGTGGAATTCTCTGCCCCAGAGAGCTGTGGAGGCGGAGTCAGTGAGTATATTCAAGGCGGAGATTGACAGACATTTGAACTACAGGGGAGTCGAGGGGTTTGGGGAGAGAGCGGGAAAGTGGAGTCAAGGCCAAGATCAGGTCAGCCATGATCTCATTGAATGGCGGAGCAGGCTCGAGGGGCCGAATGGCCGACTCCTACTTATGTACTTATAACTCCAATTCCGAAGCCCAACACCACAACCGTAACTCTCAATCCTGACCCCAACCCCCGACCCCAACCACAAATAGCGGAGGCTCTGACCATCATTTTCCAATCCTCTCTGGCTACAGGCATGGTGCCGGAGTTCTGCTAACGTGGTACCATTGTTTAAAAAGGGGAGAAAGGGATAGACCGAGTAATTACAGGCCAGTCAGCCTAACCTCGGTGGTGGGCAAATTATTGGAAAAAATTCTGAGGGACCGTATTAATCGCCATTTAAAAAGGCACAGATTAATCAAGGACAGTCAGCATGGATTTGTTAAGGGAAGGTCGTGTCTGACTAACTTGATTGAATATTTTGAGGAGGTAACAAGGAGGGTCGATGAGGGTAGTGCGTTTGATGTATTCTACATGGATTTTAGCAAGGTTCCACATGGCAGACTGGTCAGAAAAGTAAAAGCCCATAGTATCCAAGGGAAAGTGGCAAGTTGGATCCAAAATTGGCTTACTGCCTTCAAGCAAAGGATAGTGGTTGACAGATGTTTTTGTGACTGGGAGGCTGTTTCCAGTGGGGTTCCACAGGGCTCAGTACTGGGTCCCATGCTTTTTGTGGTATATAAGAAACGATTCATACTGCAATGTAGGGGGCGTGATTAAGAAGTTTGCAGATGATACAAAAATTGGCTGTGTGGTTGAAAGTGAGGAAGAAAGCTGTAGACTGCAGGAAGATATCAATGGACTGGTCAGGTGGGCAGATAAGTGGCAAATGGAATTCAATCAGGAGAAGTGTGAGGTAATGCATTCGGGGAGGGCTAACAAGGCAAGAGAATACAAAATAAATGGGAGGATACTGAGAAGTGCAGAGGAACAGAGGGACCTTGGAGTGCATGTCCACAGATCCCTGAAGGTAGCAGGCCAGATAGATAAGGAGGTCAAGAAGGCCTATGGGATACTTTCCTTTATTAGCTGAGGCATAGAATATAAGAGCAGGAGGTTATGCTTGAACTGTATAAAACACTAGTTAGGCCTCAGCTAGAATACTGTGTGCAGTTCTGGTCACATTACAGGAAAGATGTGATTGCACTAGAGAGGGTACAGAGGAGATTTACGAGGATGTTGCCAAGACTGGAGAATTTTAGCTATGAGGAAAGATTGGATAGGCTGGGGTTGCTTTCTTTGGAACGGAGGAGGCGGAGGGGAGATTTAATTGAGGTGTATAAAATTATGAAGGGCCTAGATAGATAGAAGCACCTATTTCCCTTAGCAGAGGGGTCAATAACCAAGGGGCATAGATTTAAAGTAATTGGTAGAAGGATTCGAGGGGAGTCGAGGAGAAATCTTTTCACCCAGAGGGCAGAGGGAGGTCTGGAACTCACTGCCTGAAAGGGCGGTAGAGGCAGAAACCCTCATCACATTTAAAAAGTACTTGGATGTGCACTTGTAGGTTACGACACTTCAAGGCTACGGACCAAGTGCTGGAAAGTGGGCTGAGGCTGGAAAGCTCTTTATCGGCCGGCACAGACACTGGGCTGAATGGCCTCCTTCTGTGCTGCAAATTTCTATGATTCTAACCCCGAATCCTAACCACCAACCCCTAAACGCCTGACTCCAACTCCCTAACCTCTAGGGGTAGAGTTTCTGCTTCGTTTTCGGTCCCTGCCACAAACTCCGTTCCCGAGCCACCGACTCCATCCCTCTCCCTAACATCTGTCTGAGGCTGAACCACACTCTTCACAACCTTGGTGTCATATTTGACCCCGAGATGAGCTTCCGACCACATATCCGCAGCATAACAAAGACCGCCTACTTCCACCTCCATAACATCGCCCGTCTCCGCTGCTGCCTCAGCTCATCCGCTGCTGAAACCCTCATCCATGCCTTTGTTACCTCTAGACTTGACTATTCCAACGCACTCCTGGCCGGCCTCCCACATTCCACCCTACGTAAACTTGAGGTCATCCAAAACTCGGCTGCCCGTGTCCTAACTCGCACCAAGTCCTGTTCGCCCATCACCCTTGTGCTTGCTGACCTACACTGGCTCCTGGTTAAGCAGCGCCTCGATTTTAAAATTCTCATCCTTGTTTTCAAATCCCTCCAGGGCCTCGCCCCCTCCCTATCTCTGTAATCTCCTTCAACCGTGTAGGGGTTACGGGGATCGGGTGGGATATGTGTCGGTGCAGGCTCGATGGGCCGAAATGGCCTCTATCTGCACTGTGGGGTTTCTGTGATTCTGTGATCCCCACAACCCCCCCCAACCCCCCACCCACCCCCAGGAGATATCTGCACTCCTCTAATTCTGCCCTCTTGAGCATCCCTGATTATAATCGCTCAATCTTTGGTGGCCGTGGCTTCTGTTGCCTAGGCCCTAAGCTCTGGAATTCCCTCCCTAAACCTCTCCGCCTCGCTACCTCTCTTTCCTCCTTTAAGACGCTCCATAAACCCTGCCTCTTTGACCAGGCTTTTGGTCACCTGCCCTAATTTATCCTTAATGTGGATCGGTGTCAAATTTGTCGTCTTAAAATACTCCTGTGCAGCGCCATGGTGACTAATTTGCCCTGGAGGCGTGGCCAGTTTTGTGGGCGGAGCCTGTTTCTAGCGCGATGCTTTTTAAAGTAGCGCAAAAGATCGCGGAAGCTCGAGTTGCGCGGAACGTAATTTGCGCTTAAAATTCTGCGATCTTCAAACGGAAACACCAGGCCCTAGTCACGAACCCCAACTCCTAACCACGAACTCCAACCCCCTCCTAACTCCAACTCCCAATCCTGACCCGAATTAGCTCCGAACACTAACCCTAAATCGCGCTGTCAACTGTTGTGTCTCCTTGTGTTCTTTTACTATAAATAATAGACACTTTTAGCTCATTTTAGTTACTGCTTTTACTAGCTGTATTTCTGCTTTGTTTCTGTGCTGCCACATGGTGCAGAGTGATACAAGATGTCCGACGCTGCACTGTGCACTCCCCGTGCACAGTGTGCCACATAGCAATATAACTACACCATACCAAAGTAGTTCCATACCAAAGTAGTTCCATTTAACGATGTGATACTATAACAATGTAACATCCCTCTTTCTCAAAAACTAAAACATGAAATTTAACAATTTAAATTAACAAATATTATATCTAAACTATTATTATCAACTACAAAGAATCGTGAGGTTTTTTTTTATTTGCGATATCGCTCGGGTGGTTGGATGTTGTCCCTCCATCTTGTGGATTTGGTGGTGACCATTCCTCTCTGCGGTGTTTTGGTGTGTTCCGCTCTCGTTGTTGTTGTTGCTGTCGCCTTTGGAGTTGGAGTGTGCATGCTCGTGGTTGTTTGATTTGTAGCGCTTGTTTCTTGTGTTGTGCTGCTTGTGGTAGCTGGTGTTGTCAATGTTGCTGATGTTGTCTGCTGCTTATCCAGTTCAGGTGAAGGTCTGATGTGGAGTCTGTTCCGTCTGTATTGGTTACCAGGTTCAGTCTCTACGAAGTAGGATCTTGGAGTATCAGCTTTTCCAATGACCTTGGCTGGATTCCAGGTTTTCAACACCGGGTCTTGCACATGCACGGATTGTCCATTCAGCAATTCTGGTAGCGTCTTTGCATGTTTATCGTAATATTTGCTTCCTACGATTTGTGCTTCTGCCAGCTTTTGTCTGAAGTCCTCCTGGTCCTGGGGAGGATGTATTTTTGCTGGTAGTGTAGTCTTAAACTTCCTCCCATTCAGCAATTCCGCAGGTGATTTCATGTCTGCTTTCAGTGGTGTTGATCTGAGTGATAGGAGGGCAAGGTCTTGGTCTTCCCCCATCTCACTACTTTTGATGAGAGTTCTCTTGACAGTCTGGATCTGTCTTTCGATGAGCCCGTGTCCCCTTGGGAAATGTGGGGATGAGGTTACTATTTTGAACCCATACTTTTCTGCCAGAGCTCTGAATTCACTCGATGTGAACTGGGTTCCGTTGTCACAGATTACCTTTTCCGGGATTCCTTGTTCAGCAAACAAGCTCTTTGCAATCCTGGTGGTAGTTGTGGCTCTCAGATCTTTCATCCTTCTCACAAAAGGAAACTTGGAATAGTAATCTGCCACTATGAGATACCATTCTTGATTGCACATGAAGAGATCTGCCCCAACAGTGTGCCATGGTCTTGACAGTATTTCACTAGGTATCATCTCCTCTTTCTGTTGTGCATTTCTGGTATATACCACATGCAGAGACCATCTGTTCGATATTTTTGTACATGCCTATCCAGTATACAGCTGATCTGGCTCTCAGCTTGCATTTTTCCATTCCCATGTGGCCTTCATGTATGAGATGGAGAAGTTGTGTCTGCATCGTCTTTGGCATGATGATCCTCGATCCAGCAAGGAGAATACCGTCTTCTACTGCAATATCGTCTTTAATCGTCCAATATTGACGAATTGTCGCCTGTACCTGCTGGATTCTCTCCGGCCACCCCTGTATTACTTGTTGTGTGAGTAGTTGCAACTCCTCATCTTTGCTAGTCTCATCTCTGATTTGACTGAGCTTTGTAGGGGTAACATTCACTAGGTGGTGGATTTTTACTGTTAGACCCTCCACCTCGTGTTTCTCATATGGTGACAATCGAGATAACGCATCTGCTAGCACCATTTCCTTTCCTGGCTTATATTTAAGCGTGAAGTCATAGCTTTGGATCCTTAGAAGTAGTCTTTGCAGTCTTGCAGGCACTTTGCACAGATTCTTCTTATAGATCTGTTCTAGTGGACGATGGTCACTCTCTATTGTAAATCGCCTGCCATATAGGTATGTATGGAATTTCTCGCATCCATACACTACTGCTAATAGTTCTCTTTCTATGTTGGCGTATCTCGTCTCGGCTGACGTCAAGGCCTTTGATGCGAAAGCTATCGGCTTTCCTTCCTGCACCAGAGCTGCCCCTAGTCCTCTGGTAGAAGTGTCTACTTGCAGAGTGACTGGTTTTCTTCTGTCATAATATGACAGACTTGTTTCTTTGCACAACAGTTCTTTAAGTTGTTTGAAATTCCTTTCGTGTGATTCAGACCACTGGTATTCGGCGTCTTATTTCAATAGCTCTCTGAGATTTGTTGTATGTTCCGACATGTGTGGGATGAAAGACCTCATGTATTGGACCAAGCCGAGGTAACTCCTCAGCTCTTTCTTGTCTTTGGGTGGTTTCATTTCAGCAATCACCGCAATCTTCTCTGGATTTGGCTTGACTCCCTCTGGTGTATAAATCATACCGAAGAATTGGCATTCCTTGACTTTAACTATGCACTTATCTGCATTTAACTTGATGCCAGCCTTCCTGGTACTCTCCATGGCCTCATGTAGGTGCATGTCATGGTCTCTTTCATCTGCTCCATAGATCTGAATATCATCAGCTATTCCTATAGCTCCTTCACAGCCTCTGTATGTCTCGTCTATTTTCTGTTGAAAGATATCTTGACTGACCTTTAGCCCGAATGGTAGCCACAGGAATTTGTAACGCCCAAATGGTGTGTTGAATGTTGTCAGTGTTGTTGATTCCTCATCCAACTTCACGTTCCAATATCCATTTCTGGCATCTAGTTTTGAGAAAACCTTGGCTCCTGCCAGTGATGGCGTAATCTCCTCTAGTGTTGGGGTGGGATAGTGGTCCCTCTTTATCGCCTGGTTTAGATCTTTGGGGTCCAAACATATTCTGAGACGCCCATTTGGCTTTTCTCGTACCACAATTGAGTTTACCCAGTCTGTGGGTTCAGTGACCTTTACGATCACTCCCTTTTCTTCCATCTCCTTTAGCTCTCTTTCAAGCTTTGTCTTCAGCTCGATGGGTACTTTTCGTGGAGCATGGATAACGGGCTTTACCTCTGGATCGATGGTGATGTGGTATTGGAAATCTCCGAAACATCCCACTGTATCATCGAAACATTCCGGATACATGTCTATCAAGTCTTTTTTACTCTTGATTTGTGGGCGGTTCTCCAGTGGGGTGTTGCTGTCTATCTTCAGTGACGTTTCCGTCAGCTCGTGATGCACTGAGATCAATCTCAACTTCTCGCAACTGTTTAATCCCAGGATCGCTGGCCCCTCAGTGTCGGTGACATAGAACATGCAGTTGATGTTCTTTCTTTTATGTGTCCCTTTGATAAAGGTTATTCCGAGTTGTTTAATCTCACTCCCCCCGTATGCTGTCAGCGTGACATTACTTGCCTTTAAACAACCATTTTTCGGGTAGCCATCTTCTCTCAGGTTTTCGGGAAAGATCTGCTGGTACAGTCTCAATGGGAGAATGTTGCTCTGAGCCCCTGTGTCCAGCTTCAACTTTAAGTTGGTGGTTTTGGGCCGACCTTTGATCTTTTTTTTGATTTGGATGATGGTGTGCAATTCTCTCCTCGGAGTATTTTCCGCTCTGGACATCTCGTGAAGCTGTATCTTTATGGTTTCGATGTTTAGTGCATTGTCGTGATCATCATCATCATCCTGCTCATCCATGGCATGGATATTGTGTTTCTTTCTCTGGTTCTGCTGTCCGCCTTTGTTTTTTGATGTAGGTTCCTTCTTTCTTCATTCTACACCTCTTTTCCCAGTGGTTTAGTTTGCCACATGCATTGCAGCTTGTTCCATATGCTGGACATTTCCTCTTGTCTGTGTAATCGTGCGGTCTTCCACAATTTCTGCACATGTTTCCCCCGTTGTCATGTGTATGTCTTTGTGTGTTGTACTTTTCTCTCACTGCATCCACTCTGTTGTCCATCTCAGAAGCCGTCCACATGTCAGCCGTTTGAGAAATCAGCGTTTTCATTTGCTGCTTCATGGCTTCATGAGCTCTCGCAGTATCTACAGCCTCTGTTCTTCCCAGCTTTTCTTTTCCTATCAGGGCTTTTTGTACCTCTACATGCGCTGACCCCCATATTAGCTGGTCCACAAGCTTTTCTTCCATTTCCTTAAATTTACACTTGCTGGCTTCATTTCTCAGCCTTGTCAGGAAATTGTCAGCTGTTTCACCGGGTTCCTGTCTTAGACTCTGGAATTTGTATCTGTGTATACGGTGATTGGATTTAGGCTCTAGATGGTTGCTGAATTTATCAAAAATTGTCGCAGGGTTTTCATTTTCATCTTCAGTCAAACTCCAGCTATTATACAAATCTAAACCTTTTTCTCCTGTCCACAACAGAATGTAACTAACCTTTTCCTCGTTGGTAGCGCCCTTCAGGAAGCTTTTGAATGTAAGCTCACATTTCTGTTTGAACTTGCGGAATGCTTCTACTATATCGTCGGCTTCCCAGTTCATGAGGGGTTGCATTTGCACAGTCGTCATTTTAGTTTCCCGTACGATTCACTCTCAAATCACCGCAGACATCGGCACTCACAATCAGCTCATAAAATCACTTTTCGTCTTATTCGTCGTTCGTATAGCACAATTTTTTACTCACTTATACCGCTGCCACCATGTTGTGTCTCCTTGTGTTCTTTTACTATAAATAATACAGACACTTTTAGCTCATTTTAGTTACTGCTTTTACTAGCTGTATTTCTGCTTTGTTTCTGTGCTGCCGCATGGTGCGGAGTGATACAAGATGTCCGACGCTGCACTGTGCACTCCCCGTGCACAGTGTGCCACATAGCAACATAACTACACCATACCAAAGTAGTTCCATACCAAAGTAGTTCCATTTACCGATGTGATACGATAACAATGTAACATCAACAGTTCCCCTCCACCCCCCCGCCCCCGTTTTAAGTTTTTAAAATGTTAATGGCAGTATTGAGATTTGTGCTAATTTTCTATTTATGAATAAGCGTGCTGGTTGCGCTGAGGGCTCCGGACTGGCTCAAGACCAGGGTCCGAAGCACCATCGCCACACGGACTGCAGCCTTTCAAGGAGAGCGCCCAGCACCACCTTCTCGAGGCAACCAGGGACGCCCGCAATATTGAGAACCCATGAAAAGAAGACCGCTTATTTGCGACGGTTCTGTGCCCACTTCACACTCACCTGTGGAGACAAGGCGGCGAGATTCTCGGCGCTGGTCACATTCAGGAGGAGGTGGAGGGATTGGGGGCTGTGGGGAGGATGGGTTGGCATGGCGACGCCCATTATATAATGGCCAGGGATTGGTTCACTGTTGCTAGCTTACATGATGTCACAGAGCTCAGGCAGGGCATCACGAAAATGCCTTATGACATCACCCATACTGCGGTGCCCCCAGCAACCAGCTTCCCTGACGACTGCTCATTATGGGCTGGACAGGGAAGGAAACAGGAGGGGATATCATCCTGTGTGATGGGGGGGGGGGGGTGGGGGTGGGGGGGGAAGAGGCACGATCTCAAGTTCTCCCTTACTCAGAACAGAATCACATTGGACAAGAGCATCTTGTAAAGAAGAATCAAGGTTATTAGCCCCTCCACTGCTTCTGTCTTGTCAAGCAATCTGTCTGACATCTGGTGCTAGGACCCCAGCTATTCACAATATATATAAATGATCTAGATGAGGGAACTAGATGCAATATCTCCAAGTTTGCAGACGACACAAAGCTGGGTGGGCCTGTGTGCTGTGAGGAGGATGCCGAGAAATTCCAGTATGATTTGGACAGGTTGGGTGATTGGGCAGAAACATGGCAAATGCAGTATAATGTGGATAAATGCGAGGTTATCCACTTCGGTGGCAAAAACAGGAAGACAGATTATTATCTGAATGGCAATAGATTGGAAAAAGGGGAAATGCAACGAGACCTGGGTGTTCTTGTGCACCAGTCGCTGAAGGTAACCATGCAGGTGCAGCAGGCGGTTAAGAAGGCAAATGGTATGTTGGCCTTCGTAGCGAGAGGGTTCGAGTGCAGGAACAAGGTTGTCTTGCTGCAGTTGTACAGGGCCTTGGTGAGACCACATCTTGAGTATTGTGTGCAGTTTTGGTCGCCTTATCTGAGGAAGGATGTTCTTGCCATGGAGGAGTGCAGCGAAGATTCACCAGACTGATACCTGGGATGGCAGGAATGACGTATGAGGAGAGATTGGGTCGATTAGGCTTATATTTGCTAGAGTTTAGAAGAATGAGAGGGGATCTCATTGAAACTTATAAAATTCTAACAGGACTGAATAGACTAGATGCAGGAAGGATGTTCCCAATGGCGGGGGAGTCCAGAACCAGGGGTCACAGTCTAAGGATAAGGGGTAAGCCATTTAGGATAGAGATGAGGAGGAATTTCTTCACCCAGAGAGTGGTGAACCTGTGGAATTCTCTACCACAGAAGGCAGTAGAGGCCAATTCATTAAATACATTCAAGAAGGAGTTGGATATATTTCTTAAGGCTAAAGGGATCAAGGGATTTGGGGAGAAGGCAGGGACAGGGTACTGAATTTGGATGATCAGCCATGATCTCATTGAATGGCGGAGCAGGCTCGAGGGGCTGAATGGCCTACTCCTGCTCCTACCTTCGATGTTTCTGTCAGTAACTTCCTCCAGCTCCGGTGAAGCTCCTTGACATGTTAGTTCTAAGGAAAGACTCGTACTTCTACAGCACCTTTCGCCACCTCAGGATGTCCCAAAGCACTTTACAGCAATGAAGCACTTTTTTGAATTGTAGTCACTGCTGTAATGTACTGGAAATGTCGCAGCCAGTTTTATGCACGGCAAGATCCCACAAACAGCAAAGTGATAATGACCAGATCATCTGTTTTTTAAGTGATGTTGGATAAATGTTGGCCGCAGGATACCGGGGAGAACTCCTTTGCTCTTCTTCCAACAGTGACCGTGGGATCTTTTACGCCCACCTGAGAGAGGGGCAGACAGGGGGGCCCTCGGTTTAACATCTCATTCCGAAAGACGGCCCCTCCGACAGCACTGCACGGGAGCGTCAGCCTGGATTTTGTGCTCGAGTCCCCGGAGTGGGACTTAGAACCCACAACCTTCTGACTCAGGGCTGAGAGTGCTGCCTCTGAGCCAAGGCTGGCACCTTGCCAAAGGCACTAGATGAATGCAATTTGTTATTCTGAATTAGTCCCCTAATAGGGATTCCAACCCTGGGACTGTACAAACTCCTCCAGCCCTACACTACAACCTGCTGAGATAGAGTCATACATCTCTCCATTCCTTCAATTCTGACCTCTTATGCGACCCCAATTTCCTTCGCCCCCATCAATGGCGGCCATGCCTTCAGCACTCTTTACAAAAACTATACTGCTGCATCTGAAAATGCTTTACAAAATTTGTTATTTCTTTTTAAATCCGACCAGTTATCACCACCCTTTGAGAGTTGGGGTAAATTTTGATTAAAAATCCCGTATCTGGCGATTAATTCGCGAGAGTTGACATTACTGGTTAAGCATGACCAAATGGAGTGCGTAGAGTGGCACCATGTCCAGTGTGCACTGGGGTACGGAGGTGTGGCTGAATTGTTTCTAGACCACAACCTCGGGAATTCTCTCCCTAAACCTCTCCGCCCCACCCCCCCCCCCCCACTCTCCTCCTTTGAGACCCTCCTTAAAACCTACCTCTTTGACCAAGCTATTGGTCACCTGTCCTAATATCGCCTTTGGTGGCTCGGTGTCAAATGTTGTCTGAGAATGCTCCTGTGAAGCGCCTTGGGAACGTTTTATAATGTTACAGGTGCTCTTTAAATGCAAGTAGCTGTTCTAATCTAAGTCTCCGGGGCCATTCGGGCACGGACAAGACAGCGGAAGAGAGGCAGGCAACACTCTCCAGTCCAGATGCCTGATGGTCCAACTGAGGGACCCCCAGCCTCCTGCCGGAAGGCAAGAGGGCTCGCTCGGGCCGGGGAGTGGAGGACGCACAGGAGCAGCCCGCACAGGAAACCCCTCCACGCTGCGTGGAATGGCGGGGAGGGGACTTTGCAAGGGACAGAGGCTCCCAAGGGAGGATTCGTGGCCTCGAGCTGATGAGAAATTCCATCCGATTGGCTGGGGGGGGGGGGGGGGGGGGGGGGGGAGAGAAGATCGGGCGGGATCGCTCCACCCACTCGAGCCTCCTCACCCCACACCTGGTGGAATCGGGGCCGAGTGCGGCTTTCAACAACAACTTATATTTATATACAGCACCTTTAGCGTAATAAAGCATCCCAAGGAGCATCACAAGGGTGTCATCAAAAAAAAAGTGACACCGAGCCACATAAGGAGATGTTAGGGCAGATGAGCAAAAGCTTAGTCGAAGAGGCAGGTTTTAAGGTGCGTCTTAAAGGAGGAAAGAGAAGTGGAGAGGCGGAGTGATTTAGGGAGGGAATTCCAGAGTTTAGAGCCTAGGTAAGAGAAGGCACGGCCGCCAATGGCGGCGCGATTAAAATCGGGGTGTTCATAAGGCAGGAATGGGCGGAGGGCAGAGGTCTAGGGGGTTATAGGGCTGGAGATTACAGAGATAAGGAGGGGGGGGGGGGGGCGAGGCCAGGGAGGGATTTGAAAACAAGGATGAGAATTTTAAATTCGAGGCATTGCTTTCAGAGCCTGGATAGCTTCGTCCGCGGGCTCGACGTCGCGTTAGGACATCCTGTGTGACAACACTTAGAACGTAAGAATTAGGAGTAGGAGTAGGCCATTCGGCCCTTCGAGCCTGCTCCGCCATTCAATGAGATCTTGGCTGATCTTCTACCTCATCTCCACTTTCCTGCACTATCCCCATATCCCTTGATTCCCTTAATATCCAAAAATCTATCGATCTCTGTCTTGAATATACCCAACGGCTGAGCCTCCACAGCCCTCTGTGGTAGAGAATTCCAAAGATTCACCACCCTCTGAGTGAAGAAATTTCTCATCTCAGTCCTAAATGGCCGACCCCTTATTCTGAGACTGTGACCCCTGGTTCTAGACTCCTCAGCTTCATTCTTTCACCTCTCATTCTTTAGGCCACATCCAACCCGCTCCCCCTCCACAGCGAGTACATCCCTGACACTGGTTACCATGGTAGCCTGGGCCTTCCTCCCCCGCCCCAGCCACACGTTCCCCAAACCCGGCCACGCGGAGGTGTTGGTTCCAGCGTAGCGGCTCCAGTGCGAGTCATAGGGTTGCCAACTCTGCTTGAACTTATTCCTGGAAGTTTTATCACATGACCACGCACCTCCAACCACGGTACAGCACAGAGGGAGGCCATTTGACCCATCGTGCCTATGCCGGCTCTTTGAAAGAGCTGTCCAATTAGTCCCGCTCCCCCGCTCTTTCCTCGCAGCCCTGAAAATGTTTCCACCAAGTATTTATCCAATTCCCTTTGGAAAGTTAGCACTGAATCTGCTACCCTTTCAGGCAGTGCATTCCAGATCACAACAACACAGAACTACATCGAATGTACCTCAGAGAAACAGGCCGTTCCGCCCAACCTGTCTGTGCCGGTGTTTATGCTCCACACGAGCCTCCTCCCACCCAACTTTGTCTCACCATATCAGCACATCATAATAGAACGGCCTGGAGTTTCCGCTTGGTTGAGCCCACAATCGCCCGCAATCAGCCAAACCAGCACAGACGATGGCAGAGTTTTAAGCGCAAGTCGGGTTTCTGAGATCTTTTTGCGCCAATTTAAAACACGTGGTGCTAGAAGCCAGCCCCGTCCACAAAACTGGTCGCCAATGTTCCCGTCGAACCTTGCGTGGCTGCGCAGCTTTGGAGGTCCCACGCAGGCCGGTCGCCGGCTTTTAAATGGGAAAACGAGGGAGCATGGCGATAATTTGAATGGGCCGTGCACCCAAAAAGAATTAGCAGGAACATCGCTGGTCTACCTCCTCCCCCCCGACCCCCCCCCCACCACCGCAGACCATGGCGAGTTTCCGCTAATTACTCTCGTTTGCGGCACTTCGAGGAGGCTCTTAAAATTAAGCTTTTTTTTTAGGCGCAAGGACACTAATTGGCACCTTTTAGGGTGTCAGCTGTGGCTGAGTGGGTAGCACACTCGCCCCTGAGTCAGAAGGTTGTGGTTCACAGTCCCACTCCAGGGACTTGAGCACATAAAGCTAGGCTGACACTCCAGTGCAGTGCTGAGGGAGGTGCTGCACTGTCGGAGGTGCCGTCTTTCTTTTAAATTCATTTTATGGGATGTGGACGTCGCTGGCAAGGCCGGCATTTATTGCCCATCCCTAGTTGCCCTTGAGAAGGTGGTGGTGAGCCGCCTTCTTGAACCACTGCAGTCCGTGTGGTGAAGGTACTCCCACAGTGCTGTTAGGGAGGGAGTTCCAGGATTTTGACCCAGCGACGATGAAGGATCAGCGATATACTTCTAAATCAGGATGGTGTGTGACTTGGAGGGGAACTTGGAGGTGGTGGTGTTCCCATGCACCTGCTGCCCTCGTCCTTCTAGGTGGAAGAGGTGGCGAGTTTGGGAGGTGCTGCCGGAGAATGAGACGTTAAACCGAGGCCCCGTCTGCTCTCTCAAGAGGAGGGAAAAGATCCTGCGGCATTATTTCAAAGAGCAGGGGAGTTATCCCCGGTGTCCTGGGGCCAATATTTATCCCGCAACCAACGTAACAAAAACAGATTATCTGGTCATTATCACATTGCTGTTTGTGGGATCTTGCTGTGCGCAAATTGGCTGCCACGTTTCCTACGGTACAGCAGTGACTACGCTCCAAAAGTACTTCATTGGCTGGAAAGCGCTTTGAGACGTTCGGTGGTCATGAATGGCGCTATATAAATGCAAGTCTTTCTTTAAAAAGCGCTTAAATTAATTTACTAAGAAACTGACTACAGTACACCAATGAAGCTGGTAAATGGTCTGTACAGTATTTTTAAAAGTCATTTGCGGTTATTTAAAATCGGGTTACTCACAGGTGGTGGACTAGACGCTCTGATTAAAAATGCTTATTTTTTGGGGTAATAAACCCATTTTCAGCTGTATTAATAAAACGTTCCCCGTAATTTTTTGGGGGGGGGCCGTGCGGCCCATTCTCAAGTCCACGCACGCGCGGGGGTTTTTTTTCAATTGAAAAGCTGGCCCACCGGCTGCCCGGGACCCCTGGAGCGCTGCGCGGCTTAAAGGGAACACTGGCACCAAGTTACAATAGCAAAATACTGCAGATGCTGGAAATCCGAAATAACGACAGAAAACGCTGGAAAGACTCAGCAGGCCCGGGCAGCATCCGTGGAGAGAGAAAAACAGAGTTCACGTTTCAGGTCGAAGACCTTTCGTCAGAACTGGAAAAAAGCAGGAAAGGGAACAGATTTTAAAGCAAGTTTAGCGGCTGGGAAATGGGGGGGAGGGGGTGAAAGAACAAAATTGAAGGTCTGTGATAGGATGGAAGGCAGGAGAAGAAAAGAGGTATTAAGAGATATTCAAGGCAAGAGGAGATGGTAATGGGACAGGTTAAGGAACAAAGGATGGCTCTAGATGGAGTGTGAATTGCGCTGGCAGAATGAAGGACAGCTGCCATTTGGGGGGGGGGGGGGGGGAAAGAAAAAGCAGCCAAGTTCCAAGTAACCGCTTTTAAATAGATCAAGGAATATGTTTGGATGCAGAACATTTTTTTTTAATGACGTTCTAAAACGTTGCCCGGTTGTGCTGGTTCACGGCAGCTTTTACGTTCGGCGATACGCAAACGAGTTTGAGCGGGACCCCGAGGGGGGGGTGGGGGTGGAGGAAAAAACACTTCTGAAAACCAGCATCCATTTTGAGTGCGATTGGCATCCGGATCGCTGTCTTTGCTCGCTGCGGTGGCCTGGAGGTGAATCTTTCATTCCTGGAGAATCCAGGGCAATCCGGGAGGGGTTGGCAACCCGAGCGAGTCAGTGTCGTCAGGAGAGAAAATGGTGGAGAAAGCCCGTGTCCAGAGCGAGAGAGAGAGTAAAATCAATGAGTCAATGACTTTTCTCTCCTGGTCACTGGGACCCTGAAGCCCCGCCCACAAGAGGAGAGGCTGTATGAATTGAATTATACAATTTTAATAAAGGGGGTGCAGGAACAGGGCGACCTGGGGGTGTACGTACACAAATCTTGTGGCAGGGCAATCATTGAATCATAGAAAGTTACAGCACGGAAGGAGGCCATTTTGGCCCATCATGTCCGCGCCGGCCAACAAAGAGCTATCCAGCCTAATCCCACTTCCCAGCTCTTGATCCGTAGCCCTGCAGGTTAGAGCATCCCAAGTGCACATCCAAGTACTTTTTAAATGTGGTTAGGGTTCCTGCCTCTACCACCCTTTCAGGCAGTGAGTTCCAGACCCCCCACAACCCTCTGGGTGAAGAAATTTCCCCTCAAATCCCCTCTAAACCTTCCAACAATTACTTTAAATCTGTGCCCCCTGGTTGTTGACCCCTCTGCTAAGGGAAATAGGTCCTTCCTATCCACTTTATCTAGGCCCCTCATAATTTTATACACCTCAATAAGGTCTCCCCTCAGCCTCCTCTGTTCCAAAGAAAACAAACCCAGCCTATCCAGTCTTTCCTCAGAGCTAAAATGCTCCAGTCCAGGCAACACCGTTGTAAATCTCCTTTTTCCCCTCTCTAGTACAATCAATCTTTCCAGTAATGTGGTGACCAGAACTGCACGCAGTACTCTATCTGAGGCCTAACTCGTGTTTTATACAGTTTAAGCATAACCCCCCTGCTCTTGTATTCTATGCCACGGCTAATAAAGGCAAGCATTCCGTATGCCTTCTATCTTATCTACCTGGCCTGCTACCTTCAGGGATCTGTGGACACGCACTCCAAGGTCTCTCTGTTCCTCTACACTACTCAGTGTCCTACCATTTAATGTGTATTCCCTTTCCTTGTTAGCCCGCCCCAAATGCATTACCTCACACTTCTCCGGATTGAATTCCATTTGCCACTGTTCTGCCCACCTGACCAGTTCATTGATATCTTCCTGCAGTCTACAGCTTCCTTCTTCAGTATCAACCACACAGCCGATTTTAGTATCATCTGCAAACTTCTTTATCATACCCCCTACATTCAAGTCTAAATCATTGATAAATACCACAAAAGGCACTTCTACCCTCACCCCTGCCCCTCCCTCCCAGAACCACGATAGGGTTCCCCTTGTCCTCACCTTTCACCCCACCAGCCTCCACATTCAACGGATCATCCTCCGCCATTTCCGCCACCTCCAGCGTGATCTCACCACCAAACGCATCTTCCCCTCACCTCCCCTTTCAGCATTCCGTAGGGACCGCTCCCTCCGCGACACCCTAGTCCACTCCTCTATCACCCCAACACCCCTTCCCCTTCGCCCGGCACCTTCCCGTGCAAGCGCAGGAGATGCAACACATGCCCTTATACCTTCCCCCCTTCCCACTGTCCAGGGCCCCAAAATCCCCTTCCAGGTGAAACAGCGATTTACTTGGACTTCCTGCAATTTAGTAGACTGTATTCGCTGCTCACAATGTGGTCTCCTCTACTTTGGGGTGACCGCTTTGCAGAACACCTCCGTTCAGTCCGTAAGGGGGACCCTGAGCTCCCGGTGGCCTGTCACTTTAATTCTCCGCTTCACTCCCACTCAGACCGCACCGTCCTTGGCCTCTTACACTGTTCCAATGAAGCTCGGTGTAAGCTCGAGGAACAGCACCTCATCTTTCGATTAGGCACTCTACAGCCCTCTGGACTCAACAGAGTTCAACAATTTCAGATCATAACCACATATATATTATATATAATTAATTTTTTTTTAATCCACACTTTCGTTTGGTCTTTTTTCTTCCCTCCCACATGGCAGCTGTCCTTCATTCTGCCAGCGTCATTCACACTTCATCTAGAGCCATCCTTTGTTCCTTTACCCGTCCCATTACCACCTCCTCTGGCGTTCAATATCTCTTAATGTCTCTTCACCTCTCCTGCTTTCTATCCTATCACTGAAATTCCCTTTTATTCTTTCGTCCCCTCCCCCTTTTCCCAGCCCCCAACTTGCTTTAAAATCTATTCCCTTTCCTGCTTTTTTCCAGTTCAGACAAAGGGTCTTTGACCTGAAACGTTAACTCTGTTTCTCTCTCCACGGGTGTTGCCCTGGCCTGCTGAGTTTTTCCAGCATTTTCTGTTGTTATTTTGGATTTCCAGCATCCGCAGTATTTTGCTATCGTAACTAATGGCAACTCACTGAAACTGCTCTGATAACTAATAGCAATACTGGTAACCCCCAGAGCCCCACCTCATAAATCAACAGCAATACAATGGCTGACTAAGATAGTTTGTAACTACTAGTAATCCTATAACCCGCTGATATTCAGCCTGAAACCATAGTCAGAAAACCCCTCGCAACTGCACAAGGCTCGGTCAGGCTCCGCAGTTGATGCCACTTTTCACAGGCCCAGTCTCTCTCTCTCTGGACTCTGGGTTTGGACTCCGGTTCTGTGCGAAGGTGACAACACTGAACTGGGACCCTCAGTCAGAGCTAATCTATACTTGGATGTCACATGTCAAAACCAGCCGGTGCAGACCGACCTGAACCAAGCTGAGCGATCGCACCAAGGGCAGCGGGATCAGTGTTTGGGACACTTCTCACAGGGCACAATTGCCCTAAACTCAGCACCGACATGTCTAAACCACCCCATGGGCTCAGCCTCAATAAAAGGAGAGTTTTCACAGAATTATAGAGATTACAGCACAGGAGAAGGCCATTCAGCCAGCACTCTCTCCTATAACCCCATTCCCTCCTGATCCTTTACTATTCCCCCTTTTCAAATTTATCCCCTTCCCTTTAAAATTAATTTGCAGTCTCTACCTCAATAGCCACATGTGGTGAAGGTTTCCACAACAGAATAGCACTCAGTTCAAGAACCTTCCTCCTCCCTTCCCCTTGGGTTCTTCCAGCGAGAATCCTTGGTTTCCATTCCCCCGTTCCCCATTCACCTGCCAGTGGAAACAGTCATTCACTATTTACCCACAGTAAGGTCCCCAGGTTGCACGCACCCCTTTACTGGCTGCTCCCACTCACCAAGTTGCTGCTGATCCCAGCCCTGCAGCAAGGAGAGGAACACCCCCAATTCCGGGAGACTCCCGCCAAAATGGGAGGGTTGGGAAACCCTACAGACCAGGGATGAGGGACTTCAGTTTTGTGGAGAAACTAGAGAAGCTGGGATTGTTCCCCTTAGAGCAGAGATTACAACAGTGACCACATTTCAAAAAGTACTTCATTGGCTGTAAAGCGCTTTGGGACGTCTGGTGGTCGTGAAGGGCGCTACATAAATGCAAGTCTTTCTTTTCAGAGAAGGTTAAGGGCATAGAATCATAGCATGATTACAGCACGGAAGGTGGCCATTCGGCCTGTTGAGCTTGTGCCGGCTCTCTGCAAGAGCACTTCAACTAGTCCCACTCCCCCGCCCTTTCCCTGTAGCCCTACAAATCTTATTCCCTCAGGTACTCATCCAATTCCTTTTTGAAAGCCATGATTGAATCTGCCTCCACCACCCTTTCAGGCAGTGCGTTGCAGATCCTAACTGTAATGATATCAGCAAATAGTGATGTTATTTGCCTGTTTGATTATGATGCCTTACCAGCATGTTTGCATGTATTGATTACTTATGCCTGACCAGCAGAGGTCATGTGAGAGACAAGCAGTTGAGTTTAGTTTCAGTTTCGTTCTAGATGGATCACTAGCATGGTGTCTCCTGTAATGCTGTATAAAGAGTTGAACAGACTTTAGATTAAAAGACATTCTCTTTCATAAATGTCTCGTCATTGAACCCACAAAGAAATCAATACATGGCGTCAGAAGTGATTGAAAGAGATGAAGAGGAAAAATCTGAAGTTATATCAGCTCTCCACATATTAGCAAGCCAAAAGAGAAAATCGTTACTTACCTTGGAGAATAGCTAACGAAGTGAAAAAATGGAAGGATTACACCCACCGGCGAAGCTTCAGTTGACAGGTAATGTGGCTGAAAATTGGAGGAGATTCAAACAACGTGTGGGGTTGTATTTAGCGGCAATTGGAGCCGACGAGAAAAGTAATAAAAAGAAATCGTCAGTGTTCTTACATGTCGTGGGTGATGAAGCGCTGGAGGTGTATAATAACTTCACATTCGCTGCTGATGGAGACAAAATGAAGCTAGATAAAATAATGGAACAGTTTGAGGCCTACTGCATACCTAAACGTAACGTGACGTTTGAGAGGCACAGATTTTTCACATGTGTACAGAAAACGGGTGAGACTATTGATCAGTATGTGACTGAACTGAGAAACAGAAGCAAAACATGTGAATTTGGGGGACTGACAGACTCGCTGATAAAAGACAGACTGGTGTGTGGTATTCCAGATAATGGTCTAAGGGAAAGACTGCTAAGAGAGCAAGATCTAGACCTGGGAAAAGCCATAGCACTGTGTAGGGCTACAGAGACTGTGAAGTTGCAGGCAAAGGAGCTGTTCAGTGACAGTAGCTGCAACGTGGATGCAGTGAGTAAGAACGGACACAAACCGTTTAACAAAAAGAGCGCCAATGTGAAAAAAGTGGCGTGGCCAGCGAACAAAAATGAAAGGGACAATCGAAAGTCATGTAGTCGATGCGGTACACAGCATCCACCAAAAAAGTGTCCAGCATATGGTAAAACATGCAATAGTTGCAACAAAAACAACCATTATGCCCGTTGCTGTAAGAACCAAGTGCAACAAAGCAAGGTCCATGCAGTAGATGAAAGCGAGATAGAGGAGTTCTATGTAGATGTTGTGTCTGAAAACAAAAAAGAAAAAAGAGACTGGATGTTGACATTAAAAGTGAATGACACACACATTCCATTTAAATTGGATACTGGAGCACAAGTTAATGTGATATCAGAGACTGATTTTAAGAAAATTAGACCCAGACCAAAGATACATGGAATAAAAGTGAAAGTGACAGGATACTCAGGTACTGATATACCAGTGAAAGGAAGATGCATTGTCAAAGTGACACACAAGGACAGAGAGCACACGCTAGCATTAATCGTGGTGCCAAAGGATGTGCAGGCCATACTAGGTTTAAAAGCTTGTGAGAGACTGAACCTGGTAAAGAGAGTCCTCGTTGTGGAAAGCGAAGGAGAGACAGTCTATGATGAACTCATGAAAGAGTACAACGACCTATTTAAGGGTCTAGGCTGCATTCCAGGAGAACACACAAGCAGAGTAGATAAAAGTATGCCAACGGTCATACATCCATGCAGAAAAGTTCCGTTTGCTCTTCAAAAGCAACTGAAGGCAGAGTTGGACAGGATGGAAAGCCTGAACGTGATTCAGAAGATAGATGAGCCAACTGAGTGGGTGAGTTCCCTCGTCGTTGTGGACAAAAAGAATGGAAAGCTCAGAATTTGCCTGGATCCAAGAGATCTAAACAGAGCAATAAAGAGAGAGCACTTCAAGCTTCCTACACGTGAGGAAATCATGGCACAGTTTGCAAATGCAAAGTATTTCAGCAAGTTAGATGCATCATCAGGATTTTGGCAAATGAAATTGAACGAGGCAAGTTCAAGACTGTGCACGTTCAACAGTCCATTTGGCAGATACAGATTCCTAAGGTTACCGTTTGGCATTGCCTCAGCTCCTGAAGTGTATCACAAAGCTATCCATATGATCTATGAGCACCTGGAGGGAGTTGATACATCAATGGATGACATCATAGTATGGGGAACCACGAGAACTGAGCATGACGAGAGACTGAAAAAAGTGCTGGAAGCAACAAGGAAAACAAACCTGAAGCTGAATAGAGAGAAATGCCAGCTCGGGGTGACAGAGCTGACATTCGTGGGAGATATCCTTAGCAGTGAGGGCATCAGACCAGATCCCAGAAAGGTGTCCGCCATTGAGGATATGCCAAAGCCACAATGCAAAAAGGACGTGCAGAGGTTTAATGGAATGATCAACTACATGGGTAAATTCATATCCAACCTCTCAGAAAAGATGGCGCCACTGAGAAGACTAACTGAAAAGAACATAGAATGGGAATGGAATCATGAGCATGAGAAGTCATGGAGCGATCTAAAGAAACTGCTCACAGAGGAACCAGTTCTGAGGTTTTATGACCCAGCGAGACCCATCAAGATATCATCAGATGCATCACAGAGTGGCCTCGGTGCCGTTCTTCTGCAAAAATATGACTACTGGCAACCTATTGCATATGCATCGCGCTCAATGACAGACGCGGAGACGCAATATGCTCAAATAGAAAAGGAGCTGCTCAGCATCACATACGCCTGTGAAAGATTTCACCAGTTTGTGGCAGGACAAGCAATCAGTGTAGAGACTGACCATAAGCCCTTGATTGCATTGTTCCAAAAGCCACTAAATAGCTGTCCGCTTAGAATACAAAGAATGATGATCAGGCTGCAACGCTATACACTGAATGTTGCATACACACCGGGTAAGCTGATGTATACAGCAGACACGTTGTCCAGAACTGTAGACCCAAGTGAGCCCGCAAACACCACAATGGATGAAAAAGTGAACGCCTACGTGGATATGGTCACAAGTGCACTGCCCATAGCAGATGCAAAAATGGAGCTCATAAAGACTGAGACGAACAAAGATGAAACAATGAGACGACTGAGAAAAAGCATCTTGGATGGATGGCCCAACATGAAGAAAGACTGCTCACCTGACATGGCAGAGTACTGGAACTGCAGGGCGGAACTATCAGTGGTCGAAGACATCATCTACAAAGGAAGTAAAATAGTTATCCCAAAGAGTCTGAGAAAAGAGATGCTAAAAAGGATCCATGGAGGACATCTGGGAATCGAAAAGTGTAAGAAAAGAGCACGAGAGGTGATGTACTGGCCACGAATCAACCAAGATGTGACAAATGAGGTGTCAAACTGCACAATATGCCTGAAATATTGAGCAAGCAATCCGGTAGAACCACTAAAGCCACACCCAGCACTAGACAGACCTTACCAGAAGGTAGGCGCTGACCTATTCGTATGTCAAGGGAAGGACTATCTTGTAGTCACAGACTATTACTCCCTGTATCCAGAGGTTTGTAGACTGTACACCACCACTGCAGATGCTGTGATAAGATGTATGAAAGCCATATTCTCCAGACATGGCGTGGCAAGCGAGGTCTTCACAGACAACGGACCTCAGTTTTACAATGCAAGTTTCCGACACTTTGCCAAAGAGTGGGACTTTGTCCACACAACGTCAAGTCCTCACTTTCCACAGTCCAATGGTCTAGTGGAAAAATCAGTCCAGACAGTGAAAAGACTGATGTACAAGGCAAAAGACAGTGGAACTGACTTCTACCAGAGCATGCTTGTATACCGCACAACGCCGCTCGAGTGTGGTATGTTACCAGCCCAACTCCTTATGGGACGTCGGCTAAGGTCAAACCTACCCATCCCGGAGAACCTCCTGAAAACAAAAGAGGGGGAGAAAGTGAGGAAGTTCAAAGAGCAACAGAAAGAAAAGCAAAAGTACTACTATGACAGAGGAACACAAAACCTACCTGAACTCCACACTGGTGACCAAGTAAGGTTCAAAGACAAAACAAACATATGGACTCAGAAGTCCTGAGTGAAGTTCAACCAAGATCATACACCATTCAGACAGATGAGGGTGCTGTTCGGAGAAGAAATCGTCGAGATCTTCTCATGGGACCAGCCACAGCAAGTCAAAAGACTGATACTGTTGAACAACCTGATCACACAGCTGAGAAAACATCATCTGAGGCAACAACTCAGATTCAAGGACAATCAATCAGAAAATCCTCAAGACACGTGAAGCCTCCTGAGAGACTCACTGAGCAAATTTAAGGACCATTGTTATAGAAGGAAGTAATGTTATCTTATTCTTTCTTCAAGTTCTAGTGTATTTACATATTTCATGTGAACACACAAAGCAAGGTTAAAAAACCTTGATCATGATAATGATAATGTAAGTTCATTAAGTGTTACAGTTAAAATGCAGATTAATACAAAAACATGTTGTTAGTTAAAAGTAAAATACTTTTGTTTTAAGAAAGGGAGATGTAATGATATCAGCAAATAGTGATGTTATTTGCCTGTTTGATTATGATGCCTTACCAGCATGTTTGCATGTATTGATTACTTATGCCTGACCAGCAGAGGTCATGTGAGAGACAAGCAGTTGAGTTTAGTTTCAGTTTCGTTCTAGATGGATCACTAGCATGATGTCTCCTGTAATGCTGTATAAAGAGTTGAACAGACTTTAGATTAAAAGACATTCTCTTTCATAAATGTCTCGTCATTGAACCCACAAAGAAATCAATACAATAACCACTCGCTGCGTAAAAAAGATTTTCCTCATGTCGCCTTTGGTTCTTCTGCCAATTACCTTAAAATGTTTAAGAGAGATTTTGATAAAGCAGATAGGGGGAAACAGTCTCCACTGGCAGGAGGATCAGTAACCAGAGGACACAGATTTAAGGGAATTGGAACAAGAACCACAGGAAGGGGGGAAAAAATGATGAAAAGCGTGTTTTTATTTTTTTTAATGCAGCGAGTTGTTATAATCTGCAATGCACTGCCTGAGAGGGTGGCGGAAGCAGATTGAGTGTTAACTTTCAAAAGGGGATTGCATATGTACTTGAAAAGGATAAATTTACATGGCAATGGGGGTGTGGAAATATTTGCATAGCTGCAACAAAGAGCCAGCCACAGGCACAATGGGCTGAACGGCCTCCTCTGCCTTGTCAGAGCCTGAAATGGCTGCGCATGCGCTGTGCCGCACACTGAACCCATCTAATAAGATGGCGGCCGGTTGCCCAGGCAACCCCAGATCGTCCCGGCGGCGATGGAGAGCAGCAGCTCCGGCCGTCCCGCTGGACACGCACAGCATCCTATTCCGGGGCCCGAGGCCTCGGTCGATGTTTCTAAGCCCCGCGGCGCATCCACCAGCGGGTTGGTTGTGAACCTCAGCCCTCGCCGTCTCCTACCTGCTCGAGCCGCGCATTCCCTGGTCTCCATTTCGTGGCTGCAGGGAACCTCCTCTGAGCATGCGCGGTGCTCTCCTGTGACCGGGGACGAGGAGCATTCGAACGTCACTGAAGTCGCGGAAAATCAATGATCGGAGATTTCCCGTGATCCGAGCTGCGAGGGGCGGGACCGAGCACGAAGGCGGCGGGAGCGATGACAAACAGCATTGGAGGATAGAGCGGTTTCCCTCGCGTGGGGCACGCCGGGTGATGCCTCCGCCATTAATCCCCGCTGTTCTGTAAAGTGCCAGCCAGTGGCTCAGGGGGCAGCACCCTCGCCTCTGAGTCAGAAGGTTGTGGGTTCGAGCCCCAATCCAGGGGCTCGAACACAAAGATCTAGGCTGACGCTCCAGTGCAGTACTGAGGGAGTGCCGCACTGTCGGAGGTGCCGCCCTTCGGATGAGACGTTAAAACCGAGGGCCCCATCTGCTCTCTCTCGGGTGGACATAAAAGATCCCACAGGCACTATTTTGAAGAAGAGCAGCGGCGAGTTCTCCCCGGTGTCCTGGCCAATATTTGTCCCTCAATCAACATCACTAACACAGATGATCCGGTCATTATCACATTGCTGTTTGTGGGTGCAAATTGGCTGCCGCATTTCCTGCATTACAACAATGACTACACTTCAAAAAGTACTTCATTGGCTGTAAAGCATTTTGAGACATCCGGTGGTCCTGAAAGGTGCTGTATAAATCCCAAGTCTTTATTTCACTGTCAGAGGGGTAGTACTGAGGGAGCATTACACTGTCAGAGAAGGAGTACTGAAAGAGCACTGCACTGTCGGAGGGGTAGTACAGAGGAAGCGCTGCACTGTTGGAGGGGCGGCACTGAGGGAGCGCTGCACTGTCGGAGGAGCAGTACTAAGGGAGTGCTGCACTGTCGGAGGGGCAGTGTTGAGGGAGCGCTGCACTGTCGGAGGGGCAGTGTCGATGGAGCGCTGCACTGTCGGAGGGGCAGTACTGAGGGAGTGCTGCACTGTCGGAGGGGCAGTACTGAGGGAGTGCTGCACTGTCGGAGGGGGAGTACTGAAGGAACACTGCACTGTCGGAGGGGCGGTGTTGAGGGAGCGCTGCATTGTCGGAGGGGCAGTACTGAGGGAGCACTCCACTGTCAGAGGGGGAGTACTGAAGGAACACTGCACTGTCGGACGGGCAGTACTGAGGGAGTGCTGCACTGTTGGAGGGGCAGTACTGAGGGAGCACTGCACTGTCGGAGGGGCAGTGTTGAGGGAGCACTGCACTGTCACAGGGTCAGTACTGAGAGAGCGCTGCACTGTTGTAGGGGCAGTACTGAGGGAGCACGCCACTGTTGGAGGGGGAGTACTGAAGGAGTGCCGCACTGTCGGAAGGGCAGTACTGAGGGAGCGCTCCACTGTCGGAGGGGCAGTACTGAGGGAGCGCTCCACTGTCGGAGGGGCAGTACTGAGGGAGCGCTGCACTGTCACAGGGTCAGTACTGAGGGAGCGCTCCACTGTCAGAGGGGGAGTACTGAGGGAACGCCGCACTGTCGGAGGGGCAGTACTGAGGGAGCGCCGCACTGTCGGATGTACAGTCATAGAGTGTTAATTTTACTGGCCTAGTAATTGAGAAGTCTGGACTAATGATCCAGAGACATGATTTCAAATCCCACTTCAATTTAAATTCAGATAATTAAATAAATGTGAAATAAAAACCTAGTGTCAGTAATAGTGACCATGAAACTACTGGATTGTTGTAAAAACCCACCTGGTTCACTAATGTCCTTCAGGGAAAGAAATCTGCCATCCTTACCCGGTCTGGCCTATATGTGATTCCAGACCCACAGCAATGTGGTTGACTCTAAACTGCGCTCTAGAATGGCTGAGCAAGTCACGCAGTGGTAGCAAACAAAGTAGTATAACAGCACTGTGGGAGTACCTTCACCACACGGACTGCAGCGGTTCAAGAAGGTGGCTCACCACCACCTTCTCAAGGGGCAATTAGAGACGGGCAATAAATGCTGGCCTTGCCAGCGACGCCCACATCCCAGGACCGAATAAAAATAAAGGTGCGTCTTTCAGATGAGACGTTAAACTGAGACACCGTCTGCTCTCTCAGGTGGACATAAAAGATCCCATGGCACTATCCTGAAGAAGAGCAGAGAGTTATCCCCGGTGTCCTGGCCAATATTTATCCCTTAATCAATATAACAAAAACAGATTGGTCATTTTTTTAAATAGGAGCAGGAGTAGGCCATTCGGCCCCTCGAGCCTGCTCCGCCATTCAATAAGATCATGGCTGATCTTCGACCTCAACTCCACTTTCCCCATATCCTTTGATTTCCTTAATATCCAAAAATCTATCGATCTCTGTTTTGAATATACCCAACGACTGAGCCTCCACAGCCCTCTGGGGTAGAGAATTCCAAAGATTCACCACCCTCTGAGTGAAGAAATTTCTCCTCATCTCAGTCCTAAAATGGCCGACCCCTTATTCTGAGACTGTGACCCCTGGTTCTGGACTCCCCAGACAGGGGAAACATCCTCCCTGCATCTACCCTGTCAAGCCCTGTAAGAATTTTGTATGTTTCAATGAGATCACCTATCATTCTTCTAAACTCTAGAGAATATAGGCCTAGTCTCCTCAATCACTCCTCATAGGACAATCCCTCCATCCCAGGAATCAGTCTGGTGAACCTTCGTTGCACTCCCTCTATGACAAGTATATCCTTCCTTAGGTAAGGAGACCAAAACTGTGCACAATACTCCAGGTGTGGTCTCACCAGGGCCCTATATAATTGCAGTAAGACGTCTTTACTCTTATACTCAAATCCTCTTGTAATAAAGGCCAACATACCATTTGCTTTCCTAATTGCTTGCTGTACCTGCATGTTAACTTTCAGTGATTCATGTACAAGGACACCCAGGTCCCTCTGAACACCAACATTTCCCAGTCTCTCACCATTTAAAAAACACTCTGCTTTTCTATTATTCCTGCAAAAGTGGATAACTTCACATTTCTCCACATTATATTCCATTATCATATTGCTGTTTGTGGGAGCTTGCTGTGCGCAAATTGGCTGCCGCGTTTCCCTACATTACAGCAGTGACTGCACTTCAAAAGTACTTCATTGGCTGTAAAGCGCTTTGTGACGTCTGGTGGCCGTGAAAGACGCTATAGAAATGCAAGTCTTTCTTAAAAAAAAGATTTTAAATATGAATCTTTAACTGGGCTAGTCACTCATTTAGATATTTCTATTCGTAAAATAGGGCAGACGAGATGACTCATTTTATTTTAATCATAGAATGTATTTCTCCAAATCCCTTTTGAATGTTATTGAACCTGCTTCCACCACCCTTCCAGATCGCAACCACTCGCTGCATAACTTTATTTTCCTCATGTCACCGCTGGTTCTTTTGCCAGTTCCCTTAAATCAGTGTCCTTCTGGTTACTGACCCTTCTGACACTGGAGACAGTTTCTCCTTATTCACTCTATCGAAACCCTTCATGATTTTAAGCACCTTTATCAAATTGAGGAGTCAATTTAATTTGCCCCTCCCGTTGCTGAAGTCCCACTTGGCTGTCGTTACAGGTAACTGATATATTCCGAGGTCTATTTCTGTGGTTAGTCGGGGAGTGACTCACCCTTTCATGGTAGCTGACTGGTGTGGCACAGGCACTAAGAATGTTTTATGTTAGCTGGTGGCTCAGTGGGTAGCACCTTTGCCTTCTGAGTCAGAAGGTTGAGAGTTCAAATTCCCACTCCACAGACTTGAACACAAAAATCAACCTGACACTCCAGGGGAGTGCTGCACTGTCTGAGGTGCCGTCTTTCAGATGAGATGTTAAATTGAGGCCACGTCTGCTTTCTCAGGTGGACATAAATAGATCCAATGACTCTATTTTAAAGAAGAGCAGGGGAGTTATCCCCGGTGTCCTGGCCAATAGTTGTTCCTCAATCAACATCAACTTAACTGCACCAGCCACATAAACACTGTGGCAACAAGAGCTGGTCAGAGGCTAGGTATTCTGCAGCGAGTGTCTCACCTCCTGACTCCCCAAAGCCTTTCCACCATCTATAAGGCACAAGTCAGGAGTGTGATGGAATACTCTCCACTTGCCTGGATGAGTGCAGCTCCAACAACACTCAAGAAGCTCGACACCATCCAGGACAAAGCAGCCCGCTTGATCGGCAGCCCATCCACCACCTTCAACATTCACTCCCTCCACCACCGGCGTACCGTGGCTGCAGTGGGTACCATCTACAAGATGCACGGCAGCAACTCGCCAAGGCTTCTTCGGCAGCACCTCCCAAACCCGCGACCTCTTCCACCTAGAAGGACAAGGGCAGCAGGCGCATGGGAATACCACCACCTCCAAGTCACACACCATCCTGACTTGGAAGTATATCGCTCATCCTTCATCGTCGCTGGGTCAAAATCCTGGAACTCCCTCCCTAACAGCATTGTGGGAGTACCTTCACCACACGGACTGCAGCGGTTCAAGAAGGCGGCTCACCACCACCTTCTCAAGGGCAATTAGGAATGGGCAATAAATGCTGGCTTTGCCAGCGACGTCCACATCCCATAAAAACGCGGGGAAAAAACATCACTCAGGGTACGGTAACATAGTGGTTATGTTACTGGGCTTAGTAATCCAGAGTTCTGGACTAATGATCCGGAGACGTGAGTTCATAATCCCACCATGACAGCTGAGGAATTTAAATTCAGTTAATTAAATAAATCTGGAATTAAAAAGCTGGTATCATAATCATGAAACTAGCGGCTTGTCGTAAAAACCCAATTGGTTCACTAATGTCCTTTAGGGAAGGAAATCTGCCGTACTGATCTGGTCTGGCCTATATGTAAACATAAAACTTCCTATGGCACTATTTTGAAGAAGAGCAGGGGAGTTATCCCTGGTGTCCTGGGGGCCAATATTTATCCCTCAATCAACATTACCAAAACAGATTATCTGCTCATTATCACATTGGGAGCTTGCTGTGTGCAAATTGGCTGCCGCGTTTCCGACATTGGCACCGGACCTCAAGCGCTAGGCAGGGGGAGGGGCTGGAGAGAGGGACAGAGGGGAGTGGGGGAGCGGGGGAGGGGAGGGGAGGTGTGGGGGAGGGGAGGGAGGGAGGGAGACGGGAGGGGAGGGAGGGAGGGAGAGGAGGGGAGGGAGGGAGAGGAGGGGAGGGAGAGGACGGGAGGGAGAGAGGGGAGGGAGGGATAGGACAGGGAGAGGACATGACGGAGAGGGGGGACACACAGGGGCAGGGAGACCAAGCGCCCCAAAATTGCCCTCGCAACGCGGGGCTCCCCAGCTAGTATATTATATAGCGAGTGCCATCTGTGGCTCAGTTGGTGGCACTCTCGCCACTGGGTCAGAAGGTTGTTGGTTGATAATCCCACTCCAGGAACTCAGGCACATTAAATCTAGGCTGATACTCCCAGTGGCAGTACTGAGTGAGCACTGCATTGTCAGGAGGTGCCGTCTTTCAGATGAGGCCTTAAACCGAGGGATTCCCTCTGCTCTCTCTCAAGTGGATGTAAAAGATCCCCACGGCCACTATTTTCAAAGAACAGCAGGGGGGAGTTCTCCCCGGTGTCCTGGGGCCAATATTTCTCTCTCAATCACCATAGCAAAAACAGATGATCCGGTCATTATCACATTGCTGTTCGTGGGATCTTGCTGTGTGAAAATTGGGCTGTGTAAAGTCTGTGGGTTGTTTAGTTAATTAATACACAGACTACCAGAGTAACTTAAAACAGGACTTTACTATTCGAAGGTCAGGGCGAATCTGCCAAATAAATCCTGACACAGCACTTATATACCGGTGTGGTCACCATCGGTATTACAGTATACAGAAGCCAACAAAGTAGTGCCACACCTAAAATAGTTCTCTTAAAGGTGAACGGTTACATACAATGATTTTCTTAAAGGTAGACGGATACATACACTACAATCCTCCCTTTTTAGCTTACAACATACTTAGTCCCCCATTAAACATAACATATATTCAACTTCATGTAAAACAATTCACAGGTATAATCTATGCGGGAAACAGTTTACAGATTCAGTCTCTGCGGGAACAGTTCACAGATTCAGTCTCTGGTCTTGACTCGGTCCGAACAACATCTCTGTGGTGTAGCCGGTTCACATTGCTAGCATGACTCATCCAATAGTCTTTCCCTTGACTTAACAGCTTGAACTTCCGTCCTGCTGAACCAGCAGTGCTGACTTTTACAAACAGCTGGACTGCCTTGGTAATTTTTCCTACTTGCCAACTGATTTGGCTCCCTTCGTAGGGCCCACGTACATGATCTGGTAGAAGTGATAATGATTTAGATGGTTATCACCTTCTGCTTCGTCTTTTTCTTTTCTGCTTCTTGGAGACTCTCGGGGCTCCCTTATCAGCTGCCAGCTGTAGCGCCACCATCTCCCTATGTTCCTTAGACTTTAAGTGCTTCATCCTGATTTCTGCACTTTGGGAGTTTTCATCACAAGCTGGGCAGACCAAGTCCTCGTAATATTCCGTGTCACTCAACAAGTCATGGTAATATTCGGTGTTGTCCTGAACTAGTCTAACGAGAGGGCCTGCTACTTCTTCCTTACCCAACTGGACGTTAGCCGACTGTTGTTCCCTCCCTAGACATCTTTCCTGAAGAAACTTTTTCATGCGTTCATATTCATCCCGCTCTTCCTGGGTTTCCTGCAAATCCTTCACTAATGACCTCATTTGTGATTTCAATACTTCCCCTTCCATCGGGGATTGATTGATCGGGCTATTCAATCCTTCTACTGGAGCAGCTGTTTCAACATTCTGTTGTTCACATAGACGTGATTCAGCGTACTTTTGGCATCCCAGTAAAATCTGTGTTGCAACCTCAGCTATTTCCATAACTTTTGAGAGCTCCGAACTCCTTCCCTTTGAAGATTGAAGCTCGTGTTCAGATTGTTCCCATTGCAGAGTCTTGTCCCTCAGCATATGAAGGAGTTGGCTGACCGTTAACTCTTCCACGGGAACACTGTGGATCAGAGTCTTCTCCATTTCATCCACCTTTTCCTCCAATGCTTTCACCTTCTTTTCCTCTTGTACTTTGGCTTTCAGCGCTCGGAGAAGTTGCGCCTTGATGCTCTCTAGCTCATGTTCAGGGGCCATTCTTACAGTCTCTGTGTTTCTTACAGTTTCCTTTTCTTCCACCGAAAGGATTCCCAGTTGAATCTGTTCTTCAAGTTGTTGAACCTCGGTCATTGCCGCCTCATATTTGTCTTGGGTTTCCTTCAATATTTTTATGAGTTCTTGGACATCTTGTCTTTCATGTTCTGCCATGCCTTTCACCTCTAATTTCTCATCTATGGATGGAACTTCTACCGATGAGTCTGTCTTGGCCTTGAGCTCATCAAGAATTTCCTGCAGCCTTTGGACTTCTTGCTCATGTTCAACCTTTAGTTGCTCATATGCTTCTACTGAAACTAGCTTTTCAGAGGTTGCTGAGTTAATTTCCTCCAGGATTGTAGCCTGGGCCTGTTCATACTGTTCCTTCAACTTCTCAAACTCTGCTTGTAAGGAGTCGTAGAGAAGAACGGGAATAAAATCCTGGCTTCCTGAAGATTCCTCTTCATTTGCTCCTTCCTGCAAATATTCTAACTCCTGAACGGCATAAGGGAGATGTGATCGGTAATTGGTCACAATGGCTCTATGGTCGCTCTCTGCTTGAGCTAGCTGCTTCTGTTGTCTTTCCAGATTCTCCCATTCGGTGTCATAGAACTTTTTCATTGTTTTCATCTCTTGTTCGAGACGGTAACTCACTTGTTCTACTTGCTGTCGTAATTTGAAATGAAGTTGAGTCCGAGCTCGGTGTTCGTCAGTCATGGATATGTCCGTAACCTGAACAGACTCAGAATTCTCTGTCAAACTATGTTGTCGTTGTTCGGTGGAGTTCTGTTCTGAAACTTTGTTCTTCTCTGGAGCATAAGCCTTTATGCATGCCTTCATTCTTCCAACCTTAGTCGGCAAGTCCATTTTAGCCTTGTCTTTCATATTTGGGTTGGTCTTATCGTCATCCGTTTCAGAATCTGAGCTGATTGTCTGCACCGAGTCCTCACTCGTTATGGCTTTTAGATAGTGCCATTCCATATCTATTTTCTTGATCCACTCCCATCCCAGAAGTGGTGGTCCTCCCTCAGGTAGTACGTATAAGTTCATTCTTGTGTGTTCTTTACCCCCATCTCTCACCTTGACTCTTATCTTCCCCATGGGGTATACTTTATGCCCCGTGTATGTCTGCAATACGAACTTGGTATCTCTTAAGGGTATATGTGAGAATAGCCGGTGGTAATCCCTTCGATTTATGACTGATAGAGCTGATCCAGTGTCCAACTCCATTTCACTTGGACTCCAGCTATTTTTAGCATGACCCAGATAGGTTGTAGGTCAGCTTCCTTACTCACATTGTGAATTCTCAGACTGCCCAGCTCCTGGCCGTTTGGGTCTGAGTCCGAATTCTGTTCATCTGAACTCTTCTCAGCCACCTTGTGTACCTTGTTGTACTTTTCCTGTGATGGCTTCCTTTGGTTGTTGGTCTTCTTCCCTGACCGGCATACCTTAGCTATGTGACCCAGTTTGCCACATTTCCTACATTCCTGGTTCTTAAACCAGCATTGGTTCTGGTCGTGTGTTGTCTTCCCACAACGATAGCATTTTGTTGTACTCGAGGTAATTTGATCCACACTGAGTGCCGCTGCCTTTAGCTGCATTTCCGCAGTTCCCTTCGCTGCGGCTTCGTGCGATGCTGCAATAAGGACAGCCCTGTCAAGTGTAAGGTCGTTCTCTTCGAGTAGTCGCTTTTGCGTTCCTTCCTTTGACAACCCGCACACGAACTTGTCTCGCAATGCCTCTGTCAGATTCTCTCCAAACTGGCAGTGTTTCGCTAGTCTACGCAGTTCGACCAAGTATTCTGCGTTGCTTTCGTCTTTCCTTTGCGTTCTCGCATAGAATTTGAATCGTTCCGCCAACATCAACGGTGTGGGGTTCAAGTGATCCTTCAGAACAGTCACAATATCATCGAAAGTCTGATCCGCCGGTTTAGCTGGTGCTAGTAGATGCTTCAAGAGCCCGTATGTCTTCGCGCCCATCGAGTTTAGCAAGGTTATAGCTTTGTCATCTTCTTCTATTTTATTGGCCTCACAATAGATCTCAATGCGTTCCACATACGTGGCCCAGTCTTCTACCTCGGAATTAAAATCGTTGATGTTACCATGCTTAGGCATCTTCCTCTCTTCCTGATAACACCACGGATTATTTCTTTAAATTTTCTTTTTTTTTCTCCAAGATGGCGGTTCCCGCGAAAATGGCGGTTTCCCGCGCTTATCTTCTTCTCCGCCTAATGGCGGCTTCCCGCGTTTCTTCCCCGGCGGGAGGGGTACACTTTCCCCACGGGCGACGGCCGCTGGCTTTCAGGTTCACAGCCTGCGCGTCGGCTTCAGTGCTTTCCCTTTTCTCGGCAGGGCAACCGGCGCTGGGTACACCCCGTTGACGGCGAACAGTTTCAGCCGCTGGGCTGGCTCTCGCTCAGTTCCCCTTGCTCGGGCTCTGTCTCTCTCCCGCTCGCTCGGCTCTACCGGCACTGGGTACACCCCGTCGACGGCGAACAGTTTCAGCCGCTGGACTGGCTCTCGCTCAGTCTCCCTTGGTCGGCTCTGCCTCTCCCGCTCGCTCAGCTCCCAATCGCGTCTCCCAGCCCTCTCGCAGTCCGGTGCTTCCCTCCCCGGCTGCGGCTGAGTTTTTATATCTTCCCGCACCTACGCTCCCGGTCGCAGCGCTTCGTGGCTTCGGTCACTGCCCGGCCTTTTTCGCCGGTCGTGGTCTAGCTGTCTCACGACGCCGTTGCGTCCCCAGCCTGTCTGTACTGTGGCTTCCTTGCTCCACGCTGCCCCAGTCTCAGCGCCTCTGGGCCCGACTTCTGTCCGGCTCCTTTCCCCCTCGACCGTGGTCGAGTGCACCGCCCTTATCCTCCGGTTATTCTTTTTACTTTTCCCTTACTCACAGTCACCGTGGCCGGCTTGCTTCTCGTGCTGATCGGCTCACTCCTCACCGTGGCAGAAGGGACAGTGTGTGCCTGTTGCTGATGGAAGTCTTTGTCTCTGAATTCTTCCTCCTTTCCAGCTCTGCAGACTCGAGTTTTCTCCCAGCAGAATGACGAGGGCGGTTGCCTCTTCTCGACGCTCGTTAACTGCTTCGGAAGTATTGTTGCCGCAGGGTACGATCGGACTCGTCGCCACTGTAAAGTCTGTGGGTTGTTTAGTTAATTAATACACAGACTACCAGAGTAACTTAAAACAGGACTTTACTATTCGAAGGTCAGGGCGAATCTGCCAAATAAATCCTGACACAGCACTTATATACTGGTGTGGTCACCGTCGGTATTACAGTATACAGAAGCCAACAAAGTAATGCCACACCTAAAATAGTTCTCTTAAAGGTGAACGGTTACATACAATGATTTTCTTAAAGGTAGACAGATACATACACTACAGGCTGCCACCTTTCCTATATTACAACAGTGATGACACTTCAAAAGTACTTCATTGGCTGTAAAGCGCTTTGGGATGTCCGGTGGCTGTGAAAGGCGTCGTATAAAATACAAGTCTTTCTTTCATTAGAAACATAGAAGATAGGAGCAGGAGTAGGCCATTCGACCCCTCGAGCCTGCTCCGCCATTCAATGAGATCATTTTTTAAAATTTATTTATTCATTGATGGGATGTGGGCGTCGCTGGCTAGGCCTGCATTTAGTGCCCATCCCTAATTGCCCTTGAGAAGATGGTGGTGAGCCACCTTCTTGAACCGCTGCAGTCCATATGGTGTAGGTACACCCACAATGCTGTTAGGAAGGGAGTGCCAGGATTTTGGCCCAGCGACAGTGAAGGAACGGCGATACAGGTCCAAGTCAGGATGGTGTGTGGCTTGGAGGGGAACTTGTAGGTGGTGATGTTCCCATGCGTCTGCTGCCCTTGTCCTTCTAAGTGGTAGAGGTCGCGGGTTTGGAAGGTGCTGTTGAAGGAGCTTTGGCGAGTTGCTGCAGTGCATCTTGTAGATGGTACACACTGCAGCCACAGTGCGCTGGTGGTGGAGGGAGTGAATGTTGAAGGTGGTGGATGGAGTGCCAATCAAGCGGGCTGCTTTATCCTGAATGGTGTCGAGCTTCTTGAGTGTTGTTGGAGCTGCACTCATCCAGGCAAGTGGAGAGGATTCCATCACACTCCTGACTTGTGCCTTGTAGATGGTGGAAAGGCTTTGGGGAGTCAGGTGGTGAGACACTCACCGCAGAATTCCCAGCCTCTGGCCTGCTCTTGTAGCCACAGTATTTATACGGCTGGTCCAGTTCAGTTTCTGATCAATGGTAACCCCCAGGATGTTGATAGTGGGGGATTCAGCGATAGTAATGCCACTGAATGTCAAGGGGAGATGGTTAGAGTCTCGCTTGTTGGAGATGGTCATTGCCTGGCACTTGTGTGGTGCGAATGTTACTTGCCACTTGTCATCCAAATTCAGTACCCTGTCCCTGCTTTCTCCCCAAAACCCTTGATCCCTTTAGCCCTAAGAAATATATCCAACTCCTTCTTGAATATATTTAATGAATTGGCCTCTACTGCCTTCTGTGGTAGAGAATTCCACAGGTTCACCACTCTCTGGGTGAAGAAATTCCTCCTCATCTCTGTCCTAAATGGCTTACCCCTTATCTTTAGACTGTGACCCCTGGTTCTGGACTCCCCGACCATTGGGAACATCCTTCCTGCCTCTAGTCTGTCTAGTCCTGTTAGAATTTTATAATTTCAATGAGATCCCCTCTCATTCTTCTAAACTCTAGCGAATACAAGCCCAATCGACCCAATCTCTCTTCATACGTCATTCCTGCCATCCCAGGTATCAGCCTGGTGAATCTTCGCTGCACTCCCTCCATGGCAAGAACATCCTTCCTCAGATAAGGCGACCAAAACTGCACACAATACTCAAAGTGTGGTCTCACCAAGGCCCTGTAAAACTGCAGCAAGACATCCTTGGTCCTGTACTCGAATCCTCTCGCTATGAAGGCCAACATACCATTTGCCTTCTTAACCGCCTGCTGCACCTGCATGCTTACCTTCAGTGACTGGTGCATCTAGCGAGTGTCAGCTGTGGCACTCTCTAGGTGGGAGGGGCTAGGAGTGAGCAGGTGTTACTGGTTGCCTGATTGTAGCAGGGAGTTGGAGTGAATTTGTAAAAAGTTGGTGGTGGGTTTTTGCTTTCAGGTTTTAGGGCCTTTTTGGCCCATAAACAACAGACAGATGGCTGCTGAGGGGTCCGGAGTGCCGTGCCCCTCAGAGGAGAGTGTTCCCAAAATGAATTTAATTAGGGGAGAAACTGTGGTTGGAAGGGAAAGAAAAAGGCTCAAAGATTTGGGCCGGGACACCAGGAGGTTTGTGTAGTGTCCGAGTATCAATAATACACGGACTGCAGGAGAACAATAATAACAGGTATTTACTGAACAGAGGGTAACTTAAGACTGAAGTACAGAAGCCTGCTATGGCTTTATATATAGGGGTGGTCACTGCCGGTACTGCAGTATAGAATCAGTTCTTCTCTTAAAGGTACATACACAACAATTCCTCCCCTTTTAGATAAACAGTACATAACATTCATTTAACAACTAAATAATAACTAATTACAATTACAATTTTCTCTGTACTATATACATCAACTGAAATAATCATTTATAAGTTCAGTCTTTGAGGAGGCTTCCTGATCCTGACTGGATAGCGTCTTTCTCGAGTATCCTGTTCTTGCGGTGGAGTTGATTCTGGCTCATTGTCATTGGTTGGTTCGTCAGCTTCCAATACCACTGCTTCTGAGGTAGACGCAATCTGTACTTCGGGTTTATTACCAGGTGCACATGCTCGTGATATGGGTTTGGCTTGTTCCTGTGACTCTAGAATCTGGTCAGCATGGCGTCTCACGATGCTCTCTCCAACGTCCGATGTGTACATTAGTGGTCCCTGCTGTGTGCATATCGTTCCTGGCTGCCATTTTTCTGTTCGGTAGTCACGGGCCTAGACTGGTTGCCCTATCTTGAAGCTCCTGGTTGGCTTCTCATTGATGTGCTGGAATTGCTTATCCTCAACATCTCGTCTTATGTTTGGTTTGAGCAAATCCAGGCGACATCTTAGCCTTCGGTTGAAGAACATTATGGCTGGAGCTTGGTTGGTGACTGCATGTGTCGCATTCCGGTAAGCAAACAAGAAATTATCCACCTTGTGTTGCAGTGGTATGTCGTCGTTATACATCGCCTTTATTGCCTTTTTAAAGGTCTGAACAAACCTCTCAGCCAATCCATTTGTGGCTGGATGATATGGGGCAGATGTGTAATGTTTCACCCCATTATTCCTCAGAAACCTCCGGAAATCCTCGGACACAAACTGTGGCCCATTGTCGGAGCAAATCTGTTCTAGCAAGCCATTCCTGGCGAAGATGGTCCGTAGGACTGCAATAGTTTTCTCCGTGGTGGTGGAGGACATTTTGATGACCTCTGGCCATTTCGAATGGGCGTCCGCGGCGATTAGGAATTGAGTCCATAAATGGACCAGCAAAATCAATGTGTACCAATTGCCATGGAGATGAGGGCCACTCCCATGGATGTAGCGGGGCCTGTGGTGGAGCGTTTTGGACCTTCTGGCATCCTGTGCATCTCTTGGTCATATCCTCAGTTTCTTTATCGATTCCCGGCCACCACACAAACGCCCTGGCTAGGCTCTTCATTTTTACCCCTCCCAGATGACCCTCATGAAGCTCATGGAGCACTCTATCTCTCAACTTGGGTGGAATTACCACTCGGGATCCACACATCAAGGTCCGCCGGCACACTGACAGCTGTTCTCTCCTTGGCGAGAATGCTGGCAACAGTGAGTCGCCATGTGCTGGCCATCCCTTCACCGTCAAATCATAGACCCGAGAGAGTGTCGAGTCATTTCGGGTTTCCTTCTCTATACTTGAGTTTGTAACAGGTAGACATTCGACTATGGTCGCATGGAATATCTCAACAGGGTCCACTGCAGGTGCTTCCTCTACCGTAGGCAACGGTAGGCGCGACAGCCCATCAGCATTTCCATGCTGTTTCGTACCCTTGTACTCTATGTCATACTGATGTGCCCCTAGAAAAAGTGACCATCTTTGCAGCCGCTGTGCCATCATCACCGGAACGCCCTTCTTTTGGGTTAAAAATGGAGACCAGGGGCTGATGATCAGTCAGTAGGGTGAATTTCTGCCCGTGCAGATAGTGATTGAACTTCTTCACCCCCCACACCAGGCTGAGGGCCTCCCTGTCAATCTGGGCATAGTTACGCTCGGCTGAGGTTAACTAGCGCGACGCAAAGGCTATTGGCCTCTCTGAACCGTCAAGGAATTTGTGTGACAGCACCGCTCCGATGCCGTAGGGAGACACATCACATGCTAACCGAATCGGTAGTGTTGGATTGTAGTGGGCCAATACTTCTTTTGAAGTGATTAGGCATTTACATTTCTGAAAGGCATGCTTACACTCATCACTCCATTTCCATGTTACTCCAGTTTGCAGCAGGGCATTCAGTGGGTGCAGAATTGTAGATAAATTCGGCAAGAACTTATGGTAGTAGTTCACCAACCCGAGGAACGACCTCAGTTGCGACACATTTTCCGGTGCTGGAGCCTTGACTACAGCCTCAATCTTGTCCGGCGACTTATGCAACCCTTCCTCATCAATCATGTGGCCACAATACGAGATTTATCTCCTGAAGAACTCGCATTTGGGGCGGTTGGCTCGTAGCCCATATTCCTGTAATCTAGTGAGCACCTGCTCCAGATTGGCAAGGTGTTCACTGTCATTTTCGCCCGTAACCAGGATGTCGTCCAAATAACACTGGGTCCCCGGGATCCCTTGCAGGACTTGTTCCATCGCCCTCTGCCAAATAGCCGGGGCTGATGCTACCCCGAATACCAGTCGATTGTACTGGTAAAGGCCTTTGTGAGTGTTTATCGTGAGGTATTTCCTAGATGCTTCTTCCACCTCCATTTGTAGATACGCTTGGGCCAGATCAATCTTTGTAAAGCGTTTCCCTCCAGACAGTGAGGCGAAAATATCTTCTATCCGTGGGAGTGGATATTGTACTGTGTACAGGACTGGGTTCACAGTTACCTTGAAGTCCCCACAGATGCGAACCTTCTTCGGCTCCCCAGGCGTGCTGCTCAATGATTTCTTCATTACAGGAATGATGGGTGTGGCCCACTCGCTCCAGTCCACCTTGGACAGCACACCCGAACGCTCCAGACTCTCCAGCTCTGCTTCAATGGCTGGGCGGATCGCGTAAGGTACCAGTCTGGCCTTAAAAAATTTTGGGTTTGCGTTATCTTCGATTTTTATCGTTGCCGTTACTCCTTTTAGAGTCCCAAGTCCTTGTTGGAACACCTCTTTCGCGTCAGTTAGAATTTTTGACAGTCGTCCAGGTGTGACGTCATCATCCTTTTTGTCAGTCACAGTTAGCGCCTGAATGGAATGCCAATCCAATTGTATTTTTCGGATCCATTCACGTCCCAATAATGGTGGTCCTCCATCTTGTAGTATATATAGATACAGTTTCTGTGTTTCCTTGTCGTTGTATTTAACTGGCACCCTTATTTTTCCTCTGGGGTAGACTTTTTGCCCCGTGTATGTCTTCAATACAATGGACGTGTCCTGCAAGGGTATGTGTGAGAATAGCCGCTCATGGTCTCGTCGATTCATGACAGTTAGGGCTGATCCTGTGTCCAATTCCATCTTTAGTGGGGACCCTGCTATCATGAGGGTGACCCAAATGGTTCGGTGATCCTCCTTTGCGATCACGTTGTGTAACTTTAGACAACTTAGTCTCCTGCTCCCGGAGTCATTATCACTCTCCTGATCTTCCAAACTACTGTCTGTCAATTTCTTTACTTTCTTGTACTTTTCCTTAGTAGTTCTTGTAGTGTTGGTTTTCTTTCCCGACCTGCAGACTCTTGCTATGTGTCCAATTTTCCCACATTGCCTGCATACTTTGTCCTTAAACCAGCAGTCCTTCTGATCATGGGTTGTTCTGCCGCAGCGATAGCACTTTTCTGTTCCATACGCCATTTCGTTAGCACTGTATTCTTGTGGTTTCTGTTGTATTTCCGCAGCTCCCCGTGCTGCTGCTTCGTAGGATACTGCCACGCTGAAAGCCTGTTCTAGTGTCAGGTCCTTTTCCAAAAGTAGTCGTTTCTGGGTTCCTTCACTCTGGAGCCCGTAGACAAACTTATCCCTTAAGGTGTCTGCCAGTCCTGCTCCGAACTGGCAGTGCTTCGATAACTTGCGCAGTTCCGTAAGACAGTCAGCATTGCTCTCATCTTTGTGCTGGTTTCTTTTATGGAACTTGAATCTTTCTGCTATCAGCAGCAGTGTAGGGTTTAGGCGTTCCTGTAAGATATTAACAATCTCTTCAAAACTTTTCTCCATTGGTTTAGCTGGGGTAATTAAATTCCGCAATAGGCCATACGTTCTCGCGCCCATCAAATTTAATAATACCGACGCCTTCTTTCCATCGGCCACCTCATTTGCCTTGCAGTACACTTCAATTCTTTCCACATACGTGGTCCAGTCTTCTACCTCGTTATCGAAAGCAGTGATACTGCCACTTTTCGGCATCTTGGGTGATTTAAAATGGCGCCTCCCGTGCTTTTCCTTCTTCCCCAATGGAATAAAATGGCGCCTCCTGCGCTTTTCCTTCTTCCCCTTGCTGCTCCTAGTGTTCTACAGGGTAATGGCGGTGACCCGCGGCTTCGGCGCGTCTCACTTTTCCTTCCCCTTGTTTTATTTTCGCTACGCTGCCCGGTTCTTCAGCACCGACCATGCCCTGTGCGCTCCACCCTCTCTCTCTCTCTTTTCCTCCCGATGATGCTGCACGGCCCCGTTGCAGAGCCGCTCGATCAAGCTCGAGCCCGCCGCAGTCCGGAAGGGTCAGCGCACTACCTGCTACCAGCACGATTTGCTGGAACACCTTGACTGGGGAGCCAAGCCCAGCTCTCCACAGCCTCTCCTGCAACTCTCTGAACTCCGATGGATCCTTGGGCGGTTGCCCGCGGTCGACGCCCGTTGCTCTGACTTCGACCTCCAAGAAGCTTCTTCTCAGGGAAAGATCCCCGTGAGGTGATGCAGTACTGCAGGTGAGTTCGAACCTGTTCGTCGCCAATGTAATGTCCGAGTATCAATAATACACGGACTGCAGGAGAACAATAATAACAGGTATTTACTGAACAGAGGGTAACTTAAGACTGAAGTACAGAAGCCTGCTATGGCTTTATATACAGGGGTGGTCACTGCCGGTACTGCAGTATAGAATCAGTTCTTCTCTTAAAGGTACATACACAACAGTTTGGAAAAGAAAACATGGTGGTGGTTCAGTGCAAGGATAAGGAGATACGAGCTTGGGATATTATCCAAGCGGTACATGAGGACTGTGGCGAGGGAAGCTGCTTTGCCTGCCGACCAAAGCCGAATGTTGGGTTCGAGGTGACGGTCAGTGGCCGAGAGGAGGTGGAAAGCCTTTTACTTAGTTTGAAAGTTGGCGATAAGTTCTTGGAGGTATCTCTGCTATATTCGGAAGAGGTGGTGGGCTCATTCTTAAACTTGCCAGTTTATATTGAGGACGATATGCTAATCAAAAAGTTGGAGTCGTGGGACATTAAAATTTGCTCAGCAATAAAGAGGAGATACTATCCAGGAACATGGGTAGCAGATGGAACCCGTTACGTAAAGGTGCGGTTCCCAGAGGGGGTGAAGTCATTACCGTACAGCATGAAATGCGAGACAATGGAAGGAGTGCAGTACTTCCGAGTACTGCATGATAATCAAGTGAAGGTTTATTATTATTGTCTTGGACACGACCATCTTGTAAGAAACTGTCCAGACTTGTACTATTATAATTGCGGCGAATCTGGACACCTCACTTGGAGCTGCAAGGCGGCGAGCTGTGGGGTGTGTCACAAAGGCCCCACCCACTGTGAGTGTGAGGCAGAAGGAAGCTCTATGAGTGATGAGGAGATGGGAAAAGGAGCAGGAGGTGTGAGTGGAACGGCTGGAGGAGCGGAGCAGTCGGAGGACACCGCTGGTAAATTGAAGGAGAAAAGAGCACAGGAAGAGGCAGAAAATTGCGGAGCAGAGAACAGGGTGGAGATGGTGGAAAATACACCAAGTACACTGGAAAAGAACAAAGATAGCAGCGGGCAGCAAGGGTCGAGTGCAGACTCGAGCCTTAATACGGTTCAGCTCTCCCTAAAGAATCTGGTGTCCGCGGAGGGAGAGGAGGCGGGAGCGGGGTGCGTGGTAAATGTAAGTACTCCAAAGAAAGACGGGGAGTCAGACATCTCGGTGAGCAGGAGGGGGCAAGACAAGGAGAGGGTGCAAGAGGCAGGAGCCTTAAAGGGGCAGCAGGACGGGAGCGGCGAGACAAAGACGCCAGAAGGGAGCAATATAAGTGCTCCATTGTCCCAGAGAGAGAAGGATCAGGGAGCAAGGGTCAGAGGTGGAGATGAGGTCGAAGGGAACGGCACTGTTGGAGAAACCGCGATGGCAGGAAGACTCTCTATGGGAGATGATGTATCTGACGGGGAGCAGGATTATGTATCTGACGGGGAGCAGGCACAGAGGGTTACAGAAGAGCTTGAGTGTGAGGAATTAGAGGGGGACAGAGACATGGAAGTGGGGGGTGGGGTGGCATCATGTGGAAAGGGAAAGGTTAGTGAGGGGCAGAAGAAGGGCAAAAGGGCAGCTCCTTGGCCCAAAGTTAATGCAAGGAAGAGGCTGAAACAGCAGGGACAGTTCAAACAGGAGGTGAAAAAGAGTCAGAGGCTGCAGGAAAAAGCAACAGCTGACCAAAAAGTTGGGAAGGAGCATGAGAGGAGGGAAGGGCCAGAGATTAAATGATGGGGAGATTATCAGGCATACTTCCCTTCTTCGGAGCCATGATTACATTGGTCTCGATTAATGTGAACGGACTGAGGGGTGAGAAGAAATTGCAGCAGTTGTTGCAGAGTTTTAAAGGTTTGGACTTGTTGTGTCTGCAAGAAACCTTTTGGGATGAGGATATCCTAGAAAGAGTTCAGAAGGTTTGGAAGGGAGAGGTGTTTGCAAGTTGTGCAAACAATAACTGTAGAGGGGTGGCTGTTTTGGTGAGTCCGTCCATAAAAGAGAACGTTGCCTTGGTGGACAAGGACACTGAGGGGAGATTTTTACGGCTAAGGGTAAAACTGGAGGAATTTAATTGCGATCTCTTTAATATCTATGCACCGAATGACCATTGCAAGTGTCGCGAGTTTTTTATGGGGTTATTCACTGAAGTGGCAGAGGTGGAAAATCCTTGTATAGTGGGGGATTTTAATGTATTTTTATCTCGGATGGACATTTCAGCCCAGATGACCTTTAAGGATGATAACTCCAGAGGGATGATTGTAAAAATGATGGCAAATTTAAATTTGAGAGACTTATGGAGGGACCGGAACCCCATAAAAAGGGAGTTCTCCAGAACAAGTTGGGTGGGTGATGTTTTAAAACAGAGCTGAATAGATTTTGTGTTCATGCGGGAAGGGTTAAGTTCTGAGGTGATGGAGATTTATTATAAAACAGTATTTCTTAGTGACCACTCGGCTTTGGTTCTTAGAATTAGGAACAGCAGAGTTAAGATCGGTTCAGGGGTGTGGATTTTAAACAATCAATATCTGAAAGAAATTGCTTAGAAAGAAGGAATTTTAAATATAATAAAGAATGCTCAGAAGGAACCTTTGTTCTTGAAAGAAAGAAGAGTTTGGTGGGACAATTTCAAATATGAGGTAAAAGTTTTTTCAGTACGTTAGGGGAAAAAGAGAGCGGCAGCTAACCAGCGTCGAGAAGAGAATATAAACAAAAGGTTTACGGATGTCTGTAAAGCAGTTGACGGAGGGGATAAGGGAGCTGAGACTAAGTTCTGGGTGCTAAAGGAAGAGTGGGAATTATTGCAAGCTGAAAAATGCAAGGGGGCCATTCTCCGTGCAAAGGCTAGAGATGCATTGGAGGGCGAAAGATGCACTAGATATTTTCTAGAGCAAGAGAAGCTGCAACAGAGATTATCGTCAATTGAAGAGTTGAAGGTTGGGGAGAAGATCATTCATGAAAGTGGGGAGATTTTAGAGGCGGCTAGCAGCTTTTATCAAGAGTTATATACAAAAGAAGACATTTCCAATTTGGCGATGGAGAAGGTTAGTGCTTTTATTGAAGAGGGTTTAAAGGAGGATGAGAGAAGCATGTGTGATAAAGAAGTAGGATTAGCGGAAATAAAAGTAGCAGTAAGTGGAATGAAGGGGGGGGGGAGGGGGAAGCCCAGGGTCCGATGGACTAAGTGCAGAATTTTATAAAGAATTTTTTGAGATTTTAAGTCCATTGCTCTTATGTTTTTAAGGAAATTAAAATTGAGGGAAGCCTGGCCCATCTATGAGGAGAGGTATCATAAGCTTAGCTTATAAAAATAAAGGGGATAGAAGGGATCTGAAGAATTGGAGGCCCATCACATTATTAAATGTGGATTATAAGATCTTGGCGAGGGTTATGGCAAATCGTTTGAAGGAGGTGTTACCGGAGATAGTTTGGCCCTCTCAGTCCTATGGAGTCATAGGTCGGGACATCGCAGACTCTGTGGTCTCAATCCGAGATGCGATAGAGCTCATGGAGGAGAGTGGGAGGGAGGCTTATGTATTAAAGATAGATCAAGAGAAAGCCTTTGATAGGGTCTCTCCTGAGTTTTTATTGAAGGTTTTGGAAGCATTTGGTTTCAGGGAAAATTTCATTGAGTGGATAAGGATTTTTTATTCAAACATATTTAGCTGTGTTAAATGTAATGGTTTCCGATACAGAGATCAGTGAGACAGGGTTGTCCCCTGTCCCCATTGTACACATTGGTAGCAGAACCATTAGGTTACATGATGCGAAAGAAACAAGGTGTAGTTGGGATTGTGGTTCCCAGTTCTGGGCTGGTGTCGGTGATACACTAATATGTAGATGTCAGAACCTTAACATTGAGAAATGGGGAGTCAGTGAGGAAAGCTATGGAGGTAGTGGAGGAATATTGTAGAGCTTCAGCAGCCAGAGTGAATTATAGTAAGTCCCAATGTCTGGTTGCAGGGAGGGGTAGGGGGGAATGGTTGGGGGAAAGTCCCTTTAAGGTGGTGGCAGTTTTGGAGGTTCTGGGGGGTGCATATGGGGTGCAAGAAAGACAGGGATGAAGTGGATCGATTAAATTGGGAACCGAAGGTTATGAAAATTAAAAAGATTTTGGGAAGATGGGAAAGAAGGTGGTTGAAAGTGCAAGGAAGAGCGACAGTGGTGTCTGCTCTCCTGCTATCTAAGCTATGGTACTTATTGACGGTGGAGGATATTCCTGAGTGGGTGGAAAAGTCCATCCGAGAGGCTTGTGTGAGGTTTTTATGGGAAGGGAAACCAGCCTTGGTGGCTTACGATACCATCATTGGATGGAGAAAACAGGGAGGACTCAATTTCCCAGATATTGATTTGAAGAAAAAATCCTTTAGAATCAAATGGGTGAAGAGATTTCTTCAGAAGTCAAATACAAGTTTTTGGAAGAGTTGTTTTGAGCATTTTTTTAAATGAAGTTGGATAGGAGGGCAAGGGATATTGTATATGGAATACAATAATATGTCCGGTGGCCGTGAAAGGCACTATATATAGGAGTAAAGAAGTCTTACTGCAATTATACAGGGCCCTGGTGAGACCACACCTGGAGTACTGTGTACAATTTTGGTCTCCTTACCTAAGGAAGGATATACTTGCCATAGAGGGAGTGCAACATAGGTTCACGAGATTGATTCCTTCGATGGCGGGACTGTCGTATGAGAAGGGATTGAGTAGACTCGGCCTGTATTCTCTTTGTAAAGTCCGCGCCTCAATAATACACGGACTTCGGGAGAACAGTTTAACAGGTACTTTACTGAACAAGAGGCAGCTTGAAACTGAAACTACAGAAGCCTGCTAGGGCCTTTTATACAGGGGTGGTCACTGCTGGTACTGCAGTCTAAGACCAGTTATTCCCTTAAAAAGGTACATACACAACAATTCCTCCCCTTTTAGATAAACAGTACATAACATTCATTTAACTAAATAACTAATTACAATTACAATTTCTTCAGTAATATATACATCAACTGGAATAGTCATTTATAAGTTCAGTCTTTGAGGAGGCTTCCTGATCCGGACTGGATAGCGCCTTTCTCGAGTATCCTGTTCTGGCGGTGGAGTCAATTCTGGCTCATTGTCATTGGTTGGTTCGTCAGCTTCCAATACCCCTGCTTCTGAGGTAGACGCAATCTGTACTTCGGGCTCATTACCAGGTGCACATGCTTGTGGTACAGGTTTGGCTTGTTCCTGTGACTCTAGAATCTGGTCAGCATGGCGTCTCACGATGCTCTCTCCAACGTCCACTGTGTACATTAGTGGTCCCTGCTGTGTGCATATCGTGCCTGGCTGCCATTTTTCTGTTCGGTAGTCGCGGGCCAAGACTGGTTGCCCTATCTTGAAGCTCCTGGTTGGCTTCTCATTTATGTGCTGGAACTGCTTATCCTCAACATCTCGTCTTATGTTTGGTTTGAGCAAATCCAAGCGACATCTTAGTCTCCGGTTGAAAAACAGTACGGCTGGAGTTTGGTTGGTTACTGCATGTGTCGCATTCCGGTAAGCAAACAGGAAGTTATCCACCTTGTGTTGCAGTGGTATGTCGTCATTATACATTGCCTTTATGGCCTTTTTAAAGGTCTGAACAAACCTCTCAGCCAATCCATTTGTGGCTGGATGATATGGGGCAGATGTGTAATGTTTCACCCCATTATTCTTCAGGAACCTCCGGAAATCCTCAGACACAAACTGTGGGCCATTGTCGGAACAGATCTGTTCTGGTAACCCATTCCTGGCGAAGATGGTCCTTAGGACTGCAATAGTTTTCTCCATGGTGGTGGAGGACATTTTAATGACCTCTGGCCATTTCGAATGGGCATCCACAGCGATTAGAAACATTGAGTCCATAAATGGACCAGCGGTAGTAGGCCAGATCACCAACAACGATGAGTCAGCCTACAGGGAGGAGGTCCAGCATCTCGTGAAGTGGTGCGCCGATAAAAACCTGGCCCTTAACATCAAGAAAACCAAAGAAATCATTGTGGACTTCAGGAAGTCCAAAGGCGGAAGTCACACCCCCATCCACATCAATGGGGCTGTGGTGGAAAGGGTGGACAGCTTTAAGTTCCTCAGAGTCCACATCACGGAAGGCCTCTCCTGGTCCCTCAACACCTCCTCTCTGGTGAAGAAGGCCCAGCAGCGCCTATATTTCCTAAGGAGGCTGAAGGGATGTAACCTGGCACCCCTGATCCTCTCCAACTTTTACCGCTGCACTATAGAGAGCATCCTGACAAACTGTATCACAGTATGGTATGGCAGTTGTAGCTACTATGACCGGAAAGCCCTGCAGCGGGTAGTCAAAACTGCCCAACGCATTACCGGCACCTGGCTACCGACCATAGAGCACATATACCAGAAACGCTGTCTACGGAGGTCACGGTCCATCATCAAAGACCCTACCCACCCCAGCCACAGTCTGTTCGCCCTCCTGCCATCTGGGAGACGCTACAGATGCATTCGCACCCGAACGACCAGATTTAGGAACAGCTTCTTTCCCAGGGCTGTCATCCTACTGAACTCCACAAATAAACTCATCTGCCAATGCACTTTATTATGGTTATGTTTATGTTAATGTATTACAAGCCAAATGTATGTTGAATGTTTAAATGTCTTAATCCAAATGTACACTCTCGGGAGCCGCAAGCCTACATTTCGTTGTACTGCACTTGTGCACTAACAATGACAATAAAAGTTGATTTGATTTGATTTGATTTGATTTTTAAATCAATGTGTACCCGTTGCCATGGAGATGAGGGCCACTCCCATGGATGTAGTGGGGCCTGTGGTGGAGCGTTTTGGACCTTCTGGCATCCTGTGCATCTCTTGGTCATATCCTCGATTTCTTTATCGATTCCCGGCCACCACACAAACGCCCTGGCTAGGCTCTTCATTTTTACCCCTCCCAGATGACCCCAATGAAGCTCATTGAGCACTCTATCTCTCAACTTGGGTGGAATTACCACTCGGGATCCACACATCAAGGTCCCCCGGCACACTGACAGCTGTTCCCTCCTTGGCGAGAATGCTGGCAACAGTGATTCCCCATATGCTGGCCATCCCTTCACCGTCAAATCATAGACCCGAGAGTGTGTCGGGTCATTTCGGGTTTCCTTCTCAATGCATGGAATATCTCCACAGGGTCCACTGCAGATGCTTCTTCCGCCGTAGGCAGCGGTAGGCGCAACAGCCCATCAGCATTTCCATGTTGTTTCGTACCTTTGTACTCTATGTCATACTGATGTGCCCCTAGAAAAAGTGACCATCTCTGCAGCCGTTGCGCCGTCATCACCAGAACGCCCTTCTTTGGGTTAAAAATTGAGACCAGGGGTTGATGATCAGTCAGTAGGGTGAATTTCTGCCCGTGCAGATAGTGATTGAACTTCTTCACCCCCCACACCAGGCTGAGGGCCTCCCTGTCAATCTGGGCGTAGTTACGCTCGGCTGAGGTTAGCGAGCGCGATGCAAAGGCTATTGGCCTCTCTGAACCGTCACGGAATTTGTGTGACAGCACCGCTCCAATGCCGTAAGGTGACGCATCACATGCCAACTGAATCGGTAGTGTTGGGTTGTAGTGGGCCAATACTTCTTTTGAAGTGATTTGGCATTTACATTCCTGAAAGGCACGCTTACACTCATCACTCCATTTCCATGTTACACCAGTTTCACAGAATCACAGAAACCCCACAGTGCAGATAGAGGCCATTTCAGCCCATCGAGCCTGCACCGACACATATCCCACCCGATCCCCGTAACCCCTACACCAACACCCATCCCACCCTATCCCTGTAACCCCACGTATTTAATCCCCCTAACACTAAGGGTCAATTTATCATAGCCAATCAACCTAACCTGCACATCTTTGGACTGTGGGAGGAAACCGGAGCACCCGGAGAAAACCCACGCAAACACGGGGAGAACGTGCAAACTCCACACAGACAGTCGCCCGAGGCCGGATTCGAACCTGGGTCTCTGGCGCTGTGAGGCAACAGTGCTAACCACTATGCCACCGTTCAGTGGGTGCAGAATTGTAGATAAATTCAGCAAGAACTTATGGTAGTAGTTCACCAACCCAAGGAACGACCTCAGTTGCGACACATTTTCTGGTGCTGGAGCCTTGACTACAGCCTCAATCTTGTCCGGCGACTTATGCAACCCTTCCTCATCAATCATGTGGCCACAATACGAGATTTGTCTCCTGAAGAACTCACATTTGGGACGGTTGGCTCGTAGCCCATATTCCTGCAATCTCGTGAGCACCTGTTCCAGGTTGGCAAGGTGTTCATTGTCATTTTCGCCCGTAACCAGGATGTCGTCCAAATAACACTGGGTCCCCGGGATCCCTTGCAGGACTTGTTCCATTGCCCTCTGCCACATAGCCGGGGCCGATGCTACCCCAAATACCAGTCGATTGTACTGGTAAAGGCCTTTGTGAGTGTTTATCGTGAGGTATTTCCTAGGTGCTTCTTCCACCTCCATTTGTAGATACGCTTGAGCCAGGTCAATCTTTGTAAAGCGTTTCCCTCCAGATAGTGAGGCGAAAATATCTTCTATCCGTGGAAGCGGATACTGTACTGTGTGCAGGACTGGGTTCACAGTCACCTTGAAGTCCCCACAGATGCGAACCTTCCTTGGCTCCCCAGGCGTGCTGCTCAATGCTTTCTTCATTACAGGAACGATGGGTGTGGCCCACTCACTCCAGTCCACCTTAGACAGCACCCCCGAACGCTCCAGACTCTCCAGTTCAGCTTCCACAGCTGGGCGTATCGCGTATGGCACCGGTCTGGCCTTGAAAAATTTTGGGGTTGCGTTATCCTCAATCTTTATGGTTGCCTTTACTCCTTTTAGAGTCCCAAGTCCTTGTTGGAACACCTCTTCCGCGTCAGATAGAATTTGTGACAGACGTCCAAGTGCGACGTCATCATCTTTTTTGTCAGTCACAGTTAGTGCCAGAATGGAATGCCAATCCAATTGTAGTCTTCGGATCCATTCACGTCCCAATAATGGTGGTCCTCCATCTCGTAGTATATACATGTATAGTTTCTGTGTTTCCTTTCCGTTATATTCAACTGGCACCCTTATTTTTCCTCTGGGGTAGACCTTTTGCCCCGTGTATGTCTTCAATACAATGGACGTGTCCTTTAAGGGTATGTGTGAGAATAGCCGCTCATAGTCTTGTCGATTCATGACAGTTAGGGCTGATCCTGTGTCCAATTCCATCTTCACTGGGGACCCTGCTATCATGAGGGTGACCCAAATGGTTCAGTGATCTTCTTTTGCGATCACGTTGTGTAATTTTAAACAACTTAGTCACCTGCTCCCGGAGTCCTTATCACTCTCCTGATCTTCGGAACTATCTGTCAGTTTCTTTACTTTCCTGTACTGTTCCTTAGTAGTTCTTGTCGTGTTGGTCTTCTTTCCCGACCTGCAGACTCTTGCTATATGTCCTATTTTTCCGCATTGCCTGCATATTTTGTCTTTAAACCAGCAGTCCTTCTGCTCATGGGTTGTTCTGCCGCAGCGATAGCACGTTTCGGCTCCATACGCTATTTCGTTAGCGCTGTATTCTTGTGGTTTCTGTTGTATTTCCGCAGCTCCCCGTGCTGCTGCTTCGTAGGATACTGCCACGCTGAAAGCCTGTTCTAGCGTCAGTTCCTTTTTTGAAAGTAGTCGTTTCTGGGTTCCTTCACTCTGGAGCCCGCAGACAAACTTATCCCGTAAGGTGTCTGCCAGTCCTGCTCCGAACTGGCAGTGCTTCGATAACTCGCGTAGTTCCGTAAGATAGTCAGCATTGCTCTCATCTTTGTGCTGGTTTCTTTTATGGAACTTGAATCTTTCTGCTATCAGCAGTGGTGTAGGGCTTAGGTGTTCCTGTAAGATATGAACAATCTCCTCAAAAGTTTTCTCCATTGGTTTAGCTGGGGTAATTAAATTCCGCAATAGGCCGTATGTATTCGCACCCATCAGACTTAATAATACCGACGCCCTCTTTCCATCGGCCACCTCATTTGCCTTGCAGTACACTTTGATTCTTTCTACATACGTGGTCCAGTCTTCTACCTCGTTGTCGAAAGCAGTGATACTGCCACTTTTCGGCATCTTGGGCGATTTAAAATGGCGCCTCCCACGCTTTTGCTTCTTCCCCAATGGAATAAAATGGCGCCTCCCGCGCTTTTGCTTCTTCCCCAACGGGATAAAATGGCGCCTCCCGCGCTTTTGCTTCTTCCCCTTACTGCCACGCTGCTCCTAGCATTCTACAGGGTAATGGCGGCGACCCGCAGCTTCGGCGCGTCTCGCTTTCCTTCCCCCCCCCATTTGGTTTCTCTCCGCTGTCCTGTTCTCGAGCACCGACCGCGCCCCGTGTGCTCCACCCTCTCTCTCTTGTTTTCTTTTCCCGGCGACGCTGCACGGCCCGATTTGTAGAGCCGCTCGATCGAGCTTGAGCCCGCCGCAGTCCGGAAAGGTCAGCGCGCTACCTGCTACCAGCACGATTCGCTGGAACCACAGTCTCTCCCGCAATTCTCCAAACACCGATGGATTCTTTGGGCGGTTGCCCTCGGTCGACGCCCGTTGCTCAGACTACGACCTTCCAGGACCTTCCTTTCAGGCGAGATCCCCGTGAGATGATGCCACACTACAGGTGAGTTCGAACTTACTCGTCACCACTGTAAAGTCCGCGCCTCAATAATACACGGACTTCGGGAGAACAGTTTAACAGGTACTTTACTGAACAAGAGGCAGCTTGAAACTGAAACTACAGAAGCCCGCTAGGGCCTTTTATACAGGGGTGGTCACTGCCGGTACTGCAGTCTAAGACCCGTTATTCCCTTAAAGGTACATACACAACACTCTTGAATTCAGAAGAATGAGAGGGGATCTCATTGAAGCATACAAAATTATTACAGGGCTTGATAGGAAACATTCTCCCAGCATCCACCCTTTGGCTGGGGAGTCTAGAACCAGGGGCCACAGCCTCAGGATAAAGGGTCGGCCATTCAGGACTGAGATGAGAAGAAATTTCTTCACACAGGGGGTGGTGAATCTTTGGAATTCTCTACCCCAGAGGGCTGTGGAGGCTGAGTCATTGGGTATATTCAGGACAGAAGTCGATAGATTTCTGACTAGTAAGGGCATCAAGAGTTATGGCGATAGGGCCGGTGAATGGAGTTGAGGCAGAAGATCAGCCATGATCTCATTGAATGGCGGAGCAGGCTCGAAGGGCCGAATGGCCGCTTCCTACTCCTATTTCTTATGTTCTTACAAAATGCAAGTTTTTCTTTCATTTATATATATCATATAGCGAGTGTCAGCTGTGGCTGGCACTCTTGCCTCCCTCAGGCAGAAGGATAAAAACAGATGATCTGGTCATTATCACATTGCTCATTTTGTAGTCAGCTGTGGTTCAGTGGGTAGCACAGTTGCCTCTGAGTCTGAAGGTTGTGGGTTCAAATCCCACTCCAGGCTGACACTTCAGTGCAGTACTGAGGGAGCGCTGCACTGTCGGAGGTGCTGTCTTTTGGATAAGACATTAAACCAAGGCCCTGTCTGCTCTCTCAGGTGGGCATATAAGTTCCCAAGGCACAATTTTGAAGAAGAGCAGGGTAGTTATCCCCGGTGTCCTGGTCAAAATCTGTTTTTTGATTGAGGGATAAATTATCAGGTCATTATCAGATTGCTGTTTGTGGGATCTTGCTGTGTGCAAATTGGCTGCCGCGTTTCCCACATTACAACAGTGACTACACTCCAAAAGTACTTAATTGGCTGCAAAGCGCTTTGGGACGTCTGGTGGTCGTGAAAGGCGCTATATAAATGCAAGTCTTTCTGTCTTTATCACCTTGCTCACTGTGGGATCTTGCTGTGCGCTATTTGGCCTGCTGCCACGTTTCCTACACTGCAACAGTGACTGCAACTCCAAATAATAGTACTTCATTGGCTGTAAAGCGCTTTGGGACGTGAGTGGCGCTGCAGAAATGCTAGTCTTTCTCTTTTTCTTTTTTTTACAAAATCCTCTGTCAGTTCTTTGTTCTGGGCCTAGGTTGGCCATCCGGCCGCCCAGCAGCCTCAGCGTTGGTGCGTGCGTGCGTTGCGTTTGCGTGCCGACCGTGCGTGACGTGCTTGCGTCACCTCCTCGGCACGGCGGTGATTGACGCGCGGCCGCGACCAATGGGAAGGGGCGGGAGCCGGAGCGGTTGCCTTCCGACCAATGGCGGGCAGGCGCGGGGGCGGGACCTGGGCCAGGCGAGCCGGGTGGATCTGAGGCCAGTGTCTCTTTGTCTGGAGCCCTGATCCGGGCTGGGCCTGCGCTGCACTGCATTGCATTGCACTGTTTGCGCCTCCGTACCTTTATTATCATTTTTTTTTTTTTGCATCGGAGGATTTTACAGATGCACATTGCTATTTGCAAAAAAAAAAGAAACGTGCATTGTTATTTGCAAAAAAAAAAACCCCAAGAAATTTGGTGGAGCGATCTGCAGCCTGGGGGTTTGTGAGAATTTTTTTTGTCTCTCGCTGGGATTTCAGGCGGTTAAGATGGGAAGTGGGGAAGGAAGGGAGGGAGGTGGGGGGAGGGTCTGGCTCTTAAAGGGACACTGTCTCTGTGCAATTGACTGTTCAAGGGACAAGAGTGCTTATGGCACTTAAAGGTACAACACCGCCCCCCCCCCCCCAATCCTCCTTACCTGGGGCAAATATTTAAAAGGTGGCAGTAACTCTGCTTTATCTGCAGGTTTATGGTTAAAATTGCATTCTCCCACCTTCTGCACAAAGGCTAATGGAAATCTGGAACTCTCTCCAAAAAGGCTGTGGATGTGGGGAGGGGTGGGGGTGATCAGCTGGCATTTCCAAGACTGAGATCCATAGGTTTTTGTTTTTGTCAAGGGGTATGGAGCAAAGGCGGTCAAATGCAGTTGAGGTGGAGATCTGATTGAAGGCTCGAGGGGCTGAATGGCCTACTTCTCTGCCTTATGGTTCTTGTGACCTGAATCTCTGGAAACTGAGAACTTTTGTCAGGCTGATTTTTTTTTTGTCTATAGAGGGGCAGATATTTAAAGGGATAGCGACTCACTTTTCTCGGCGTGTTTACAATTAAATGGATAGTCCCATTTGTGCGGTGGCGTTAATTAATATATGTAATTGTGTAGACGGTTGTCAGTGTTGATGAACTGGTTGCAGTCATTCTGAGATATTTTCTCCCTTTTTAATGGTGTCGAGGGACTTCACCAACAGGGCTCCCATTAACACTCAGTCCCTTCTGTACTCAGCGCGGTGATTGCAAACCTGTTTATTTCAGTGACTCCAGCGTTTCTAAAGTATGTTCTTTTTGACGAACTATTTGATTTGCTTGTCAGAATTTTGCATGATTTCAAAGAGGATCAGAGAAGAAGAGTGTGCGGGGATTTGGAATTTACAGATTTGGGGAACGAGAGAGGAAAGAATGTTTTGTAGAACCTAGAATTGTATGTTAAGAACATAAGAAATAGGAGCAGGAGTAGGCCATTCGGCCCTTCGAGCTTGCTCCGCCATTCAATGTGATCATGGCTGATCTTCTGCCTCAACTCCATTCACCGGCACTATCGCCATATCCCTTGATGCCCTTACCAGTCAGAAATCTATCGACTTCTGTTTTGAATATACCCAATGACTGAGCCTCCACAGCCCTCTGGGGTAGAGAATTCCAAAGATTCACCACCCTCTGAAGAAATTTCTTCTCACCTCAGTCCTGAATGGCCTACCCTTTATCCTGAGGCTGTGGCCCCTGGTCCTAGACTCCCCAGCCAAGGGAAACGTTTTCCCAGCATCTGAATTTCTATTCTGTACTTATAGTGATGACTTTTTTATAAACTCCTTTTACAGGGCGTTAGAAGACGAGGATTTGCAGGCGGGAAGCTCAAACCAGACAACACGTCAAGATCTGACAAAAGTCGCTCAATTCGTTAAGACCCTGAATATCATCAGGCCTTTTGGATATGGCAGAAGAAAGCGGCAGTCACGACAAGGAGAAGACATGCCCGAGCACGGCGCGTGGACGAGGCCTCGGCCAGTCGCCGAACCCAGTGAGAGACCAGGGCAGCCAGACCGGGGAGGAGTCGTGCAAGTGCGGGGACTGCGGGAAGGGCTTCCGCTCTCAGTCCGAGCTGGAGAGCCACCGGCGCAGCAGCCACACCGGGGATAGGCCGTTCTTCTGCTCCGTGTGCGAGAAGGGGTTCAGCCGTTCGTCTGACCTGCGGGTGCACCAGCGGGTCCACACCGGGGAGCGGCCCTTCCCCTGCCCCGTCTGCGAGAAGACCTTCACCCGCTCCTCCCACCTGCTGACCCACCAGCGGGTCCATACCGGCGAGCGGCCCTACAGCTGCTCGGTCTGCGGCAAGGGGTTCAGCCAGCTGTCCAACCGGCTGCGGCACCAGCGGCTGCACACCGGGGAACGGCCCTTCTCCTGCCCCGTCTGCCGCAAGGGCTTCACCGACTCGTCCACCCTGCTGCGGCACCAGCGCCTGCACACCGAGGAGCGGCCTTTCGTCTGCTCGGTTTGCGGCAAGGGCTTCACCCGCTCGCCCCACCTACTGACCCACCAGCGAGTCCACACCGGCGAGAGGCCGTTCAGCTGCTCGGTGTGCGGCCGCAAGTTCACCCAGTCCTCCCACCTGCTGACCCACCAGCACAGCCACACCGGGGAGCGGCCCTTCCGCTGCTCGGTCTGCGGCCGGGGCTTCACCCAGCTCTCCCTGCTCCTGGCCCACCAGCATGTCCACGCCGAGAACAACCCCGTCAAGTACCCCGAGGGCAGCGGCGGCAGCGAGGGTGGCGGGGTCTTCGACGGGCCGGAGGGCGAGGCGCTACTGCTGAGCGGCCGGGCGGTCCAGCCCGGCGAGAGGCCCTTCAAGTGCTCGGTCTGCGCCAAGGCCTTCACCTGCTTGTCCCACCTGCTGCGGCACCTGCGGGTCCACAGCGGGGAGCGACCCTTCCAGTGCTCCGTCTGCGAGAAGGGCTTCACCCAGTCCTCCTCCCTGCTGACCCACCAGCGCATCCACACCGGGGAGCGGCCCTTCTCCTGCTCCCAGTGCGGCAAGGGCTTCAGCCGCTCCTCCCACTTGCTCCGGCACCAGCGGGTCCATGTCTGACCGCAGACGGATGGGTTTGGCCATTCGGCCCATCACAGGACTGCACCCTGTTCGTTCTGGCCAGTGGGGAGGGTGGGTGGGGTTTGTTTGTGCTGATGTTTAATAGCTGGGCTGGAAATTTGAATATTCTGTATCAATGTCAAATAAATTAGCTTGTTTGTTTTTTTTGCACTGCACCCTAAAAGCTGAAATGGTTTTTTTTTTGGTCTGGGGGTGGGGCAGATGGTGGGGGGTGGGGGTGGGGTGTACTCTTTTGTGTAAAACAAATAGACTGTAACTAATAAAACTTTAAAACAATCTTAACAAATTAAATTAAAATTTGGTTGGCCGGGTTGATGATGCACTCCAGTCCCCCGCGGCGCAGACTGGTCGCAGAAGGCAGCGAGCGTGCTGGCGGACACGGCGTGCTCCAACTCCAGGGCCACCCGGGCGCGAACGTGGCCACGGAAGAGAGGCAGGCAATCGGGCCGAACGACCCCCTCGACCGCCCGCTGCCCGGACCAGTTAATGGCCACTTTGGCCAGGCCCAGGAACTGTCCAATGAGGAGGTAGACAGTGGGGGGGAGGGTGGGAGTGGTGTGTGCACCCAGGTCCCGCCCCCCCCCTCCCTTTGTCCAGCATCCGCCCATCTGGCTCCTTGGCCAATGGGGTGGACGTATGCAAATGAGGGAATGACATCATGCAACCAGATTCTCCCCCCGCCCCCCCAAGAAGTTGCAAATTGACCCCAGGAGATACCTTGTTGGTTCCTGGGGTGTGACAAGGGCTGGGGGGTGCAATGGGTCACAGTACAGGAAAAAAAGGGGGTGGGATGGAGGTGGTGGTGGTTATCTCTCTGTAGTTATAGTGCAAATTGGTTGGCAGGTCATCGCATGCCATTTAAAAAAGAAAGCTATTTCAAAGCTCCAATGTGTCATTTCCTTGTGTAGGATTTCCACTTTAAAAGGCTCTCCGAGTCTCCCGTCGACCTGGGGTGCACGTGGGTGGCGGGCCGATGCGGCAGCGCCGCGTTACACGGTCATGTAGTGTCAGAGCAAATCAGTGTTGCTGCGGCTGTATTCCCGCTCTGTCAAGTCGCCTTGTGTTTCCCGAAATGCCGAGTGACTGTGCGGCAATAAACTTTGTTGACTTTTCCACTTTGACCTAATTGAGAGCTAAATCTGTAGACCTCTGGGGGCGGTTTAGTAAATGTAAAGAGTTCCCCCAAATGTTACCCCGCCTCGATTGGAGCAATTTCCCACCTTGCGTCACGGGACTCCAGTCCAGATAACGGGAACTGAATTTAATCCTTCTGGGCCTGTGGCGGGGTTGGTTTATATCAGACAGAAGGAGATTGGTGTCAGTGACTGTGGGGTTGGTTTATATCAGACAGGAGATTGGTGTCAGTGACTGTGGGGTTGGTTTATATCAGACAGGAGATTGGTGTCAGTGACTGTGGGGTTGGTTTATATCAGACAGGAGGAGATTGGTGTCAGTGACTGTGGAGTTGATTTATATCAGACAGGAGGAGATTGGTGTCAGTAACTGCAGGGTTGGTTTATATCAGACAGGAGGAGATTGGTGTCGGTTTATATCAGACAGGAGGAGATTGGTGTCAGTGACTGTGGGGTTGGTTTATATCAGACAGGAGGAGATTGGTGTCAGTGACTGTGGGGTTGGTTTATATCAGACAGGAGGAGATTGGTGTCAGTGACTGTGGGGTTGGTTTTAACTAAATCATTTTCTGATTTTTCAACCAGAATTTTGCATTTCCATTTTTTAATGTAGGATTTAAATCCTAGCTAGGTCAGGGCTTTGGGTAGTTTGAGTTTAAGGATCTCCTTAACGTATATTGTAGATTTTTTTTTTTAGCTGGTCCAATGCCTGGGTTATGAAGGGATTGCTGGTGAACCCCAGGGGAAGCTGCTCTCTCCGTTACTCGGTGTGCACAGTGTAGTGGGTCTGAGCTAATCCCCAATCCCTGGCTAGCGCGGAGAAATGGTTTCAAAGAAGAGCTTTCAGGCAAGCCAGTGTTGTATTGGCTATTCAACCGAGTAAAGACACGCACACAGTGGCATCTGTCCTACAGGTATCCAAAATTAAATGAGGACCCCTGTCAGACAGGACCTTTGAACCCGACTTTGATTGACAAGTTTTCTCCAACTGGGAAGAATATCTTCTTTACTGTCAGTTTCATTTCAAAGGGAAAGAAAAGGATGTGACCCAGGGTGTCGACATCTGCTCACATGTACCACTGCACAGGTGGGGCTGATGGAGGACCCCACAGGGTTCAGTTTTTCCAGAGATAAGCTTTTCATTAAGGACGCATGTTTCAACTTGATCATAGAATTGGATAATAAAAAAAGCCTTCTTGCATTTTTGTTGTTTCCGAATAGATGCTGTGAATTACACAACACAAAGTATTGTAATCTAGCTAAGTTTGCTGTTTGTTTAAACCTTGCTTCTGTTCAAGCTTCCGTATCAATAAACTTCCTTTGTAGTTTTCTGCGAGTGTGGTTATTTGGCATCGGCGGGGGTGGGGGAGGGGGTCGTGGGTTCCAGCCCCCACTCCAGAGACTTGAGCACCGAACCGAGGCTGACACTCCAGTGCTGGGGGAGCTAGATAAGCAGAGGAGGGAGAAAGGAATAGAAGGCTGTGCTGACAGAGTGAGATGAAGTTGGGGGGGGGCCTAAACACCAGCACAGACCTGTTGGGCCGAATGGCCTGTTTCGGTGCTGTACATTCTAGGTCCTGGGGGGAAGCGCTGCACCGCTGGAGGTGCCGCCTCTCGCCGGAGACGTGAAGCCGAGGGCCCCCCGTCTGTCCTCTCGGGTGGGCGTGTAAGATCCCGCGGCCACTGTCCGAATCAGAGCAGACCTTCACCACAGCAGGTGCTGGACATGTAGGATGGGTGCTTCTGGGAATGGGATTGGTTGTGGGCTGGTGATCCCCTACAGGTACACGACCGGTGGGTCTCGCTCTCGCCTCCGAGTCAGAAGGTCGTGGGTTGGAATCCCCACTCCAGAGGCACGAGCTCCATAATCCAGGGCCCGACACTCCCGGCCGCCAGTGCTGAGGGACCGCTGCACTGTCGGAGGTGCCGTTACACAGAGGGGACCCGTCTGCCCTGTCGGGTGGGCATCAAAGATCCCACGGCCACTATTTCGAAGAAGAGCAGGGCAGTTCTCCCCGGGGTCAATATTTACCCTTCAACCAACATGACGAAGAAACAGATGATCTATTATCACACTGCTGTTTGTGAGATCTTGCTGTGCGCAAATTGGCTGCCGCGTTTCCTGCATTACAACAGCGACGACATTTCAGAAGTACTTAATTGGCTGTAAAGAACACAAGAAATAGGAGCAGGAGTAGGCCAATCGGCCCCTCGAGCCTGCTCCACCATTCAATAAGATCATGGCTGGTCTGATCCTAACCTCAAATCTACTTTCACTCTACATCCCACCCGAACCCATGTGATCTCCCGGGAGAGGCGAAAAACCAGATAAAAAACCCAATGGCCAATTTGGGATAAAAAATCTGGGAAATTCCTCTCCGACCCATCTAGGCGATCGAAACTCGTCCAGGAGATCACTCTGTCCCTGTATTTCCTGCAGTACTTACCTTCTGTAAAAGGTGATCTCCACCCCAGCCAGGAACAGGCCCAATTTACTCTTGAAGGACTCCTAGCTGGCAGTCTGTTCCCGAGGTCTCCACTAATCCCTGTGAATAGAACCATCTCCTGAAATCTAACACAGAATTAGACCACAAGAAGTAGGAGCAGGACCAGGCTACACGGCCCCTTTGGCAGGTCCTGAGTTGGTGAAAGTTACTGTGGAATTGCATATCTTTCTCCTCCCATTCCCCTTCTGCTATTCAACTATAACCCTTCACACATCCTCTGGGTCTTGGACACATCTTTTGTTGCTTCTCATTTCCGCCTCTTTTTGTCTTGCACCATCACCGCTTAGAATCATAGAATCGTGCGGCACAGAAGTTGGCCATTCGGCCCATCGAATCTTAGCCCCCTCTGCTCGAAGGAGAACAACACCAGCTTTTCCAGTCTAGCCACGTATCTGTAATCCCTCATCCCTTGGAACACTTTCAGTAAATCTCTTTCCACGAGCTCTCCAAAGCCTTTCACGTCCTTCCCTCTGTCATTTATTCGTCCCCTGTCCGTCACCCGATCACAAACCATTTCCTTTTCTTCCCCTGCCTCCTTTTCAGCGCATGTGGAGCAATGGCCATAAAATAGAGTTCAGCTGCAGATCAGCCATGACCTGATTGAATGGCACAAGGGGCTGAATGGCCTCGTCCTGTTCCTATATAACAGGCTCGAGGGGCTGAATGGCCTCCTCCTGTACCTATGTAACAGGGTCAAGGGGCTGAATGGCCTCCTCCTGTACCTATGTAACAGGCTTGAATGGCCTCCTCCAGTTCCTATGTAACAGGCTCGAGGGGCTGAATGGCCTCCTCCTGTACCTATGTAACAGGCTCGAGGGGCTGAATGGCCTCCTCCTGTTCCTATGTAACAGGCTCGAGGGGCTGAATGGCCTCCTCCTGTACCTATGTAACAGGCTCGAGGGGCTGAATGGCCTCCTCCTGTACCTATGTAACAGGCCTGAGGGCTGAATGGCCGCCTTCTGTACCGATGTAACAGGCTCGAGGGGCTGAATGTCCTCCTGTTCCTATGTAATAGGCTCGAGGGGCTGAATGGCCCCCTCCTGTACCTATGTAACAGGCTCGAGGGGCTGAATGTCCTCCTG